>NW_020838032.1:5579434-5892932 GCF_003676395.1 Aethalodelphis obliquidens | reverse complement strand
TGTCCCCTGCATCAGCAGGCGGACTCTCAACCACTGCGCCACCAGGGAAGCCTGAACATTATGATTTTAAAGGTTGTAAATATTCTACAAAAACTGTATCTACGTGTTCATACTAATGATCAGGTTTTGTTAATCTCAATTAATGCATCTTCATATCTTTTGAGTGCTGTTTACATTTTTTAAGTTGTATGCTTTAATTATATCTCAAAGTAATAAAAATGGTTCAATGATTCACTGAAGGATTAAAAGTAGTAATGAAAATAGTAAATAATGCAACTTATAAAAACACATAAATTTTAAAATGAAGAAGACTCTAATACAGTGAATACAGAATATAAATCTGCATGTGTCAGCACAAGAGTGATTGTCACATAAGCAAATGAAAAGGAAAATTATAAATAGAAAATTAACATAGTGAATATTTGAAATTTCAATTTATTGAGTCATCAATCTATTTGTTCCTAGCTTCCTGCTATGAAACATGGTCAGACCAGTGGCCTAAAGACATTATAGTTTTTGTTTCACTTCCAAAGCACAATGACCTGTATGAGTCTTTCCAGAACAGAACAAGTACCAAGTAATGCTTTCCAGAACAAAAGTGATGAATTTTGTTGCTAAAGAAAAAGCCAAAAAAACAAAGAGCACTGCTTATAGTAAAACCAGGTGCAAGTCAAACTATCAACAATAGACTTATTATACCAGCCACAAGGTTAATGAGAAATATCACACTCACAAACAAAAAACAGAACAAACTATTGGCAAAATGCCTTTATCAGATAGATGTACTAGAGGCTACAGTGTGAAAAAACAATTAACTATGCACATGCTAGCAGATATTCAACTTCAGAGTTGGACAAAACCAGTGATATGTGGAGTCTGAATCAATACAACAGGAGTAAGAAATACACAATAAAATTTGATCTATTTATCACTGAATATCCACGAGAAGAGACTTTTCTATTCATTCATTATGTTTGAGCCATGATGTAAAATTTTAAAAAGGTAATACTGGAATCAGTATTATCAATGCACTACCACAAATATAAGAGGTTATACCTGAACAACATCTACACTGAGATTTATTCCCAGGCAACAAGTAATGGTGAACAATATGTCTCTTGATCTTGATTCAATATTTTAAAAAAATGTTAAAAATTCTGAAAACAATCAAAGTCATGGCCTATTCTACTTTTTTTTAAACACCTTTACTGAGACATAATTCACATATTTTATGTATCACATAAAATCTACCCACTTCAAGTGTGAAACGTATACCTCCTTTGATGTATACATCTCTGCAAAGAAATTCTGTATTCTGCTCATCTCCCTTTCAATTTCTCTTACCCAATTTTTCATCTCAGTCTATTATTTCACCTTTTTATATAACATTACCGACACCTTGACTTTTACAAAATGTTCTAGCTCCTTAGTTTTTATTAAATCAAAAAATAGGTGCTGTCTAAAATCAATTTCTCTGTTCCCCGTAGCAAATCTTTTTCAAAGTACACTTTCACTTTGGACATTAAGTACAATGTTCTTCTCCTTTTATGTGGCAGAAACTTTTCTTCAGCTGGCATGAGATCAACTAAGATCCAGTGTTTGCTTCTAAGTAAGTGGAGTGGATGTTTCTTTACTGTCTATCTTGTTGCTGTTTAATGCCAGCTCTCAGATTTTATGCTGAGGCTTAGCCAATGTAAATTTACATTATCGCTTTGATAATTTAGGAGTAGTAAACTCTGTCTTAGCATTTCTCTTTTGTGTTTACAATAAGCAGCCACATAACAGACAGGATTTCTATATCCAGCTTTTTGACTGGCTCAGCCCTCAACACGTGGAGTTTCTCATAGTGTTGTTTCCCTGTGTGAGGGAGAACACCCACCACAACTGTATACCTTCTGCCTAGTACAGTCACTGTCTGGTCCCTACTTTAAAAATCTATTATTCCACACAGTAAAATAGATTCCAGATGGTATACTGTCCATCAGTCCCAAAGCTTGCCCTTATCTCTTCTTCACTTGTCACTGTAATTATCCCAAGAACTACTTTACTTCTCATGACCTTGATTATTTTCCTACAAGTGAGACTTCCAAATAAGGTACCAGGTTTTCCTAAGTGACCCATCAATAGTATATCCAGCAGAAATTCCTCTAAGTTCCTCAGCCTTGGATGATATTTTTATATAGGGTTGGGGCCAAGTTGACTATTTCCTTCTCATAATTACCTGGTCATTTTGGCAGCAATCAATGGCAGCAGGAAGAAGGGCAATCAAATATCTGTGCTTAAGTTCCCCTATTACGTGGCATTTATTTTGGTGCAAAATTGAGTAGTTTTCCTTTATTAATTTTCCAGTGCCTCTTGGGCCACTGGGAGAAATTGTCTCTGGTGAAGACACTAGCAAATTCTATTACTGTCTAAACAAGTAGATCATTACGTTAATAATACTTGTAAACCAGAAAAAAAATTGTTATAATGAATGCTGTAGAAGGAAAAAAGAATCAAATAACCCCTCTAGAATAATACAAGATGATTTATCCAGTTAACCAATGCTCACAAATATCATTTTTGCACAGCCCTAGTGTAATAACTGATGCTCGTAAAGATGAGCCCGAGGCACTACAAAATTCTATAGAAAATGTTATAATTAACATAGTTTATGTTAAGAGCAGAGTTTAGTATAGTCTACTTATTTATTGGCTGCGTTGGGTCTCTGTTGCTGCACACAGACTTTCTCTAGTTGTGGCGAGCAGGGGCTACTCTTCATTGCAGTGTGCGGGCTTCTCATTGCGGTGGCTCCTCTTGTTGTGGAGCACAGGCTCTAGGCATGTGGGCTTCAGTAGTTGTGGCACGCAGCCTCAGTAGTTGTGGCTCGTGGGCTCTAGAGCACAGGCTCAGTAGTTGTGGCACACGGGCTTAGTTGCTCCACAGCATGTGGGATCTTCCTGGACCAGGGATCGAACCCATGTCCCCTGAATTGGCAGGCAGTCTTAATCACTGCACCACCAGGGAAGTCCCTAGTCTAATTCTTTTAAAACTGGTAACCCAAACATGATAGGTATAGCCACTCCATTAAGCCAAACATCTGCTAAAACAATACCTATTCCCAACAGATCAAATGGCAGTTTAACAGATAAGAAAATAACTATTCATTTCCCATACATACAGCACCTCCTAGAGTACACTCCAGGCTTAGTGTGTTATTTCCCTGGATACCACACACACAAAAAGAAATTGATTGGTTTTATTAAATTATCTCTTTGATTTGGTTATTAATGACATTTATTTAATAGAGGCATAAAAGAACAAAACATCGTGTAAATAGGCTAAAAAAAACAAACGTCATAAACTATTTTACAACAAGGTTGAAAAGGAAAAGTTTCCCCTCAAAGTCTTTCTTTCTTTAAGTAAAACTGTCACTGAGTATTTTTTTTTAACATCTTTATTGGAGTATAATTGCTTTACAATGGTGTGTTAGTTTCTGCTTTATAACAAAGTGAATCAGCTATACATATACATATATCCCCATATGTCCTTCCTCTTGCGTCTCCCTCCCACCTTCCCTATCCCACCCCTCTAGGTGGACACAAAGCATCGAGCTGATCTCTCTGTGCTATGCACTGCTTCCCACTAGCTATCTATTTTACATTTGGTAGTGTATATCTGTCCGTGCCACTCTCTCACTTAGTCCCAGCTTACCCTTCCCCCTCCCCATATCCTCAAGTACATTCTCTACGTCTGTGTCTTTATTCCTGTCCTGCCTCTAGGTTCTTCAGAACCATTTTTTTTTTTTTGATTCCATATATATGTGTGAGCATACGGTATTTGTTTTTCTCTTTCTGACTTACTTCACTCTGTGTGAGCCTCTAGGTCCATTCACCTCACTACAAATAACTCAAGTTTTTTATGGCTGAGTAATATTCCATTGTATATATGTGCCACATCTTTGTCCATTCATCGGTCGATGGACACTTAGGTTGCTTCCATGTCCTGGCTATTGTAAATAGAGCTGCAATGAACATTGTGGTACATGACTCCTTTTGAATTATGGTTTTCTCAGGGTATATGCCCAGCAGTGGGATTGCTGGGTCGTATGGTAGTTCTATTTTTAGTTTTTAAGGAACCTCCATACTGTTCTCCATAGTGGCTGTATCAATTTACATTCCCACCAACAGTGCAAGAGGGTCCCCTTTTCTCTACACCCTCTCCAGCATTTATTGTTTGTAGATATTTTGACTGGTGTGAGGTGATACCTCATTGTAGTTTTGATTTGCACTTCTCTAATGATTTCACTGAGTATTTTTAATAAGAGACCTCTGGTCTTACAAATGTGATTTTTTTACTTGAAATAATTTAATCCTGTTTTTCTCCCTTCCCTATCTCTCCCTCATTTGTAAAAAGGCAGATGAATTTAAAACTCAGAAAATAACTGCTTGAAATTGCCAAAACTAACAAATATAATATGTGTCAATCTGCTTTCCTAGTAGATAAAAACCAGAACCTCTTATAAAAAGTAGCAAACACATGGGAGTTAATCCAATATAAAATGCTCCTCAGAACAGTGGTGTCATGGTCAGATGCACTGCTATCTTAAAAATGCAAAAATGCACTGAAAACCAAAGCAAAACAATTTGATTTACTTAGTTGTACCTGCTCATCTCTTTGTCTCCACTCTTGCCAATTTTCTTCCCGTGAATCCTTCTGTACTGGGTTTGGTAATGATAGCTCATGCTGAGCATTACAAATGCCATGGGAGGATTTCTGGGGAATTTTCTTAAAAGCAAGATTCCTGAGCTACGAAACAAACAAAAAATTAAATTCAGTTTACCAATCCTGAGATACAAATGATTATTTTGGAAGTTAAGAAATCAATATTTTTATACTTCTAAATACTCATTATGCTAACTCACAAAGTCACTATTTGAATTTTTTGTAGTCTTTGTAGAATGCTAATTTCACCAGCATTTGAGATAATTTTGGTGGATTTCTCGATGAAATGATTAATAAGTGAGAATGGATTATACTCTACTATACCACCATTTTAATGAGTCTGCTTTACTAAAGGGAAGTTTATAGGAGTAGAGAACAGGATAACAAGTATGCTTTTAAAATGCAAAACAATAACGTTCAATAAGATTAAAGTTTAATAGCTTATAAATTTAAAAGTTTAAATAGTGAGAGAAGATAGCTTAAGGAACTCTAACAACTATTTTGCTAGTCCTGAAAAATACAGGGCCTAGTCCACAAAGTAACATAATGAACTAAAACTGTACTGGCCAAGCCACTCCCAACAATAAGAAAAATCTTAGTCACAGAGGTTGAAACAGGGAGAAAAATACTGAGAGGTTACTATGGATTAAAATGTATTCTCTCAAAACATATGTTGTAGGCCTAACCCTTGCTCTCTGTGAATGTGACCTTATTTGGAAATAGGATCTTTGCAAATATAATCAAGTTAAGATTAAGGTTATACTGAATTAGGGTGGGCCCTAATCCAATGAAGGGTATAGACAAAGATACACAAAGAGAACACCATGTAACAGAAGAGGCAGACTGGAAAGATGCAGCCACTAGCCAAGGAACGTCAAGGACTGACAGCTACCATAAGAAACTAGGATGAGGCAAGGAGGGAGTCTACTCAGTCTCAGAGAGCGCCTGGCCCTGCTGACACCATGGTTAGAACTTCCAGCCTCTAGAACTGTTAAGAGAATAAATTTCTGTTGTTTTAAGCCACCTGGTTTGTGGTACTTTGTTACAGCAGCCCTAGGAAACCAATGAAGAGGCTTTAAATCAAGGATCAACAATTGAACTGATAATCAATAGACTGTTCTGCAAGAGTGATGAGATACAAACATCACTTTAAGCAGCTGTTTTCGGCTATGGAAAAGACAGAGTAGAGGGGATGCTGCTAGAGACAAAGCCATGGCAGGTACACTACTGATTTATTACAGAAAGTAGACTGACAGAACTATAGCTGTGGAAGTGGGAAGGGAGGATCCTCAGGCTCATTCTCAGTAATGTAATGTAAACCCCACTATTACCTTATTTTTTGTTCCCCACATCTAATACCAAAAAGAAAATGGGGGCTTCCCTGGTGGTGCAGTGGTTGAGAGTCCGCCTGCCGATGCAGGGGACTCAGGTTCGTGCCCCGGTCTGGGAAGATCCCACATGCCGCGGAGCGGCTGGGCCCGTGAGCCATGGCCGCTGAGCCTGCGCGTCCAGAGCCTGTGCTCCGCAACGGGAGAGGCCACAACAGTGGGAGGCCCGCGTACCGCAAAAAAAAAAGAAAAAAAAAGAAAATGGTGGGCAATCAAAAGTTCTGTAAGACTGGACTTCTGAAAGGTTGTATGGTGAGAAAAATGTCTTTTAAAGTGACTCTCTGTGTGGCAGCATTTTAAAGAGATACTTAGAAAGCAATGGTGATGGAAATAAATTGAAAAGGCTTTTTCTAAGTCTTGGGATATTATAAAATGAATATAGGGGGAAATAAACACTTTTACTACTTCTCTCATTAAGTGATATTGAGAAAAGTCCTTAATATCTAACTGCTTCTTCTGTTAAAACACAGACAGACACAGACTAGAGGTGTTTTTCAATGTTTCTTTTAAAAATAAATGGGCGCATTAAATGTTGGTCACGTAACTCATGCTAGGCATGTCTAGGGGAGAAGGGCCTGTTTACTACCCTTAAGAAACAGATGACCATCAAATGCATAAATGTTCAAGGTTAGTCATAGGCTTATTGTCTAGTCATAGGATTACTGTCTATAACAGTAAAAAAAAAAAAAAAAAAAGGAAACAACCTAAATGTTTATCACAACAATCTGATTAAGTAAACTATGACAAAGCCACATAATTTTAAATAATGTGGATAAAATAATGTAGATCTTTATTTACTCATGGAAACCTGCTCATGCTAATTTTTAAAAAGCCAGTTATGAAAGTCTATTATATAGTCTCATTTTCATTTAAGTAAAATATGAATGTATATATGAATGTATCTATATATTCAAGTAAACTTATATATGTATACAGAAAACACATACCAAAATATTAATTTCTTATATCTCTAGTTATATTTACAAATGACCTTTGTTTCCTTTTAAGACTTTGTTTTTCAGAAACGTTTTCGAATGAGCACATAAGCTTCCGTAGACAAAAAAAAAAGGCAATTTAAAATATGTTCATTACATCTGACTTCAAATACACACAAATTTATATCCATTCATTCAAGTCATATTTACCAAGTACCTATGGACCAGGAACTGTGGATACATAGGTCAACAAGATAGTATCTACCCTCATGATGCATACAACCTACTGGGAAAGCAGACATGAATAATTATAATTGCTACCTCATTTGCTTCACTCTGTTGCTGTTCCTTCTTTTTTCTTCTTTTCTCTCTTTTCTTCTCATTTGTAGTTGATTTATTTGTTTGAGACTTTCCAGTATTCCGACCTTTGCCTTTTCCAGGCTCAGAATCAGAACCACTGCCACTATCCACTTGCAACAAGGCAAAACGAGAAGCAGTAGTGGGAACAGAACTAAGTACTGCTGAGGCCATTGTAAGGATTTTTCTTTTAAAATACTTCTGTCAAGAATAATTCCTGTGGGAAGGGAGAAAGGAGGAAGATGAATAAACACAGTAGAATTTGTTTCAGATTTTAGAACAAATATATATATATACACACACACACACATACACTTCTCCTGACACTGAATTTAGTTAACAGTTGGATTCGTACACACAGTTCTACTGGTAGAAACATACTTTTTAAACTTAAGTAAACAACGTAAGATTGTATAATATAAAAAAGAAAAATGATATACTGAGATTTCACAATTATTGCAAGAATACCACCAATACAATGTATTGATTTTCCATATACAGTTTCCAAAAATTAATGATTTTCCTCTTTCTCTTTTTTTTTTTTTGCAGTACGTGGGCCTCTCACTGTTGTGGCCTCTCCCGTTGAGGAGCACAGGCTCCGGACGCGCAGGCTCAGCGGCCATGGCTCACGGGCCCAGCCGCTCCGCGGTATGTGGGATCTTCCTGGACGGGGGTACGAACCCGTGCCCCCTGCATCGGCAGGTGGACTCTCAACCACTGCGCCACCAGGGAAGCCCTTTCCTCTTTCTTTTAAATACACTGCTGTATATTTACATAATTATGGAGAATATCCTAATATATACATATATATGAAGAATATCCTAAATCTGATTAATATATACGTATTTATGGAGAACATCCTAAATCAATATGGTTTACAATGGAAGAGTAAGAATATCATTTTTCACCACACACAGAGACCATTGGTCCAACTACATGCTTATCCCCAACTTCCAAGACAGGAAAAAAGGAGTAGGAAACAAAGAACATTCTTACCGTGTACAAATTCTGCTTGAGTTTGATTCTAGAGAAGTGACAGCAAAATAGAGAACTTAAATTCTCTCAACCAAAGGAAACTTTTCAAAATCACCTTCCACCATTATCTTTTAGTTCACTAGTCTCAGTGCCCCCTACCTCTCTTAGCTTTTTTTTCTTTTATTGAAGTATAGTTAATTTACAATGTTGTGTTAGTTTCAAGTGTACAGCAAAGTGATTCAGTTATTTATATATATATATATACATATATATTCTTTTTCAGATTCTTTTCCATCATAGGTTATTACAAGACAGTGATTATAGTTCCCTCTGCTATACAGCAGGTGCTTGTTGTTTACCTATTTTATATATAGTAGTGTGTATATGTTAATCCCAAACTCCTAATTTATCTCCCCCCACTATCCCCCCTTGGTAAGTGTAAGTTTGTTTTCTATGTCTGTGAATCTATTTGTTTTGTAAATAAGTTTATTTGTATCATTTTTTTAGATTCCACATATGTGATATCATATGATACTTGAGTTTCTCTGATTTACTTCACTTAATATGATCATATGTAGGTCCATCCATGTTGCTGCAAATGGCATTATTTCATTCTTTTTATGGCTGAGTAATATTCCATTGTATGTATATACATCTTCTTTAACCATTCATCTGTCGATATTTAGGTTGCTTCCATGTTTTGGTTATTGTAAATAGCGCTGATACGAACATTGGGTTGCATGTATCTTTTTGAATTAGAGTTTTCTCCAGATATACGCCTAGGAGTGGGATTGCTGAATCATATGGCAACTCTATTTTTAGTTTTTTCAGGAGCCTCCATACTGTTCTCCATAGCGGCTGCCCCAATTTACATTCCCACCAACAGTGCAGGAGGGTTCCCTTTTCTCCACAGCCTCCCCAGCATTTATCATTTGTACTTTTTAATGATGGCCATTCTGACTGGTGTGAGGTGATACCTCACTGTAGTTTAGATTTGCATTTCCCTAATAGTTAGCAATACTGAGCATCTTTATGAGCCTGTTGGCCATCTGTATGTCTTCTTTGAAGAAATGTCTATTTAGGCCTTCTGCCTATTTTTTGATTGGGTTTTTTTTTTATGTTAAGCTATATGAGCTGTTTGTATATTTTGGAAATTAATCCCTTGTTGGTACCTTTCAGCTTTTTAAGAGCCTTTTAAACTTAAGACAGGATTGCAAAGGTCCTCTAGTAAAATATATGTACATAAAAAACTGAATCACTTTGCTGTACACCAGAAACTAACACAACATTGTAAATCAACTATACACCAATTAAAAAAAACTTTTTACAAAAAAGGTCCTCTAGTAATATCTAACCCAAATCCTTTTTTACAGATGAGGCAACTGGTACTTAGACTGGTTAGGTCATTCTGCAAGTTACTGGCAAAGTCAGGACCTGAAACTAGATTTGCTGAACCTTACTCTGCAATTTCTAAGTAAGCAGCCTTGTAACTACTAGAAGACTAAGTACTCTCTCAATTCAAAAGAAACAGATTCTCTTAATAAGTTGTGAAACTGAGAAACTTGTTTATTTTGAAATGTATTGAGTACATAACTGAATAAACTATTAAGTTTTTTTAAAAAAAGGAACACTCCAAGTACCTAGCACTAAGATTAACAAAATGTTAACCCACCCCATGCCTCTCCCCAATAGCAACCCCCCAACTCCCACTCTGTCCAGAGATAATTATTATTCTGATTTGTTACTTATTACTTTGTTTTTCTTTATAGTTTTATCATGTCTGTCTTGAGCCACAGCGCTCATATCTGAACTAGCTACTGTTATTTCCACAATATCCTACTGTTTACACAGGTCCACCCTATTCATTGTGGGAAGGGACTGTGTGAAAGTGTGAATACTAAGAGGTGAGGATCACTGAGGTCCATTTTGAAAGCTAACCACACACTACAGTTTGCATGTTTTCAGGAGGGAACAAAAATGAGAAGCATACGTTCAATCTTCCATCTTAACCTAAGAATCTAGAAAATTATTTGGAAATCTTTCAATTTTTTGTTAAACAATGAAAAAAAATCAAAAGAAGAACTGAGATTTGAAGATGTCATCTAATAGTTATGAAATCAAAGTATTTTTATCACAATACCACATTCATACCTACTGCTCCTATGTTCAGAAGCATACAGATTAAGATAAAATACCACAACATACAGAGATGACATCACACCATTAAAATTATGACGTATTTTTAGGCTTAAATCTTTCCCACAGACATGAGAATTAAGGCTTTGTAAGTTACTATAAGGAAGAAAATATTACAAAATGAAAAGGAAATTCCAGACTCAAAAATATTATGGAAAACATTAATTCTGCTTCAACTTCAACATGCCATGTTAAAATCCTGTAAGTTTTAGTAGCTTTGACCACTTTAGGTACACTAATCCTACACAGTTGTTCTACAACTACTGTATTTAATTTTAACTGTCGCAACTATAAATTGCATATGATAGCTGTTCACAAATATTCACCACCCCTCCCTGAAAGAGAATTGCGTATCACTCTCATGTTGAATGCAGGCTGGCCATGTGACTACCAGTGAAATACAAGCTTTAAAAAGCTTTAAAAGCCAGAACATGGTTCACCGTGTTCTCTTTTCTCTGCTTCTGTTATTGTGGAAGTGTATGCTGAGATGAAGCCTCCTAGAGTCAAGTCTGATGGAGTCTAAAACTACAATGAACAAAATCTCCTTACTAACCTGTAATGGATATGTAGCTTGAGCAAGAAAGCAACTTTGCTGCTTTAAGCTGCTGAGGTTTTCGGGTTGCTACTGCAATATAATCTAACCTTATCATCACTGATAGCTTACACAAATACATTTCCTCTCCATTTCAGGACTGATATCAAAACTGTGAATTTCATATTTGGATTGTTCTGCATGAGTGAAATGTTCACAGGTGTTCTAAATATCTCTCCAAAGCTCACAGAAATTTTTTTTCTTTGAAATGAAAAGAAAAAAGTTTTTAGGCATTGAGAATTTGTGGTTGAGCAGTCGGCCACTGAAGAGTCAGAGACCTAAAGATTATACCTAACAATGCATAAGGAAAACACCAATCTATCTGAAACCCTAGAATCACAGTAGAGACTATCTCTTATACAGTGGACACACACAACAAGCAATAAATATTTCCTGAATGAATGAAAAGAATAAAAGAAAGACAAAGTGAAAAGAAAGCATCAGAACAAATACTGTTAACTGAGAAAAGAATCAGTGATAAACACTCAAAATAATTATTTTTCTGAGGCAGCTACCTATGCTACATCTTAGCAACCCATGTGTTAAAATACTTTCTCTAACTAATGAAAGGGTAAATGCAAAGGGTAAATGCTCACCTCCAATGATCCCTTGTTCGGTAAGGGGTACAGGTAGAATAGGAGAGTGGTAGCCACCTGCACTATACTCTACATAATAGTAAATACTAAAGGCCAAAAATAGCTCTACTCAGCAGCTGAGGGAGTAAGGAGATGGGACAACTGGAAGGGCTCATCATCTGTACTCAAGCTGTACTTAAAAAAAAAAAAAGTAATAAACAGCCAACACATCAACTACCTCATTAGCCATGAGAGAAATCTGTATACTATGTCAAAAATCTATATACCATACACTAACCAGTACTTCAGAGGTGGAAGAGGGGGGAAATGTAAATTTTAAATGAAAGAAGGGAATAAAAATATAAAAATAATCCCCAATTTGTAAATATGTGTATTATTTACATACCAAAAGGAGGAAATGCATGGGACTACTCCTTTTCCTTTCTATAGTTTTCACTATTTCCCCAAATATTCTGTAACGACCATATTCCTTCTATAAGAAAAAACTCTCATCGTGAAAAGGAATAATGGTCATCTATACCCAAATTCAAAAAAGAAAAACATAATGTAATCAAAGCAATATTGATTTTTCTGCCCTGTGTCAAAACTTAAAAAGGGCAACTACAGGTCAGAATTAACAATGACATGCCTCAGGTTCTTTTATGTTAGTGATTGAGAAGATAAATGACACAAAGCAATTGTCAAAGACTGATTATGGTGCATGTTTTTAAGAGAACATTGCCTTCATTAACAGATTTTTCAGAATTTGCAAAAAGATAATCATGTTATACAATCCAGGAATTCATTTGTAACTGCTTTAAAACCTTGAAGAGAAAAAGAGATAAATAAGCAGACCACAAAAACATGAGACTTTTAAAGATACTATTTCAGGGAAAGGCTAGGGTCAGTATTCTTGTGAGGCTACGGTTAGAGGTCTTGTGTCCTAAACTTCTGCATCTCCACCTACGGTCATACCTAAGAGATACCTGGATAAATAGATTCAGAGTTCTTCTCCCTCCCCCTGTTATTTTCCCTTTCTTTATGCATCACATGGTCTTTAAAATCCAGATACCTGAGTATATATAAATGCTCATTTATAAACATACATTTAAATAACAAGGACATAATTAAGATACACAAAACAAAAATACAGTGGACATCCACTAAGCTACCTACATTGGTCAGTCTATGAGTGCAGTGGCTAGTGCTCTATGTTAAACAGTTACAAATTACTAAAATACTACACAAATTAGGTTTTTAGTCCAGAAATTTAATGATTATTTTCTATGTTTCTCCCTCTTCCCTTTGAGTCTCCTTTTATTTTATTTATTTATTTATTTATATATTGGCCACACCCCGCAGCATATGGGATCTTAGTTCCCCAACCAGGGATCAAACCTGCAGAGTCTTAACCACTGGACCACCAGGGAAATCCTGAGTCTCCTTTCAAAAAATAATTTAAAGGCTAATTTAAGTAGTTGAAGGAAGACAAAAGAAAATTTGAAAGATAATTTGAAAACAAATGTTTCAGGTCAAATGCATAAGAAACAAATATGCAGGCAGCTCATCACATATAAGTGCAACATTCTATAATTTCTTAATGAATCTATTAGTAAAAACTATTAATTCCTCTATACTTAAAATCGCAGCAAAATCAAATTATAGTGAAGTCTCCACTTTATATATACTCAATACTAGAAAAGCCAATTACTTATTAAATATTAGAGCATATGTTAGGGTTTTCTATAGCAACTGTCCTTCCTCAGATTTTGTACTCCAGCAAAACAAACTACTTAAAATTTCCTGACCACACATTTAGTTTTACTTGCTCAAATCTTTTTGCTGTGCCTTTTGCCTAAAATGCCCTCCATCTCTTCCACTTACAACTTGTATTTGTTCCTTAAAATCCTGCTCAGATGCTAGGATCTCTATAACGCTTTCTCTGACCTGCCTGTTTAATCATTCCCTCCTTTGTAATATTTCTGTAGTTTATATTTACTTTTATTACTGAATAGATTTAATTAAAATTATCTGTTTACTGTTGTGCCTAGCCCCTTATAATCCTGATTTCAACATTCTGAAAGGCAAGAGCTTCTTCTTTCCACCCCTAACAAAACCACAGGACCTGGCACACAGAAGATACATTTATTGAATTTGTTTTTTTAAAAAATATTTACATTCCCCAAGTACACAGCTATCTATGCATTCAAAGACAAGCTCTAAAATAGAATGGAGCTAAAGAAAATGCAAAGTGCACTAGAGATAATCCTCAATTCCCAGAATGCAAATGTGAGTTAACAGTGATTATTAGCAGTTCAAAGTTGCTTCATTATAAGGGCCATTCTACTAACTGATTATCACAACTAATTTTGTTTAGGAAACATATTTGTTTAGGAAACACAACTGGTTTCAAAGTATTGATTAAAAAGAACTAGGATACATGAGGAGCTTAAGTAAACTACTTTTTTAAATGAATAGCCTAAACTGCAAGCAGAAGGATTTATGAACAGCTGATCCTCTTGGGCTCCTCTACTAAGGTTCTGAGGACCAGTGCCACTATGATGTAATCCCTTTAGACTATGATCTCTCTAAGGTCAAGAAAGATGGTAGGAGTAGCCATACCTCAGGTCCAGGGAACCACAATTAGGGCACTTCAAAACTGGTATATGTATAAGCTCCTCAATCAAGACCAAATATATCCCTTTTATAAAATGTAATGATAGTCATCTTCTATTAACACTATTGACCAGTAAGCCTGATGAAAAAAGAAGTGAATACCATGTAGATACCAACTAGTGTGGTCTCACTGAAATGTAGCTTAGATGAAAAAAAAACAAAAACCATAAAATGAAATGGCATTGAGTATGAATGACTTAATACCTGGTGAAATTTTTTATCATATTATTTCACGTCTGTTCCTCAAATAACACAACTACACAATATCTTTCACTTTGGCTTCTTATAAAGTAAGGTTCACAACCAGTAAGTGCCAAGAGCATACCAAAACTTTGCTCGCAACCAACTTAACGCAAACAAACCATATAAACTTAATGGGTATGCCCTAAATTCCATTTTTTTTCTTCATAGTTAAATACTGCCTCCCATCTCCAATCTGCATCACCTAATTTCTGTGGGTTGAAAAACCTAGGCAAAAAGTACAAGCAGGTACCGGTTGAGGACCTAAGGGATTCGCCTATAAATAAAGCACGTGTATTTTCATTTGCCCCAGTGATCTCTTGGTCAACTTCTGGGTTCTTCACTCTTAAAAGAGTGAAGCCACCTGATTATCTTATAGATAAGTTTGTTGTAACCATTTATGACAATATCTTCCATTAATTAGGATTTGACTGATGAGAACTTAAGTGTTATGAACCTGTTGAGAAAAAAAATCTAAGTTTCCACAGATTAAAGATTTAAAAAATTTTTAATTGCCACAAAGTTCAATATTCTTATGGCTGCAAGTCAAATTTGTTAAACTGATGATTCAGGTTACAATCACAAGCACGTTTACTACGTAAAGAAATAGTAATGAACAGTGCAGAGAAAATTTCACTGGCTTTTCAGTAGAGGAAAGACGATCTTTCATTAGTGCTTCTAATGAAAGCCATAGCACCTACTCAATTGTAGAATCTAGCTAAGGTAAGAATGAAAAATCTAAAACAAGGCGGAGAGAAAAGACAATTTAATAAGTCATTTTTTATCACTGTTCAATATCTACCAAGCACCCTAAGTGCTAGAGATGACAAAAATTCTGGAAGAGTGCTTGTTCCAAACAATAACTACAAAAAACAAACAAAATTCAAAACCCTTCTCCCTTTTACCCTTCAACAGTTAGCGGAGAGGAGGAGAAGCACTTTACTCAAAAAGTAATTCACTATACCTCATTCACGAATGAAAGCCAAATTTCACCCACAGGCTGTTAACCAATGCTCCAAAACTTATTCGCGCAAAGTACATACAGAAGGAAACAGGGCTGGGCGAGACCTAACTCGGGCAGAGAAGCGGCTTCAAAACCTGAAAGGGAGAAAACAGCGAGTCAGGTCGAAGCTCCAGAAATTTCCGAGCGCCTGGCTCCCCGGGCGGGAGCGCGATGCCCGCGGCGGGGAGGGGGCGGCGGCACCTGTCACTCGACGGCCCAGAGACCGCGGTCGACCCCGGCCCCGGCCCCCGCGGGGTCTCGGGAGCCGCAGGCACCGCCCGGGCGCCTGGGCCTGAGGTCGACGTGGGTCTCTCTCCGCCGCCCCCGAGACCAGAGCCGAGCGTCGGGGCCGCGGCCCTTCCCAAGGAGCGGCCCTCCCGCGCACTCTGCCCAGCGGCTCCGGACAGCGGGGCCCATCGCCTCAGGCCGAGTCCCCAACTGCCGAGACTGGGGCGCACGGAGCAGCGCGGCCAAGCCGCCACCACCGCCTCAGGGGCCCCGGAGCGGTCCCCCGCGAGGCGGCCCGCCCTCCGCGTACTCACCGGGCCTCCCCGGCCGCCGGCACGGCCCTCCTCTCCCTCCTCCCCCCGCCGCCGCCGCTCCGCGGCTCCTGGGGCGGCCGCACTGGGCGTTGGGACTGCGCTGGGTCAAGTGTCGGGGGGCAGGGGCGGGCTCGCTCCGGGCGGGGGTCGCACGGCGGACCCGCGAGCGGGCGCGGAGCACTAACGGGCCCCGGGGCGGCGGGCCGGGCGGACCGCGGCGGGGAGCGCGGCTGCGGGCTGCGGTGAGGGGCGGGGAAAACGCGGCCGCGAGCTGAGGGCGGGAGGGAAGTCCCGGCGGAGGGGGCGGCTTGAGAGCCGCGGGGCGGAGCGGGGGAGGGGCCTGACGCGCCCGCCGCCGCGCGCGGGGGTTTGTTTATTTTCTAGGTTGGTTGCTGCGCTGTCGCGTGGGTAGGGGTTCGCGGGTGACGTGAGCGCCCGGAGTTGGGGGAAAGGACCAGACCCACCTGCTGGAGAAGGGGAGCTACGGGGGCCGGGCAGGGTCCAAACGTCTCACGTAGGCGGCGGCGCCGCGGTCTTCGGGGTTACCGGGAAGAGAAGGGCTTACCCGGGGTAGGTGGAAGGACGGAGGCCTCCCGAGAGAATAGGACTCCAGGCTATTTCTCCGCAGTTCGGCGGCTTCACCTGAATCGCGGAGAGCAGTTAGAGAGCCCTGCAGTAGAAAAGGGCCAGTGGAACGTGGGGGCCCGAATTCCCAGCCCCTCCGGGCTCGACCTCCAGTTAGTGAAGTAGGGTTGGTCCTGCAAACAAGATTTGAATAGAAAGACTGCATCATTTCTCTGTAAGGAAAATAATGACCATTGCTCAGTTCTCTGTAGAGTTACAGCACTTTCACGTTACCTCCCTTCGTGCTACATCAGGTAGTAGGATTCTCATTTTGCAAGCCAAGTTAAGTGACTTACCCAAAGCCTCACATCTAATAAACGGCACAGCCGGAACACAGCTGTCCTGACTTCAAATTCTGTGCTGCTTACCGTTGTGTCACATTATCTTCCTAAATCACTTTGTTTCAACTAATAGTAGACGCCCCCATAGGTAAGACGCTGCAGGGTTACAGAGGGGAGTTAAAGCTGTTATCCTTGCCTTCAAAATAAGAAATAATACAAGGATAAAACAGTTAAAAGACAAACCATGACAGATGCCATGTGAAAAATACAGAGTACTGCAGAATATCAGAGAACTGCTCACACCTGTCTGGGGAATCAGGAAAGAAAGGCAGTAAGGAGGAGAAGGCATTTGGGATTGACCTTGAAGGAGATGGGGATGGTTTTACAGCAAGAAGAGACAGCATGAGAACATATATGAAAGTGAATCAATGGAAGTTGTGTTCAGGAAAAGCAAATGGTAAGGCTCTAGGGCATGTTGAGAAGTGGCAGACACAGAGGAGAATGGGGCCTGGGATGCCAAGTGGAAGAATTTGTATTCAAATCATTACTTAGTTTTTGTGGTTTAAAAGTTTGGGGGTTTAAAAACCTTGCTTTTCTTTGATCTCTCTGTGAATGGATACAGAAATAAGAGGTGGGAAAATGGTCAGATAGACTTGCCATAGGCCAGGTAAAAGGTAATGATAAATCTGAACTAAAGGTAAGGCAGGAGGAATTTAAAAGAGCTTGGCTAAAAGATGATGTGGAAGCAGAATCTACAGAATTTGGCATTTGATTAATTGGTTTTCCAGTAAGAGGGGATTGCTTGAGAACATACATGAAGGAGGAAGAGAAAAATTAAAGGTAATGGAGGTTTTGAGTTTGGAGATAATTATAGAAGATAGAAAAAAGACAATTAGAGATAGGAATAGGAACTTCTTGAGAGATCAATTTAGACTTGGACATTTTAAGGGTTTGAAAGATTGTTGAGACAGCCAGATAGAGGTGGACACTGAGAAGTTAGATGTAAAGGTTTTGAAGTAAGGATAAGAGGGTTGAACTAGAAAATAGATTGGGAAGTTATCAGCCTAGCAGTGATACCACTGTGAGAGAAAAAAAGAAAACAAAGGGCAGAATCTTGGAGAACATCTTCTTTAGAACCTTGCTACTCAAAGCATGGTCAGTGGCCCAGCCACACTGGCCCAGCATCACCAGGGGGTTTGTTGGAAAGGTGGAATCTCAGCCCTCCCCACCCCAGACCTGCTGAATCAGGTCTTCAGTTTAACAAGAACCCCAAGTGATTTGTATCACATTAAAGTTTAAGAAGCTCAGACCTAGATGAGAAAAGCCAACAAATAAAGAAGGGATCTAACCTAGATAGAGAAGCCAGCAAAGAAAGAGAGGAGGAAGTGGGAGGAGAACCAGAGAAACACAGAATCACCAAAGCAAGATACATTGGAGTTTCACAAAGACAGGGGCAGGAAGGAGAGTTGATCACAATATCCAAAACCACAGAGGTCAAAAAGTGCAAGGAAAGAAGGTATGTTTGAACTTTGTGATTAAGTGGTGTGGTCATTATGACCATGTTGTTCTAACTGAAAGCTTGGAAACTGCCCCTTTGTGATTGGGGACAGCCTAGAAATATAATCCCTCCAGTCCCCACATATATGGGACATATTAAAGTAGGCTTGTGGATTTCATAGTGGGACAAAGTAGAAGTTCTTTTCTAGTTGCTTCTATCTTCTCAGTGAAATAAGAAACAAGATCATTTTGGGAGACTGCTAATTGTCCATCACAATGTATTCTCTCTTTCTTCCTGACTACAGAGACTATTTTTCTCAGCCTTTCTTTCAGTTGGGTATGGTCAAATGTGAAGTTATTGCTACTGGAATGTGAGCAGAGATGATGTCGGCCACTGCCAGGCTAGTGTGCCTCCTTCATGCATTTTTCCTTCCTGCCAGCTGGATTATGCAGATGACTACAAGTCCCTGGAGTTGGCAGAACCACAGAAAGAACGTGCAGGGATGAAGGAGAGCTGCCCATTGACCTGGAACACCCACTCTGGATTATTTTGTGAGCAAGGTATAAATTTCTATTGAGTGGGAGCCATAACATTTTTGTTTGTTATAACAGTTTAGCCTACTGTGGCTCATGTAGTTATTAACTGAAAGTAATGAGGGGGGAGTTAGCAGGGGAGGGAGAGAAGAAGAGAGATGAAATACTAGTCTGTCAGTGTGGGAGAGGGAATTGATGAGGGAAACATGGTAAGGTTTCCAGGCACTAATAACGCCCACCTGAGTGAGTGGCCATGAATTTATAGTGAGACCAGTCATTATGATTGTGCATTTTTCTCCAGACAGATTTAGTTGCTCATGCGATGTGCAAGCACTGAGTAGGCAGTTTTGGATTACCCAGGACTGAGATTTGGCTGGGCAAGTAGGATGGGGAGAGATTGGCAAAGGGTAGTTGAGGGTAGATGCAAAGGAGGCATTATAATTTCAGATGTGGTAAGAAATAAGGCTTTGAGAGGGGTGGGGAACTGTGAAAAGATGGGAGGGTGAATGGAATGGTGTTTCTGATCAGGTTGAAGAATTGCTGGAGTTTAGGTACCATAGAGAATGACCTGAAAAGAGAAGAGAGGGGTTGGAGAGTAGTAGGCTTGAAATTAAAATTAGAAGTAATGTCAGTAATGTCAAGGTGTAGGGAATGACCATAAGAGTGGGTAGATGCGATAGCAGAGGGAAAGATCATTCCAAGAGAGATGGTCAAGGAACTGAGAGGCAGTAAGAATTTGAAAGATATCTATGTCTATATCTATATCTATATCTTGCAAAGAATTATCTGCAGATGTGACAGTGGTGTTGGAGTAGTGAGTAGCTTTGAAGAGAGTGATAATGAGCCTGGTCCTAAAATCTTCAAAGAATGAGGGGCTGAATGCTCTGAATTAAGGTGTTCAAGGCCATCAGTGATTTAAGATGTTAAACTCTTGCATGTTTCAGGCACTTTAAAGTTTTGTTGCTAATGTGAGATTTCTAATTGCTTCTCTTTGACCTCTCAGATTACAGATGGTGACTGCTTTCTTTAAGAGGAAATGCCCATCTGTCTGTATTATAAAACAAACACATGCTAGGGTTCCCAGTTTAAATGACTATGCTTTAAAATTGGTCATAAACTACTCCTTCTACCTCCAACATGTATCTTCAAATAGACACATCAAAAGTGATGCTAGCCTTGCCACATCAAATAACGTGCTGTAAATGTTAAAATTCTATGTGAAAAACCTCAGCTATAGCTTAAGCTAACAATAAATAGGGATTGATTAGAGGCCTGACAAGTTGAAAATAACAAGATTACCTGTAGTTTAAAACACGAAGTACCCCATTATATAGCATAGGTGGTCTGGAGTCAGACTGCTAGGTGTTGAATCACAGCATCCATCTCATGGGATTATTGTGAGGATAAAATATTAATATATATAATACATATAAGCATTTAAAAGACTTTTTAGCACATATAAGCACTCAATAAAATTTAGGTATATTATTGTACTAATCTATATCTAATTCTTATAGAATTGCCTATAACTATAGTTGGACTTTTCCCACTTAGAAAACATGTTCGTTACATCTATTCGTGTTCATGGTAAGGAGACTTCTGGTTAAACACGGTGCATTGATCACATGTTTTTCCCTACTCACTCCAGATACCTCATTAAAATGAGAGTGAAGGGATAAAAAAGGTATAAACCCATAAAGACAATGCAAACAGGAAAAAAGATCCCTGCTGATGAAGGATGTCAACAAACTTAGGAACATGGAAGGAGATGGATGAGTGACAACTAACTTACCCAAACTAAAAAATTTAATATCTAAGCTTCTGGGAGGAGGTTGACCCAGCCAGAGTGAACCTTTTCACATCCCAGACCCTCGAAAGGGTCTGAAGCTAGAGCTGCCGCACCTCTGAAAGCAGAAGTAGAGTGGGACTGAGAATGAGAATTTATTATGAAGACTTTATGATGAACAGTGGGATCCTTCCTTCCCCCAGTCCCTAACCCATTCCCTCCTGCCTTAACTCAGCAGACAGGAAGTTTACTTTCTGGACAGTTTGACGCAGAGCTCCTCTGGACCCCAGGCAGAGCTAAGGACAGGGATGACTCACTCCATAGAAAAGCAGAATTAAATGAAATTATGCATGTTGAGTTATGAGACATATCCCCCCCACCCCAGCTTCATTCCCGAATTCAGATTCTAGAATGCTGGGATCATGTCAGGGAACTAGAAGCTTCCTCTGGGTGGAAAACCAGCTGGTCCAAGAGTAAAGGCCTACAAATATTGACAATTGGGGGTTCTGTAATGGAGAATGTGGCTTGTCACCTATCTCTTTACAATGAAGACCAACAATAGACAAGTCCTGTTCCTACCAACAGAAGCTCTCATCCACTGTTAGTCAATAGTGAATAGTCCAGGATCTCCAGATATTTGAAGAAACCTCCTTACATGAAAGAGCCTGAAATGAACAAACAGGGTAAAGAAAGAAAAAAAGAAAAAGTCAGAGAGAGAGGGAGGGAAAGAAGGAAGGAAGGAAAGAAAGAAGAAGAAGAAGAGAAAAAGAAAAGAGGGGCTTCCCTGGTGGCGCAGTGGTTGAGAGTCCGCCTGCCGATGCAGGGGACACGGGTTCGTGCCCTGGTCTGGGAAGATCCCACATGCCGCGGAGCGGCTAGGCCCGTGAGCCATGGCCGCTGAGCCTGCGCGTCCGGAGCCTGTGCTCCACAACGGGAGAGGCCACAACAGTGAGAGGCCCGCGTACGGCGAAAAAAAAAAGAAGAAAAGAAACAGAGACAATGGAGGGAGCAGAAAAAGATGTCAAAGTAAAAAATTTTAACTCACATATGCTCAGGAATCTACTAGAGGGAGATGCCTCATCAAAATAAGGGTGTAAACCAAGAAACAGAAACACATAGGACCTACCTGGTAAACAGGAGCTCCAACAAAAGAGAAAATAGGGAGAATTCCTGAGATAAAGGTGAAGGGAAGTTCCAGGATGACAACTGTGTAGCAGGCCTGGAGAGCAGTCTACTCTGACACAGGAGGATGGAGGGCTCCAGAAGGGATGTCTCCAAGGAAAAAACAAAACAACAACTATAAAAGCCACAGAATTGATCGATTACCTACTGTGTTTGAACCTTATGAGAGAAATTTCACAGCTCTGGTGGAACATAAAGAGATGAAATGGTGATAGGATATAGAGAAAACTAAGCAACCCAAGGAAGAAGGGGCTATAAATTCCAGGGAAAACAAAATAACTGTGGTGGACTATATGATTGTTTAGTACTTGATGTTACCTTCCTGGAGGAGAATTATACTTCCCTGCCCCATTGATGTCAGACCCGGCAGGGTGAATTACGGTGGCCAGGGAAATAGAGGCACAGGCAGAAGCTTTAGAGCCATGTCTCTGAGCCTGCCACAAGGTGGGCACTTGTTAGAGGCTGCCTCTGGCCATCTGAGTCCTGAATGCAGACACGGTAGAGCGAACTGCAGCTGGCCTGCCGCCAACATGCTGTGTAAATGAGAAATAACCCTTTATTGTTGTAGGCCACTGAGGTTTTTGTGGTAATTTGTTAATGCAGCATAATTAACCTCTCCTGACTGATATAACATGGGATGCTGTGGACAATATATAAAATAGAGATTAAAATATATAAACACTGAACAATGGGATATAAGCATATTGGGAAATTAGTAAATGGCATAAAATGGCTAAAACGGAATAACTAAGCCATGGCAATAGAAATGTGCTCTTTAGGGCTTCCCTGGTGGCACAGTAGTTGAGAATCTGCCTGCTAATGCAGGGGACACGGGTTCGAGCCCTGGTCTGGGAAGACCCCATATGCCGCGGAGCAACTAGGCCCGTGAGCCACAATTACTGAGCCTGCGCGTCTGGAGCCTGTGCTCCGCAACAAGAGAGACCGCGATAGTGAAGAGGCCCACGCACCGCAATGAAGAGTGGGCCCCCCCCTTGCCACAACTAGAGAAAGCCCTCGCACAGAAACAAAGACCCAATACAGCCAAAAATAAATATAAATAAATAAATAAAAGATTACTGTTAATTAAAAAAAAAAGAAAAAAGAAATGTGCTTTTTAGAAACGTGGAGTTAAATAGTAGAACAGCAGTTTTCCTCTGAGAAGCAGGCATCAGAGTGACGACCAATGGAGCAGGGCCTTCTGTTTATTGTTACGAGCCTTGTAATTATTTGACTCAAACCATATATGCTGTCACTTTGAAAAAAATGACAAGAAGAAATGTAAGAAAAAATTTTTTTCTTACACTTAAGAAAAAATTAATGCCAAGTGAGAAGAGGGAAATGTTGTAGTATTATTGTTTTCTTGTTTTTTGTGTGTTTTTTATAAATTTATTTTATTTATTTATTTATTTATTTGGCTGCGTTGGGTCTTCGTTTCTGTGCGAGGGCTTTCTCTAGTTGCAGCGAGCGGGGGCCACTCTTCATTGCGGTGCGCAGGCCTCTTACTGTTGCGGCCTCTCCTGTTGCAGAGCACAGGCTCCAGACGCGCAGGCTCAGTAGTTGTGGCTCTCGGGCCCCAGTTGCTCCGCGGCATGTGGGATCTTCTCAGACCAGGGCTCAAACCCGTGTCCCCTGCACTGGCAGGCAGATTCTCAACCACTGCGCCACCAGGGAAGCCCAGTATTATTGTTCTTAATTCAGTCAATTTAATAGATTGATCATTAATCATCCCACAGTAATATTAAGATTGTAAGTAAAACTATTCCTGATTAATAATTAATTTTAAAATATCTTTTTCAAGAGAATTGGATGAATCAAATAAGCTAAACTTTTTCATTCTACCTTCACACTGTCCACTACAAAATAGAAATGTCAATATGGCTTTGCTAGTATTTTGACTCAGCTACCTCCTTCCCTTGCCCTTACTATGGTGTTATTTATAGTGTACTATTTATATGAAGTCAAACATCACTAACTTGAATTTGAAAAATGACCTACGTGAATATGGAATTGTTTTATGAAAGGCTATTTTGTACTTTCAAAAATAATTAATTTTTAAAATACCCTCTCACACTAGACCCCCCCAAAAAAAAAAAGGATTTTCCTCAGGAGCCTTGCAGTGATTAAAATCGATGTTATGCATAGATATAGACACAGATATCACGTATAAATTATTTGTAAATAATTAGTTCTACTTAATGGGTTTTAAATTCTCTTCTGGTATTTTGTACATCATTTGTACTATGTCTAAAGAGAAAGGATTTCGGGCAGCAAAAGTAAACCAGTCCAATTGCTGTGTAAATTGTACAGAATAAATGCAGCAGGCTTTCCATAGCCTTTCGATTCTTTAGTGTGGTCCTTTTGTGATCTAAGCTACCTTCCTATCCTCAACTTCAGCCATCCCTTACACCCAGCACTAATTCAGTCACTCAGCAGATCCTTATTTGGAGTCCCCAATGTACTAGGACCATTACTAAACTGCTTGCTGTTCCCTGAGTATATGGTGTTGTCTCCCCTTTCTTAGCCTTTGCAATGGGGTTTCCTGATCTAAAATGCTATTCCTCTTATTCTTATACCTTCTAAAACCCAACTTATCCATTAAGACACAAGGGGCACCTTCCCTTACCCTTGAACGTTAAAAGCCCTTCCTCCATACTCCCATAGTGCCCTCTATATTTTTACCAGAGCCATTATATTCTCCTTTATATTGTGAGTCCCATTAAAACAGAAACCTGGCCTTTTACTCACTTGTATGTCACTAGAGTGCCAGGCTCCTTGTATGCGTTCAAATGGTCAAAATGTTACTGTCTGTCTTTATTCAACAGACTGTGTGCTTCTTGGTGGATGGGTCTGTGATTTATTAAACTATGTTTTTTTTTTAGCATAACACCTAGCACATAGAAATTGGTTGAATAAATTAGCTTTCTCTGCATCACCATTAATCTTTAAAATATATAGCATTGAGGAATATGCAGAAAGTATTCTCATGATACAGAGAGACAGGGTGCTGAGGATTGTTCCATTTGTGTTTTACTTAAATAGGAAAAATACATGTGAAAGACCTGAGACTATAGACTACAAAGGCCAAATTACCTAGTGGTGCTCTATGCTCTTACCATCCTTCACCTAGCAATAAGAAAAACAGAAATAATTCTTGAAGGAATAATCTTAAAATAATCAGCTAAAAAGTTATGATCATCATCAACAAAAAAAAGTTGGATTTCTGGGAATTCTTTAGCAGTCCAGTGGTTAGAACTCCGAGCTCCCACTGCAGGGGGGCACAGGTTCAATCTCTGGTTAGGGAACTAAGATCCTGCAAGCCATGCAGCGCGGCCAATTTAAAAAAAAAAAAAAAAAGGTGGATTTCTGCTCGTTCAGTCAGTTTGTATGGGTAAACATTACCTAAGTTCCTTGATTCATGGTGTGGTGTGTTTCTAACCCAAATTTACTATTCATCACAAATTGTGATCAATATACAAAAATTAGTTGTATTTCTATACACTAGCAATGAACAATCTGAAAATGAAATTAATAGAACAAGTCCATTTACAATAGCATCAAAAGAAAAGAAATATTCAGGAATAAATTTAGCCAAAGAAGCATAAGACTTGTACACTGAAAACTACAAAAGATGGTTAAAAGAAATTAAAGATATAAATAAATAAAAGACAGCCCATGTTTATGGACTGGAAAACTTAATATTATTAAGATGGCAATACTCCCCAAATATAGATATATATTCAATGTAATTCCTATCAAAATTCCAACAGACTTTTTTGCAGAAATGGGTAAGCTGTTCCTAACATTCATAATCAAACTCAAGGGACCCCAAATAGCCAAAACAATATTGAAAAAAGATAAAGCTGGTAAACTGACACTTCCCAACTTGAAAATTTACTACATAGCTACAGTAATCAACTGTGGCACTAGCATAAGATATAAGCCAATGGAATAGAATCAAGAGTCCATAAACAAACTCAAACATCTATGGTCAATTAGCTTTCAACAAGGGTGCCAAGACACCTCAGTAAGGAAAAGATAGTTTTTTTCAGTAAATGGTGCTGAGACAACTTGATATACACACGCAAAAGAATGAAGTTGAACCTCTACCTCACACCGCATACAAAAATTAATTCAAAATGGACCCTAGACATAAATGAAAGAACTAAAATAATAAAACTCTTTTTATTTATTTATTTAATTTTGGCTGCTTTGGTCTTTGTTGCTATGCGCAGGCTTTCTCTAGTTGCGGCAAGTGGGGCCTACTCTTCGTTGTGGTGCGCGGGCTTCTCATTGTGGTGGCTTCTCTTGTTGTGGAGCATGGGCTCTAGGCACATGGGCTTCAGTAGTTGCAGCATGCAGGCCCAGTAGTGTGGCTCACAGGCTCTAGAGTGCAGGCTCAGTAGTTCTGGCGCATGGGCTTAGTTGCTCCGCTGCATGTAGGATCTTCCCGGACCAGGGCTCGAACCCATGTTCCCTGCATTGGCAGGTGGATTCTTAACCACTGTGCCACCAGGGAAGTCCCAACAATAAAACTCTTAGAAGGAAAGACAGGTGTAAATCTGTATGATATTGGAGTAGGCAATGGTTTCTTAGATATGACAACTAAAGCAAAAACAACCAAAAGAAAAAAAGATAAACTGGATTTCATCAAAAGCAAAAACTTCTACAATGCAAAGGACACCATCAAAAAAGTAAAAAGACAACACAGAATGGGAGAAAATATTTGCAAATCATATCTGATAAGGGACTTGTATCTAGCAAATATAAAGAACTCTTACAATTCAACATTGAAAACACAAATAGCTCAATTTTAAAGGGGCAAAGGATTTGAACAGACATTTCTCCAGAGAAGATAAACAAGTGGCCAATAAACACATGAAAAAAATATTCAGTATCATTGGTCATTAGGAAAATGTAACTCAAAACACAGTGAGATACCACTTCACATCGACTAGGATGGGTATAATAAAAAAGACAATAACAAGCGTTGGCAAGGATGTAAAGTAATTGGAACCCTCATACACTGCTGTTGGGAATGTAAAATGGTGCAGCTGCTATGGAAAACAGTTCAGCAATCTCTCCAAAAGTTAAACGTAGATTTACCATATGAATCAGAAATTCCACTCTTAGGCGTATACCCAAGAGAACTGAAAACATATTCACACAAAAGCTTGTACACAGATGTTTATAGCATTCTATAGCATGGTTATTCATAAGAGCCAAATTATAGAAATAATCCAAATGTCCATCAACTCATGAAAGGATAAACAAAATGTGGTATATCCACATAATGGATTATTATTCAGTCATACAAAGGAATGAAATACTCTTACAGGCTACATGAATGAATCTTGGAAACATTATCCTAAGGAAAAAAGCCATACACTAAAGGATGTATGAAATGTCAAAAACAGGCAATTCCACAGAGACAGAGAGATTAGTGGTTGCCAGGGGATGGGAGAAAATGAAAATTGGGACTGATTACTAATTAAAACAGAGGTTTTTTTGGCATGATGAAAATGTTCTGGAATTAGTAAGATTGCACAACACAGTGAATATACTAAAAACTACTGAACTGTGCACTTTAAGATAGTAAATTTTTTGTTATGTGAATTATATTTCAAAAAATTTTTAAGTGGAATGTGATCCTAAACTTAAAATAAGTTCTAAGCAACTGTATAGATCAAAACAGTAGATCTAGAGCAGTTTCCAATGGCTCAGCAAAATTAGTCAGTGCTCTTCCGCTCCCATAAAAACTGGCTGGATGGGATTTCTGTGTTCAGATGCAATTTATGATAATTGCCCCTTTTGAGCATGCATGCACTGGGTCAATTGAAAAGCAATTTTTAAGTTGGTGAGCTTACATCTGTTTTTTACAGCTTTGTGTGTTTGCCTAACTCAGAAACCATTTCTAACTAAAAAAAAGCATCCTTGATTCTCTATTCCCTTACCCTGCTTTATTTTCTCCATAGTACTCATCACTGCGATCAATGTAAGTTCCTTGAGTGATAGGGCTTTTAGTTCTCAGCTCTAGCCTCAATGATAAAAGGTTAATAGAAAACATACAGCAGAAAAATGCCTACAAATATCTAAAGAAAATTTCCATCAGTTGTCTATAGATGCCATTTTTGTGATATCTTCAGAATACAGGTAACTTTAATTATCAGCTCACCCTTTGAAAGAGGTACAGATTTTTCCCCGTACAAGAACTAAACCCCGGGGTACTGGCCTGGTTCTGAAGGGTGTTTTGGTTTGCTGTAGCCTGGCCAATTAAACTCACATAATCAGGTCCTTACATCTAGTTTCCCTTCTCAGTGATTAGTGAGAAAGTGAACTTTGTAATAAACCTTATAAGAGGACCAATGAAAGTAACTCTCCCAGGAAAAGTGTATGTTAGTATTCTTCCTCTCTATTTGTTCACAATCCACTAGAATACTTCTGATTATAGGTTCCATTACACTTAAAGTCTTGGCCTTCTCTTTGATTACTTGGCTGCACAGGTCATGGGTGCTTTGATCTAAATAGAGACAAAGTATTCCTTAACATTGGCAGATACTTGTGAACTAAGGGAAATGAGCTTCCCTCAGAATACTTACAAAGGAGACTGCCATGGTAATGTTAGATTTAATTCTAATATACTTCTTGTATATAGTAGCTAAGAGTATGAAAGGCCAAAGACTGACTTTGCTGTTAATTTGATCACATACCTATACATGTACCAAAAAATTAACTTTTACAGTTTCCCTAAGGGAAAAATTGAGCTTAAAATATTTACCAAATAGAAACTAGACTTTTCAGTTTTAAGGAAAGTTATTTTCTTTCTTTTTTTTTTCTTTTTAATTTTTGGCTGTGTTGGGTTTTTGTTGCTGCACTCAGGCTTTCTCTAGTTGTGGCGAGCGGGGGCCACTCTTCATTGCGGTGCGCAGGCTTCTCATTGCGGTGGCTTCTCTTGTTGCGGAGCACGGGCTCTAGGCGTGCCAGCTTCAGTAGTTGCGGTGCGTGGGCTCAGCAGTTGTGCCGCACGGGATCAGTAGTTGTGGCGCACGGGCTCAGTCTCTCTGTGGCATGTGGGATTTTTCCGGACCAGGGCTTGAACCCGTGTCCCCTGCATTGGCAGGCAGATTCTTAACCACTCCACCACCAGGGAAGTCCCAGAAAAGTTATTTTCTAGCCAGAATTCATCAATAACAAAAAAATGTAATTGTTACTAAAGAAATAAGTAATAAATGGCCAAAAACTGGTGGTTAAAAACCCAGTAAAAACATATTTTTTTGTTTGTAAATCAAAGAAATAGTAATGAAGCACTTCTGAGGCCTATAAAAATAGACTCAGCCAAGTCTTTAAAATATTTTCTTGTGAGAATTGAATTCACATGAAACTTCCCAGAGACTAGTTATTTCTACTGTTGCTAACATATATAATTAAAACTCTGAGAATTTGTTTTAAAATGTTTTTTGATATATATAAAATAAGCAACCACATTTGTGCTAAAAAGTTATCACATTTTGACAACCAACTCCATGGAAAACCTACTTGTAATTCTATCATAAACATGTATGATCCTTTAGTTTTCAAAGTGCTTTTATATATTTATTTGATAAAGCAACAAACTATTTACATGTAGTAAAAACAGTAGTTTTACTACCAAATAATTTATTAAATAATTAGAGTTGCATTTGAAAAATAAGGTTTTGATTTTAAATACAAGGGAGTGATTCATACATTGCTTTCTTTTAAAAGAAATGGCTGTTTGGTGTTTTAGAAAATATAATTATTTAAGGTACTCCATTAATAAGATTATAACCTGGGTCATTCTGATCATGTTCTGGTTGTCTTACAGCCAGTGACACCTAGGGAAAATGTCCAGTGAAACAGACAGGCTTACTTCCAGGCTTTGAATGGAACAATTTAAATGCTGCCCAACCCCCAGGTGATGGGTATGAATTTCAAAAGAAGACTGGCACCTCAGTATACAAATACCTTGCCCTTTTCCCGATCTAGAAAAAAATAATCACGCTAGAAAGTGACAACAAAACTTTGATAATACTTATAAATTATCAAAATTATAAATTCAGATTCACTCCTTACTCCTTTTCATGGTGGACAATGAAATACCACTGAAGGCCACAAACAAAAATGAATAACATCAGTTCAGCCTCTCAAGGCAGTCTAAGAGCTGCTGGTTTGTAATTATGAATGGAAGTCTTTTAGCCAAAGATTTTTCAGGAGAAAAATTCAGGGATATTTTAGCAGAGAGAAAAATTAAGCAAAATGGTTAAGTATTGTTTTATAAAGATAAATCCTGTCAATTCTGCCTACAGTGTTTGTTTTTGCATATTCTTGATGGTTCTTCAACGGTAAAATCACTTAAGTCCTTCACTTAAATTCTTCAGTTTATGTTACAACTGATGAAATTTATCTAAAACTAATGTTTCTTGTAATTCTCTACTGAATGGCTCCACAATTTCCATTCAAATTCTGTCTAGGGTGGCTTTTTTTCATACAATCCTGAATTAATAGTAATCATAGGAAGAGAGATCAGTATTAAAAACTGGGATGTATATTTTCAAATGGCAAATTCAATACTAACTAGGAGTATTCTTTAGGGTATAGAGATAGCCAAAGAGTGAAGTTAAATTTATGTTGCTTCAAGAGAAATAAAATATATTCTCTTAAAACATTTTTGAAAATTCCTTGCTGGCCTATGGAATGCTTTAAAATAAACCTCTTTTTCTTCTCTTTTTATCAGAGCTATTTGAATCCTGGAACACTGTGAGGAGTGAGGGGAGCTATAATCTGCCTATAATTTGTTGTTACTTGGGGCAGGGTTCAAGAAGTGGTTCTTTTAAGAGACCCCTCAGATCAAATAAATTCTAACAATATTTACCACTTTGGACTTGAAAAATCATACCTTGCTTTGTATATACTGTAATAAGCTTGAAAACACAATAATACAGTATGTAAATATTGTTTCAAAATGCATTTCTTTTGTTCTACTTTAATTACATAAGTATTTACTAATAAATGGAGTTTTAAATTTCCAAAAATCCTAAGTATACAAGTTTTTAGATGTTTAGTTTTCTACTCTTCTGTTGTGAATGGTTCTGTTCCCTGGGCATATAAGGATCTTGCTCATTATAACAAAGTCTGTGAGATTGTTCTATTTTTCTCTTTGAGTACTGTAGAGATCACTCAGTGGAGTTTTGTGTAATAATTTACCAATAGAACCTAATACCTAAATCTAAGTCAATATATTTGGGTTCAGTTAAATTACAATAGTGACAATTCTGTTGATTCATTGTGGACATTCCTAGGAAAGAAGATATAAAAATGGACAAAAAGAACTATGCAAAATATCAAAAGCCAACATTATAACATCAAGTTTTTCTGAGCTTTCTTTTTATAATTTCTCTTGTTCTAACTACCACCACATTGAGGTATTTTTGGTGTCAACATGAAGGCCATCATAAAAATCAAACACCACTCTAGTATTCGCTGCCACGTATGCACTGCATTCCAAAAGCAAGGAATGGAAGCAGTCACCCCTAATGCAGGCATTAAGGGGTGCATTGTTTGTAGAGAATTTTAAAACAATGAAACTTATGAAAAGTCAGTCTGCTTCTTATTATTAGCATCAAGGTAAACAATGACAGTGATAAAATACTCCTCGCCATAAGAAAGATGCTCCTATATCCACCCTTTGAGTATTACTGCCCAGATGAGCTCAAAATACTACATACCCAATGCATGAGATATTTATTGTGGCAAGATCTCACTCTCAACTTTATTTTCTATTTTTGAAAATATAAACATAGAAGATATATGTGTTATCAATCTAATCAAGGCAGCCTGCAGCCCGTTATATCTTTAAATGTAAAATATACATAATGAATATTTTAAAAAATTCCAGTGAAGTTGAGAGAGGAATTGTAGACATGAGTGGACACTGAGCTTTCATTATTCATACTCCAGGTGCTTTATAAAATCACAAGTATGTCCCTAAGGAAATAAATGAAAGAGCCGAACATGTCACACTTGCTTTTAATGCATGAGAATTTGTGTTGACTATAGAACCAAACTCCCACTAAGGACTTCACTTCTTAGCAATTCATTCTAAAACTTCGTATGACACTTTGTTTTAAAATATAAGACACCCATTCTTAAATAAGCATTTATCACTTTATTGACCTGGACTATTACAAACAAGCCAATGGTAATAAAGTCCACATTACTGAAGATCATATGTATATTTTTGCTGACTCCTTGGACACTGAGTTCATGAAGATATGAAGAACTAAGGGGGGGAAAACATTAGCGAAGGAAAACAAACATTAAAGCACAAAAGCACCTTCACTGATGTTCTTGCCACCCATAGTTCTCAGACTCATAGAATTCTCCAACTCTGTTATCTACAACACTCTGGAGTTAGGGAAAGAACTAGTACTTTATGGAGGCAAATATGTTTCTTTCCAAATGCTCTGTTATAGGTGAAAAAAAAATAATGAACAAAAAAACCCCCACAAACATATTTCATATACACGCAAAAAGGCAAAGACAAAATGTTTAGACTAAGGAGAGCATATGAAACAGAGGGTAAATTTATTACTAGTTAATGTAAAAAAAATTGTACTTGCCTTGGGGGAGATGACAATTTTTCTTTCCTTTGTGACTGCACTGACTAAACAAGAAAGACAAGAGGTTCACTCCCAGAATATATTATCCAGGACATGATTTATATGTTTGTTTATTTATATGAAATCTATCATAGCATATAAAGGATGTATGTTTAACCAAAAGGAAGAAAAAAAATTGTACCTTTGTTATTTAGATGTCAGTTCACATTTGCATTATCAAATCTACTCATTGTTGGTTTAATATAAATTTTCTTGCTTTGTTAGTGAGCTGGCTTTTAGAAAATGTGTTTATATTTCCACAGGTAAAGCAAATATGTGTCAATTTCTTGGGCAAGCAGAATTCCAATGTCAAAATACATTCTTATATGAATTATTTCTAAATTATTACTTAATTTTATAAGGAACTTAAAATTAGGGGCTTCATTAATATGTACATATTAATATATGATTGCTGTGCTTTGCTAAGGCACTGGCCTTTTGCCATTGTCTATCTATCTAAAACACACATTATATACAATATATATATTAAATAAATATCATACAAACCAAAGGTAAAAAGAGAAAACTAGCTGAAAACAGGAATCTGACTTCAAATAGTCCCTGTTAAAAAAATAAAATCTCTAAGTTGGTTTGTAAATTTGTTGGTTGAAACAGTTTCTCATTGGGCCGAAGTTATAACTTGTGGTTCCGTTTCCAGGTTAAGTCCACAGAAGTCTATTTAACCCATAATTCAAATGAGTTTTAATACCATACTTAAGAGATCTAGAAACTATTCACCAATTTAGAAGTTTGTTTTGGCTTGGTTTTCTTCTCCTATAGGAACTGTTTTTTACCGGTAAGACCAAGGAACCCTACTTCCTAGGGGCTAGAAACTAGAAAAGGAAAACAGTCTTTGAGCACAGGGCAACAGTCTGGGTCTTAGGTAAGATGGTCAGGGTCAATAGCAACAAAGGAAAGAACAAAAAAAACTTAGTATCAGGTAGGAAAAGTTGGAGTCAGTAATAAAGTGGGTTACTCTCATGGAGTAAGCTTCCATAAATCAGGGTGATTTTGCTACTGCCCCCCAAACATTAATTGGTTTAAGAAAAAACTTTTATTTTACAAGCAAAAGTTTGGAAAAGTAACAAAAATAACAATATAAGTAACAAAATCATACCTCTGGTCATTATAATGAAATGTTTTCTGTGATTGAAAACTACAATGAAAAATTTGTTGGGCAAAGCAATGTTTAGTTCTTAATTCCAAACTGAGGTTTACATTATATAAGATTTAGACCAAAAATATCTTGAAGAAAAAATTTCATTTACATATTTACAACCCCCGTGCAATCTGGGCGGCCTGTGTACAGGCCTGACTAACCAGGTTGTAGAGGAAAAAAATCGCAGATTAAGCCCATCAACTTATTAGCTAAAGATCCTCTGGCTAGATGTCAAGCTTTATAGGTGTACTCCATATGACTAGATACCTTTTCCTTGATATGTTAGAATACTTCAGTGTTATTCTGTCCTTGTTTCCCTATTCCATGGAACTGTATTCATTTCTCCCAATTTTAGTAGCATAATGAGAGATATGCTGAATAGATAGGGCAAGAGAGAGATGATAAACCTATATTCCAAAATATTAGCAAACCAATAATATAATACTCTAAAAGCAATTCCAGAAAAAAGAGCAGAGACCGTGTTTAAAAAGTCAAGAATGATCACTCAGCCTCTGAGGAGCATAAATTAACCTTAATCCCTAAACCTAGCCAGTTGCCTTAGCCCATAGAGTGCATTCTGGCACAAATTTTCAGCTGTTTCAGCCAAAACATATGCAGCAGGTGACTCTCTCTCTGATATAAGCAATATTTAATTGTTTCTTTTTTTTTTAAATAAGATGTTGGGGGTAGGAGTTTTAGTAATTTATTTATTTATTTTTGCTGTGTTGGGTCTTCGTTTCTGTGTGAGGGCTTTCTCTAGTTGTGGCAAGTGGGGGCCACTCTTCATCGTGGTGCACGGGCCTCTCACTATAGCAGCCTCTCTTGTTGTGGAGCACAGGCTCCAGACGCGCAGGCTCAGTAGTTGTGGCTCACGGGCCTAGTTGCTCCGCGGCATGTGGGATCCTCCCAGACCAGGGCTCAAACCCGTGTCCCCTGCATTAGCAGGCAGATTCCCAACCACTGCTCCACCAGGGAAGCCCCCTGTTTTTTAAAAAAATAACAAAATATACTTGTATTTGAGAATAACAATATAAATTTATATTATAATTATTGTATTATAACATACTCTTATAATATTACAATATACTTAATAATATACTTTTATATTATATAATAATATACATTTAATGGATATTTTAGTTTATTATTCTACTCTTAGTTTTGTTCTTCAAATATGCCTGGAAAAAATTTTAAGCAAATTTAGAAGTGGAAACATTTAAATGTTCCATTACTTGATAAAGTATGTGTTTGGTTATTATGGAAATACAAATTAAAACTCCTCAAATATACTATAGAAGATATACATATCCATGGTATACAAAAGGATTAGGGATTACTTCCTCCCCTTCTTCTTTTATCCTGAGGGAACAGCTAGTGAGCTTAAGCTTTAATTTTTAACAGATTAGAAAAAGGAATCTTACCCACCTACTAAATTAAAATTTTTCTTATTAAATGCCTAAGTTTTTAAGTCACTCATTTTCCTAGCTACTTCAATGGAATCAGCAGTCATAGACCCAACCCCAACTCCAAGACTGGAACTTCGTAACAACAGTTCCAAGGCAGAAATCTGACGTAACTCTTTGCGACACAACTTTACACGTGTGACACTATGCAACTGTGCCACATTTCCTACTGGCTGAATTTGGGGTGTTGGTCGACTGTGAGATTTTGTAAACTGATTGCCATCCCTTTCTGTTTTGGCCTCATTGCTTAACAAATGCCCACTAGTGGGTGCTAAAGAGCTATAAATTGGTGGTAATTCTGCGCCTTCTTCCCAGAGCTTCTGAGGATTTGGTTGTGTTCTTGAACTGCTTGCGGAACTGTCCAATTGTCTTTCCCTTCCACTTAATTTTATACTTTCAGTTCTGGATGCCCATTTTAATTCTTCTGAAACCATGCCTGCTTCTTCTGGGTTCTGTACTCCATTTCCAGCATCATGATCTAAAAATAATCCAAAAAGCAGAAAAAAAAATTAAGAGGTTTCCTCCAAAACAGGTATTTTAATCATGATATCTTAACATAACTACATTATTATCATGCAATATAAATTGTCTTCCAGCTTTTTTTGTTAAGTGACTTCTTTGAGAGGAACAGAAGTGTGAACATTAATTATTCTTATTTCACTTAGAGGCATCTTCCATGTGAATAACTGAGAACTTTCAATTAATAGAACAAAACTGAGAAGTAGTCTTCTAGAGATTTTGGTACCCCTGGAAACACAGAGGTGCTTTAGGCCTCTCTGGTGCCCTTCCACACCTGCCTCTGCTGGGCTTGCCACTGGTGAATCACATTTCAAATCCTGGTCATATCTCCAGGGAATGTTCTGGGACTTGGCATTATATGTGTGAAAAATCTAGTCTTTTTTTTAAATTTTTTTTTTTTTTGCGGTACACGGGCCTTTCACTGTTGTGGCCTCTCCCGCCGCGGAGCAGAGGCTCCAGACGCGCAGGCTAAGTGGCCATGGCTCACGGGCCCAGCCGCTCTGCGGCATGTGGGATCCTCCTGGACTGGGGCACGAACCCGTGTCCCCTGCATCGGCAGGCGGACTCTCAACCACTGCGCCACCAGGGAAGCCCAAAAATCTAGTCTTGATTGAACTCCAAGCATGAGAGCAGGGTTCTTCCGTCTGAATGTACTCTGGGGTACATGCCACTGCTTTCACCATCAAAATGGAAATGACAGCATACCCCTCAGTGGGGACCACCTTGCTGGAATGAGTGATAGGAGTGAGTGAAATTATGAAAGCTTGAGGCCCTCAAATCATAGAATAATCTAATATCAAAGACAAAACTTACTTAAGGGAAGTCCATATAGGTACTAGACCTAATGCAAAGAAACAATGCCAACTTTAAAATATGTTGATGATGCAATTAGGACACTTCTGGTCCTGCGAGAACCAAGTTTAAAAACAGAAGTTGCACACTGGCAGCTCCCAAGCCAAATCTGCCCACAGACATGTTTTACTTAGCCTATAAAATAATATGTGATACAAAATTTAAAAAGTGGAAAGTTTCATATAAAAATATAGATTTCCGGATTTTAAAGAAAATGAGAAAAACTGACAATTTCTGCCTGGCAACAGCAGCTGGAGCAGAGCTGCCCCTGCCAATTTAGACAACTGCTGCAGTCCCACCGCTCACTTTGGCTTCCTGGCTCCTGCAGGCATTTTAGTTTGTGACCCTGGTTTAAAACATAATTGATTTTCTATATAACCTTTAAAAATTGTGAATAACTCTTTTGGGGCTTCCCTGGTGGCGCAGCGGTTGAGAGTCTGCCTGCTGATGCAGGGGACACGGGTTCGTGCCCCGGTCCAGGAAGATCCCACATGCCGCGGAGCGGCTGGGCCCGTGAGCCATGGCCGCTGAGCCTGCGCATCTGGAGCCTGTGCTCCGCAACGGGAGAGGCCACAACAGTAACAGGCCCGCGTACCGCAAAAAAAAAAATTGTGAATAACTCTTTTGTACACCTGACATTTATATAATATCATACATCAACTCTACTCAATAAAAAAAAGAAAAAAAGGATTGATTTTCTAGTTTTTAAAATTCTTCTCACAAAAAACTTGAACTAGCAAATGACATAAATCCTCATGTGGAATTAGCAGGTACAAACTTGATCATAGTGCTCACAGTGGCTCCCCAACTTTGCTGCACATTAGTGTCACCTGGAAGCTTTTAAAAATCCTTTGGCCTAATAACCTATAATGGAAAAGAACCTGAAAAAGAGCGTGTGTGTATATATATATATCTGAATCACTTTGCTGTACACCTGAAACTAACAGAATATTGTAAATCAACTATATTTCAATGAAAAAAAAAATCCTGATGCCCAGGTCACAGAGTCTCGGGGAGGGAGCCAGGCATCTTAATTTATTTTTTTATTTTTTATTTTTTTCGGTACGCCGGCCTCTCACCGCTGTGGCCTCTCCCGCCGCGGAGCACAGGCTCCGGACGCGCAGGCCCAGCGGCCATGGCTCATGGGCCCAGCTGCTCCGCAGCATGTGGGATCCTCCCAGACCAGGGCACGAACCGTGTCCCCTGCATCGGCAGGCGGACTCCCAACCACTGTGCCACCAGGGAAGCCCCTTAATTTTTACAGATCATATGAGAAAGAGCAGAGATGGGCTCATTGGAAAGGCTCACTCCCAAGCCCACTTAGATTCCTCACAATATAAAGTTTCCCTCTTCCAGAATTTCAACACCGAAGGAACAAACTAAAGAAAGATTTATTCACCCATAGTCACACAGCCAGTAAAAGAAATTAGGATCCCAACCAGATCTTCTGACTCTAGTATCCTGACATGTAGAGTTTTATAGTGGTTTAAATTGATACAAGAATAGTTTTGGGGGAGACCTTCAAGATGGCGGAGGAGTAAGACATGGAGATCACCTTCCTCAGCACAAATACATCTGAAATACATCTACATGTGGAACAACTCCTACAGAAAACCTACTGAACACTGGCAGAAGACCTCAGACCTCCCAAAAGGCAAGAAACTCCCCACATACCTGGGTAGGGCAAAAGAAAAAAGAAAAAACAGAGACAAAAGAATAGGGACAGGACCTGCACCTCGGGGAGGGAGCTGTGAAAGAGGAAAAGTTTCCACACACTAGGAAGCCCCTTCACTGGCGTAGACAGGGGTTGGGCGTGGGGGAAGCTTCAGAGCCATGGAGGAGACTGCAGCAATAGGGGTGCAGAGGGCAAAGCGGAGAGATTCCCGCACAGAGGATCGGTGCCGACCAGCACTCACCAGCCCGAGAGGCTTGTCTGCTCATCCGCTGGGGCGGGCGGGGGCTGGGAGCTGAGGCTCGGGCTTTGGAGGTCGGATCCCAGGGAGAGGACTGGGGTTGGCTGCCTGAACACAGCCTGAAGGGGCTAGTGCGCGAGGAGAGGAGATTCAGAGCACCGGCTAAACGAGCTCCTGAGACGGGCAAGAGCCGCGGCTATCAGCACGGACCGCAGAGACGGGCTTGAAACGCTAAGGCTGCTCCTGCAGCCACCAAGAAGCCTGTGTGCAAGCACAGGGCACTGTTCACACCTCCCCTCCAAGGAGCCTGTGCAGCCCACCACTGCCAGGGTCCTGTGATCCAGGGACAACTAGCCCGGGAGAACACACGGCACGCCTCAGGCTGGTGCAACATCATGCTGGCCTCTGCCGCTGCAGGCTCGCCCCACATTCCGTACACCTCCCTCCCCCAGGCCTGCGTGAGCCAGAGCCCCCTAATCAGCTGCTACTTTAACCCCGTCCTGTCTGGGCGAAGAACAGACGCCCTCAGGCGACCTACATGCAGAGGCAGGGCCAAATCCAAAGCTGAACCCCGGGAGCTGTTTGAACAAAGAAGAGAAAGGGAAATCTCTCCCAGCAGCCTCAGGCGCAGCAGATTAAATCTCCACGATCAACTTGATGTACCCTGCATCTCTGGAATACCTGAATAGACAACGAATCATCCCAAATTGAGGAGGTGGACTTTGGGAGCAACTGTTGACTTGGGGTTGCTTTCTGCATCTAATTTGTTCCTGGCTTTATGTTTATCTTAGTTTAGTATTTAGAGTTTATTATCATTGGTAGATTTGTTTATTGATTTAGTTGCTCTCTTCCTTTTTTTTTATATATATAGATATGTATATATTTTTCCTCTTTCTATTTCTGTGAGTGTGTATGTGTATGCTTCTTTGTGTGATTTTGTCTGTATAGCTTTGCTTTTACCATTTGTCCTAGGGTTCTGTCAGTCTGGCTTTTTTTTTTTTTTTAACTATAGTTTTTAGTACTTGTTATCATTGGTGAATTTGTTTTTTGGTTTGGTTGCTCTCTTCTTTGTTTCTTTTATCTATTACTTTTTAACTTTTTTATTTTTAATAATTATTTTTTTAAATAACTTTATTTTTCTTTCTTTTTTTCTCTTCTTCTCCCTTTTCTTCTGAGCCTTGTGACTGACAGGGTCTTGGTGCTCCGGCCGGGTGTGAGGCCAGTGCCTCTGAGGTGGGAGAGCTGAGTTCAGGATATTAGTCCACCAGAAACCTCCCAGCTCCATGTAATATCAAATGGCGAAAGCTCTCCCAGAGATCTCCATCTCAACGCTAAGACCCAGCTTCATTCAATGACCAGCAAGCTACAGTGCTGGACACCCTATGCCAAACAACTAGCAAGACAGGAACACAACCCCACCCATTAGCAGAGAGGCTGCCTAAAATCATAATAAGGCCACAGACACTCCAAAACACACCACCAGATGCAGTCCTGCCCACCAGAAAGATAAGATCCAGCCTCATCCAGCAGAACACAGGCACTAGTCCCCTCCACCAGGAAGCCTACACAACCCACTGTACCAACCATAGACACTGGGGGAAGACACCAAAAACAACAAGAACTACAAACCTGCAACCTGCGAAAAGGAGACCCCAAACACAGTAAGTTAAACAAAATGAGAAGACAGAGAAACACAGCAGATGAAGGACCAAGGTAAAAACCCACGAGACCAAACAAATGAAGAGGAAATAGGCAGTCAACCTGAAAAAGAATTGAGAGTAATGATAGTAAACATGATCCAAAATCTTGGAAACAGAATGGAGAAAATACAAGAAACGTTTAACAAGGACCTAGAAGAATTAAAGAGCAAACAAACAATGAAGAACAACACAATAAATGAAATTTAAAATTCTCTAGAAGGAATCAATAGCAGAATAACTGAGGCAGAAGAACGGATAAGTGACCAGGAGGATAAAATAGTGGAAGTAACTACTGCACAACAGAATAAAGAAAAAAGAATGAAAAGAATTGAGGACAGTCTTGGAGACCTCTGGGGCAACATCAAACGCACAAACATTTGAATTATAGGGGTCCCAGAAGAAGAAGAGAAAAAGAAAGGGACTGAGAAAATATTTGAAGAGATTATAGTTGAAAACTTCATAATATGGGAAAGGAAATAGTCAATCAAGTCCAGGAAGTGCAGAGAGTCCCATACAGGATAAAACCAAGAAGAAGCACGCCAAGACACATATTAACCAAACTATCAAAAATTAAATACAAAGAAAAAACATTAAAAGCAGCAAGGGAAAAACAACAAGTTACATACAAGGAAATCCCCATAAGGTTAACAGCTGATCTTTCAGCAGAAAGTGCAAGCCAGAGGGAGTGGCAGGACATATTGAAAGTGATGAAAGGGAAAAACCTACAACTAAGATTACTCTACCCAGCAAGGATCTTATTCAGATTTGAAAGAGAAATTAAAACCTTTACAGACAAGCAAAAGCTAGAGAATTCAGCACCACCAATCCAGCTTTAAAACAAATGCTAAAGAACTTCTCTAGGCAGGAAACACAAGACAAGGAAAAGACCTACAAAAACAAACCCAAAATAATTAAGAAAATGGTAATAAGAACATACATATCGATAATTACCTTAAATGTAAATGGATTAAATACTCTAACCAAAAGACATAGACTGGATGAATGGATACAAAAACAAGTCCCATATATATGCTGTCTACAAGAGACCCACTTCAGACCTAGAGACACATACAGACTGAAAGTGAGGGGATGGATAAAGATATTCCATGTAAATGGAGATCAGAAGAAAGCTGGAGTAGCGATTCTCATATCAGAAAAAATAGACTTTAAAATAAAGACTATTACAAGAGACAAAGAAGGACACTACATAATGATCAAGGGATCGATCCAAGAAGAAGATATAACAACTGTAAATATTTATGCACGCCACATAGGAGCACCTCAATACATAAGGCAAATGCTAAGAGCCATAAAAGGAGAAATCGACAGTAACACAATCATAGTAGGGGACTTTAACACTCCACTTTCACCAACTGACAGATCGTCCAAAATGAAAATAAGTAAGAAAACACAAGCTTTAAATGATACATTAAACAAGATGGACTTAATTGACATTTATAGGACATTCCATCCAAAAACAACAGAATACACTTTCTTCTCAAGTGCTCATGGAATATTCTCCAGGATAGATCATATCTTGGGTCACAAATCAAGCCTTGGTAAATTTAAGAAAATTGAAATCGTATCTAGTATGTTTTCTGACCACAACGCCATGAGACTAGATATCAATTACAGGAAAAAGTCTGTAAAAAATACAAACACATGGAGGCTAAACAATACACTACTTAACAACCAAGAGATCACAGAAGAAATCAACAAGGAAATAAAAAAATACCTAGGAACAAATGACAATGAAAACACGATGACCCAAAACCTACAGGATGCAGCAAAAGCAGTTCTAAGAGGGAAGTTTATAGCAATACAATTCCACCACACGAAACAAGAAACATCTCAAATAAACAATATAACCTTACACCTAAAGCAATTAGAGAAAGAACAAAAGAAGCCTAAAGTTAGCAGAAGGAAAGAAATCATAAAGATCAGTTTAGAAATAAATGAAAAAGAAATGAAGGAAACAATAGCAAAGATCAATAAAACTAAAACCTGGTTCTTTGAGAAGATAAACAAAATTGATAAACCATTAGCCACATTCATCAAGAAAAAAAGGGAGAAGGTTCAAATCAATAGAATTAGAAATGGAAAAGAAGTAACAACTGACACTGCAGAAATACAAAGGATCATGAGAGATTACTAAAAGCAACTCTATGCCAATAAAATGGACAACCTGGAAGAAATGGACAAATTCTTAGAAAAGCACAAACTTCCGAGACTGAACCAGGAAGAAAAAGAAAATATAAACAGACCAATCACAAGCACTGAAATTGAAACTGTGATTAAAACTCTTCCAACAAACAGAAGTCCAGGACCAGATTCCTTCACAGGCGAATTCTATCAAACATTTAGAGAAGAGCTAACACCTATCCTTCTCAAACTCTTCCAAAATAGAGCAGAGGGAGGAACACTCCCCAACTCATTCTATGAGGCCACCATCACCCTGATACCAAAAGCAGACAAAGATGTCACAAAGAGGGCTTCCCTGGTGGCGCAGTGGTTGAGGGTCCGCCTGCCGATGCAGGGGACACGGGTTCGTGCCCCAGTCTGGGAGGCTCCCACATGCTGTGGAGTGGCTGGGCCCGTGGGCCGTGGCCGCTGAGCCTGCGCATCCGGAGCCTGTGCTCCACAACGGGAGAGGCCACAACAGTGAGAGGCCCGTGTACCGCAAAAAAAATAAAAAAAAAAAAGATGTCACAAAGAAAGAAAACTACAGGCCAATACCACTGATGAACATAGATGCAAAAATCCTCAACAAAATACTAGCAAGCAGAATCCAACAGCACATTAAAGGATCATACATTATGACCAACTGTGGTTTATCCCAGGGCTGCAAGGATTCTACAATATACATAAATCAATCAATGTGATAAACCATATTAACAAATTGAAGAAGAAAAACCATATGATCATCTCAATAGATGCAGAAAAAGCTTTCGACACAATTCAACATCCATTTATGATAAAAATCCTCCAGAAAGTAAGTATACAGGGCACTTACCTCAACATAATAAAGACCATATATGACAAACCCACAGCCAACTTCGTTCTCAATGGTGAAAAACTGAAAGCATTTCCGCTAAAATCAGAAACAAGACAAGGATGTCCACTCTCACCACTATTATTCAACATACTTTTGGAAATTTTAGCCACAGCAATCAGAGAAGAAGAAATAAAAGGAATCCAAATCGGAAAAGAAGAAGTAAAGCTGTCACTGTTTGCAGATGACATGATACTATACACAGAGAATCCTAAAGATGCTACCAGAAAACTACTAGAGCTAATCAACGAATTTGGTAAAGTGGCAGGATACAAAATTAATGCACAGAAATCTCTTGCATTCCTATACACTAATGATGAAAAATCTGAAAGAGAAATTAAGGAAACACTCCCATTTATCACTGCAACAAAAAGAATAAAATATCTAGGAATAAACCTACTTAAGGAGACAAAAGACCAGTATGCAGAAAACTGTAAGACACTGATGAAAGAAATTAAAGATGATACAAAGAGATGGAGAGATAGACCATGTTCTTGGATTGGAAGAATCAACATTGTGAAAATGACTCTACTACCCAAAGCAATCTACAGATTCAATGCAATCCCTATCAAACGACCAATGGCATTTTTCACAGAAATAGAACAAAAACTTTCACAATTTGTATGGAAACACAAAAGACCCCGAATAGCCAAAGCAGTCTTGAGAAAGAAAAATGGAGCTGGAGGAATCAGGCTCCTGCACTTCAGACTATAGTACAAAGCTATAGTCATCAAGACAGTATGGTACTGGCACGAAAACAGAAATATAGATCAATGATACAGGATAGAAAGCCCAGAGATAAACCCATGCACATATGGTCACCTTATTTTTGACAAAGGAGGCAAGAAGATACAATGAAGAAAAGACAGCCTCTTCAATAAGTGGTGCTGGGAAAACTGGACACCTACATGTAAAAGAATGAAATTAGAATATTCCCTAACACCATACACAAAAATAAACTCCAAATGGATTAAAGACCTAAATGTAAGGCCAGACACTATAAAACTCTTAGAGGAAAACATAGGCAGAACACTCTATGACATAAATCACAGCAAGATCCTTTTTGACCCACCTCCTAGAGAAATGAAAATAAAAACAAAAATAAACAAATGGGAGCTAATGAAACTTAAAAGCTTTTGCACAGCAAAGGAAAACATAAACAAGATGAAAAGACAACCCTCAGAATCGGATAAAATATTTGCTAATGGAGCAATTGACAAAGGATCAACCTCCAAAATTTACAAGCAGCTCATGCAACTCAATATCAAGAAAACAAACAACCCAATCCAAAAATGGGCAGAAGACCTAAATAGACATTTCTCCAAAGAAGGTATACAGATTGCCAACAAACACATGAAAGTACCCTCAACTCACTATTCATTAGAGAAAGGCAAATCAAAACTACAATGAGGTATCACCTCACACCAGTCAGAATGGCCATCATCCAAAAATCTACAAACAATAAATGCTGGAGAGGATGTGGAGAAAAGGGAACCCTCTTGCATTGTTGGTTGGAATGTAAATTGATACAGTCACGATGGAGAACAGTATGGAGATGCTTTAAAAAACTAAAAATAGAACTACCATACGACCCAGCAATCCCACTACTGGGCATATACCCTGAGAAAACCATAATTCAAAAAGAGTCATGTACCACAATGTTCACTGCAGCTCTATTTACAATAGCCAGGACATGGAAGCAACCTAAGTGTCCATCGACAGATGAATGGATAAAGAAGATGTGGCACATATATGCAATGGAATATTACTCAGCCATAAAAAGAAATGAAACTGAGTTATTTGTAGTGAGGTGGATGGGCCTAGAGACTGTCATATGGAGTGAAGGAAGTCAGAAAGAGAAAAACAAATACCCTATGCTAACACATATATGTGGAATCCAAAATAAAAAAGGTTCTGAAGAACTTAGGGGTACGACAGGAATAAAGAGGCAGATGTAGAGAATGGACTTGAGGACACGGGGAGGGGGAAGGGTAAGCTGGGACAAAGTGAGATAGTGGCATGGACATATATACACTACCACATGTAAAACAGATAGTGGGAAGCAGCTGCATGGCATAGGGGGATCAGCTTGATGCTTTGCGACCACCTAGAGGGGTAGGATAGAGAGGGTGGATAGAGGGATCTAGGGACCACCTAGAGGGATAGAGAGGGAGACGCCAGAGGGAGGAGACATTGGGATATATGTATATGTATAGCTGATTCACTTTGTATAAAGCAGAAACGAACACACCATTGTAAAGCAATTACACTCCAATAAAGATGTTAAAATAAAAGGTTAAAAAAAAAAAAGATGAATGGTTTTACTAATGTAATTGACCACATTGTAAATTATATATTTACAAATGTATGGTATAACACACAAATCTAATTAATACATTTAGTATCATATACATTCATCAAATTTTTATTGTGTCATAAACTTGTACCTCCAGTGTAACGTCTTCAAAATATTATATTTTATAATTAAGTTCATAACTTTTGCTAAAAAAGAATTTTCTTTCTCAGTGAAATTCAATGTAGGCTCTGAAATGAATGATATGTAAGTATTTTTATATTCAAACAACAATCCTCTCCAAAGAAAAGAAACAATAATTAAATTCTTCTAATTATGGCTAAAGCTGAATTTAAAGAGTTGCTTGGATTTAACGAAATAAGAATTTATGTCTTAAATTGTGTATCTTTCAAGACTTTTATGTTTTGTTTTGGGATAAAATACAATATTATTCAATTTAAAAAAGTATAGAGTTTTAAATACTTAAACAAGTACACAGACTGCATGTCCATATATACTGATTTTATCCTCACAAAATGTTAGAAAATAGATGCACTGTGACAGAAGCATGACCAAGTGCTTTTAGTCTTTTTGGTCACTTTTTAGAAGTGACCAAGATATTTTAGTCAAAAGATTAATTCTTTTGCTATTTGAAAATGCTAAAAATATTCAAAGCAGATAAAGTCTGGTAGGCAGACAATGAAAAGACTACTAACAAAACCCAGTCAACTGAATACCAAGACAGTTATATATTAATTAGGATACTGATTATTAAGCATATAATACAGGTTAGGGAACTCAAAATTTGATATATTTAAACTGCTATATTTTATAATTCAAACAAGTCTTATTTAATGTCATTTTATTGGAGCTGCATTTTGAGGTAGGATATAGTACAAGCTATATCACCAATATGATTCCAAATGAATTTTTTTAAAACATAAGTAAAACAGTGAAAAGAATTATGCTGAAATGTTAATGTGGGTAGGATTATGGGTGGTCTTTTTCTGATTTTTTTCTATATTTTCAAAGTTTTCTATAATGACTATGTATTACTTTTTATAGCCAAAAAATAAACATATTTAAGATGGTTCTAGGGGATATAGCAAATTAGCTGAGATAACATCTTCAACATTATTATTTTTAAGACTAGACTTCCAGGAATTCCCTGGCGGTCCAGTGGTTAGGACTCTGAGCTTCCAATGCTGGGGGCCGGGGTTTGATCCCTGGTCGGGGAACTAGGATCCTGCAAGTCACGTGGTGCAGCCGAAAAAAGAAAGAAAAAGACTAGACTTCCCAGGTCAGTTGGTAACACAGGAGTTATCCTCACTTTACACATCTCCAAGATTACTTAGCTTTTTTAAAGCTTTTTATATTTGTTTCATTCAAGAGCATGATTAGGATCCAGGTTTCTTTCTTTCTTTCTTTTTTAATATTTATTTATTTACTTATTTTATTTTGGCCGCGCCGGGTCTTAGTTGTGGCACATGGGATCTTCGTTGCTGCGTGCGGGATCTTTAGTTGCGGCAGGCTGGATCTAGTTGAACCCTGGCCCTCTGCATTGGGAACGTGGAGTCTTATCCACTGGCCCACCAGGGAAGTCCCAGATCCAGGTTTCTTAAACCTGTTTACCACCATATACCACACTGTCATTTTAAGAGATGTCTAGTAGACTCAGCAGTATAAACATGGGCCATTTAAACAGTAAACATCTAATTTCAGATATCTCAAATTTGAAAGTGAATTTTTTTAAAGCAAAAATGGTTTTGTGCTAATTGCTCTGTGTCCTACTTAATACCTGTTTACATTTTAATTTTTTGCAGATAGCGTTTCAAGTAAAAGGTTCAGCTATATGTTGCAGGCTGTATTTCAAGTAAATATTTTAATTATATGAGTAAATACCTCTGCATTACTACATTGAAAATCAGAAAGGTTAGTCTCTTTGGCAGAATTCGTATGTTTGTATCACATCTCTATCCTAAAATGACTTTTATACTAGAACACAGAACCAGGAATCAGAAGACCAGGGACCTTAGACCATGCTCTAATTACTGGTCGGCTCGTGAGTCACTGGACCGCTCTAAGCTTTAATTTCCTCATCTAAAAATGAGGTTAGCATATACCGGCCTACCCTGAGTTTGAGGGCTAAACTGAACTATTTGAGAAAATGCCTGTAAATGATAAATACAATAAATATAAGGTAGTATTAGAACTACTTTTCTAAAATATTACTAAGTTTTAAAACTATGTTAATTCTGCTTATATTATATATTCAGTATATATCTTTTCATTGTGCATATATATCATTTTCCATTGGTTTCTATATTTTTATGGTTTCATTTTTATAATTATATTTTTAAGTTGAGATATAATTGATATATAACATTATATTAGTTTCAGGTGTACTCTTTATATCTTGTTGTACCCATCTTTAGTTTTCTTTACAGGTACAAAATAGTTGTGTTCCTAAAAAGAGTTGTAAAGTCAACTTTCAAAAGCCATTCTTAACTTATTAGAAGAATACTTTCTCTAAAGGAAGGCTAATTCTTTTATAAAATGAGTATACATTATTTTAGAGATATTGATTCCTCTCTATTGGTGGCTTAAAGACAATATGTTTTTTCTTTTTTCTTTTTATTGGAGTATAATTGCTTTACAATGTTGTGTTAGTTTCTGCTGTAGAGCAAAGTGAATCAGCTATACGTATACCTGTATCCCCTCCCTCTTAAGCCTCCCTGCCACCCCACCCCCATACCACCCCTCTACGTTATCACAGAGCACTGAGCTGAGCTCCCTATTCTATACAGCAGCTTCCCACTAGCTATCTATTTTACACATGGTAGTAAGACAATGTGTTTTAATCATAACAGTATATCACCTTCACGGCACTTCTTGCTTTTGCAAAGTTCTTTGTCATGTTTTATCATTTCATTGAGGAAGATGGTTATTTCTACATATCTACATATAATTATGCAAGAAAACTTCCTTGTCTCAATGATGGGTTTTATTATATGTTTGAATTTCTAGAGGTCATGATATGAAAAAACATGACTGATCTTAGAAATACATAAATATTATTTTACTTTTATTATTCTCTATTTTACTTTTTTATGATAATCAGAAGGCTTAATTTACTATAAAACAGGAAAACAACAGCTATCCTATATTTAGGGTTATTTTAAGAATTAAGTGAGTTAGAGAACACAAGAGCCCCTGGTACATGGCAGGCAATCGAATAAATGATCATTTCCTTCACACATGTACATTTGTTCATTTATTCTTTTCTCCAGTGGTTCTGTGTTACACATAGACTAGACAACTATTTTTGTCTACAGAGACAAAGAGAAGTTAAATATCTAATCCTAAATAATCCAATCAATTGGGAAAGGCTCCACTACAAACCATGCTATGGTGTTGGCATGACAAGTAACACTAAATCTCTTACTTTCTGATGGTACTAGTTGTCGCCGAATTGCTTCCCCTACCAATTCCTTAAGTTTCTTCTTAAGATCTCTGCTGGTTTTCTTATAGAAATAAAGCTCTCTTTCCAGCTGCTGGATTTTATCTCCATAATTTTTTAAAGTTTCCACAGTGCCTTCCCCGTCTTGCTCTATAAAACAGAAATTTACATTTAAAATCAGTTTAAAGTAAATGATTGAAAATTCTAACAGAACTCCCAGACTATATTGTAGGGTCAGAAGTATGTTACATGTATCTATTACTTGGCTGGATTTGTTTTCAGCTACAATTTGGAGTCTTCTGCCTGTAAAATTTTTCGAAGTAGGATGAGCCCTTCTCCACCCTAATCCCTACCAGCTACCGCATTTTTCATGATTCATAAGCACTTTTTGAATAGCTACTAACTAAATTTATCCTCAGAAGAGCAGAAGTAAGGTTCACATTTGGAACTCTGTCCAGCTGCATCAATGTCTTGAAGTTTATATCAGGAACCACGGATATATGGAAAGTTATAAGCCTAAAGTTTATAGGCCCAAGAAATATAGAACCAAAAAAACCCTCAAAAACTGGAAACCTGTCAAAAGAGGCTAGAAAGATTAAATTACAAAGGAAAACACCACCAAAAAAGGAGAAGGGGGGGGAAAGTATAAGTAAAGTTCTAGTTTATGACACAATATAATTTTAAAGCTTCTAATTAATATTTAGGAATGTCTAAAACTGTCCCCTTTGGGTTAGGTTCTAGAACCAGTAAAACGCAGTTTACTGACCTTCAGAAATACACACTTTCAGACCTACTCTTTCCTATTGGTAAATCTATAAAATGGTCCTACTGGTTTGTAATTTTCTTTTCTTATAATTGGTTGTTTTGTAAAAATTGATCTAAGTATATCTGTAATTTTATATTAACCCATCATCTTATTTAAAAAACATTTTAAATTAATAACATTACAAATCAGAATCCCCATGAAGGATATCATAAAAATGAACTTAATTTTATGGCCTATATTCAGTTGAAATTAGAAAATTCGTAAGTTGTTAACATTTTCAGTTATAACCTTGCTATGAAAAACTTGTCCCAGCTATAGAAATGAATGATTTTTTAAATGTTCTCATTTGGCTAAAGCATGAACTTTTGCGGTAAAATGCCAACCACTTGAAAAACATATTAAAAATTCTATTAAAATATCACTTTTAGAGACTTAAGACAGAATTAACATAAGGTAAGGAAAGCATGTTTGAATGAAATAACATATGGAATCCAGTCAAGGAAATCCTGTCATCAGGCAACTGGTTGCTAATTAACTTGTTATAGAATTAACTTAGAGGCAAACTGCCTCAACACTCAAATGCATATATTTTCCAATTTTCTGCTTACTCAGGTTGCTTCTTCCAGATCCTTTTTAGCACATTTCCAGCTATAGATTCATAAGAATCAAGACTAAACAGCCAAGCCACCTGGACTGAAGCATTCCAGGCGTTGAAGTTATCGCCAGGCAGTGATTTTGTTGCCATAGGAACTGTGTGTACCAGCCATAAGCCCAGGTATTGAAGACCAATTGCTATGACAACTCCATACCACAGTTGATGGTTGAACTACTGTGCGCTGATAACACTACGTGCCCATCAATGGTAGACTAATTTTGACCTAAGCTATAACCTTAATGCATAAAATTTATAATTTACTGAAAACTGTAACAAGAAATATAACCAGAAATCTGACAGAACCTATCAGTTTAATTTTATGAAGGGAAAGTGATTTAAATATCAAGGTTCTATATCCTAGAGATGGGGAACTTTTCAACTGTACACCACCAAGCCAGAAGTCATCCCACATTCCTACATAAAAAGTAGACCACAACAAAGTAACAGGATTGCAGCAGTTCTCTGTGTGGCACTGGGGACAAGCAGAGGAGATGGCATTTCAAGCATGAATAGCCCTGCATCAAAGTCAACTATCCCAACATGTGGACCAAAACATGTAAAGCACAAAACACATATAAGTAGTAACTATTTATACATGTTGGACTTTAAGTGATCCAATTCTGTCCTACCTTCCTTTCCCAATCCCCCTCCTACAAGTCCCCATTACACAACTGATGTGAAGGGGCAGTTACCTTTGAAATGATGTAGCAGAAGCTGCATTTTTTGCTCGTGTTCCTTTTGCTGAAGGGTCAGTCTCCGGTCACACTGCAATTTCAGATGTTCCAGTGTAGATTCCAACTCACGAACCACATTATCCCGTTCCAGAACTTTCATTTTAATTTCTTCATTCTGTAACTGTAGTTTCCGTTCAGCTTCTCGCAGATTAACCACCTAGCAAAGACATTTTTTTGATCTTTTAAGTGTGTTTTAGACAGCCTAATAGACAATTTACTTCTCTTAGACTTCATAAAGATGAACTCCCTTAATCCCCATGGTATAACTAGGCAAATGCTTTGTAATATACCCACAAGATAACCTAACAGCCTTTTTAATTCGTTGAGATTCTGAATTGGTAACAACTTCATTTTAAATATAATGTTGCTCTACTCTAACAATCACCTCTCCATCATTTCTTAGACATGATCTTTGTAGTTTACATTTATAATCCTACAACTCCATTTCTCCAGTCTAAAAAGATATCAAGAATCTAAAGACTTCTGTAACATCTAGATAATTCTCATTTTTAACTCCAAAGTGAATGTTATAAATAAGTGACAGAATTTTTAAGCTATAGAGTTCGGTCTCAGATTGTACATTTAGTCCAGTGGGTTCCTCTCTGCACTGATATAAAGTAAAAACACTTCAGACAATATCTGTGTCACAGAACTTGTTAATAATGTAATGATATTCTCTCCAGAAAAATACTCATTTCTACAAAGAGTTCTTAAGACCAGAAAATCCACTGACCTTCACCTGGGTGCTTTGGGTTAAGAACCCTTGCTCTAAGAACACCACAAAAGAGTTATCTGTATCAAAGCCTCAGACAACATGCACCATATTTCTGCCCTCCACACACCCAGTGATGGGATGCACTTGCATCAATAATAGAAGCTTACTACTGACGGTAATTATCCAAGAGAAGGCCTGTGTATCACATTTCCATTAATTTAGTCATCTTTATTTCAATTGTCTAACAGAATTAGAACTTTATCTTAAAACTTCTGTGTTTCATTTTTCATCAACTGTCTGCTATTCCCTTAAACTGAATATATTTTTCAGAGAAAAGAGTTATCTACTTGTTTAACACTTCATAATATATATCTTAAGAAAAGACATTAGAGAAAAGACAGATATAGTTTTCAATGCTGTGAAACATCTCTATCAGTAAGCTGTCAAATCTGTATAAAATATTTTAATTTATATTAAGCCCATCCAGGTTAATGCTAAAATCTATTACTATCTTTGTCACTGATGCACCATTTCACCTCCATTTCAATTCATAGGGTATAATGAGAAGGTACAGGTTACCCCTACCCTACAGCAATGAAGGAAAGGGAACCCAAACCTGGAGGGCCCTTGATTTTTCACGAATGCTGAGTAGGAACAATCAAATCTAGAAAACATACAACCAAGATATAGTGACTGAGGAATATAACTTAAATTCTTTGGTTTTTAAAACTATTCCCAAAAGCCCTCTTTCAAAAGGCCCTTCAACTTTAAGAACCTCACAAAGTTAGGCCTACATACTTGGATAAGTGCAAAGATTTCAGATGACAACATTCAGTGCTGTAAATTCTACATAAATGTGAGCTGTATAAGCATCTCAACCCCTCTTTATAAGAAAATCCTCTGTCCCTGAAGAACAAACCTTATTGAAATATCTGAAAAGAATAGCTCTAATCTCAACAGGACTCAGGCAGATTAGTTTTTCTAAGACATTTTCTTCACTATGAGAGAGATTTTGAAGTGAAGCTCTGAGTGAGTTCTGGCGACTCTGGATATGTTCGTTCTTGTATTCAATTGCAGCTTCCAAAGCTTCAATCCCTTCTTCAAGTTGGAAAAGAACATGTTCTTCCTAGATATAATACAAAAGAAATCACTCATTTTAAATGAAACAGTATAACTTGGACTTTGTCATATACTAAGATCTTATTATGCTATTTGAGTCTAATGGACAGTACCATTCTTCTACTAAATTAAAAAAAATGTTTATTGAGTGCTTGCTATGCTACACAATGCACTGTGTGTACACACACACACACAAACACACACACATATATATAACAAATAATCATTGAATCTTTGTAGTAAACCTTGGGTAGCAAAATGGAAGAGGAAGAAGGTTAGGTGAGTTATGAAACATCCCAAGGTCATAAGCAAATGCTGATCACGAAGGAATACACTTGAACAAAGCCTCAGCCCACAGGTTTGACAATGTCATCATGTTATCTCCCTCCATGGCTCCTAAAGTGCATATTATGTGTCACTGAGATCTGGAGACCTCGGGGGTCCCTTCAAGGATCTATCAAAACAATATATTGCTAGGAAGGAAAGAGGAAATATATTAAAATAAGTTATTAAGAACTAGTAATCAGAGGAGAGTCTCCAGGGAAAAAACACTGTGTAACATAAGAAAAAGTAGTGAGGATTTAAGGACATGAAACATTTTATAAGATTCCTAGGAGATGTCATTAGAGGGAAAGTGTAGGCACTAAAAATGGTGGCAGCAAAACCTTTTTTTCATATGCCAAAGAAGATTCCCTCTGTAGGAAAAAAAAAATCTGATGAGTTGCTGTCAGAAAACCTAGCCGTTCTCTGAATTATCCAAATAACATCTTACCTGGGGGATCTAAATCTCTGGTAAGAAATTATTTTGGACGTGGTAAGACCTGGATATATATTTTTGTATCCCCGTACTTGTGGTGGAGACCACTTCAACTTTAAGTTCCCTGAGGGCAGATGGTCTTATCCATACTCACATCCTTATTGCCCAGCACAGTACATATTACATAGTTTAAACTCAGTACGTATCTGCTGAACAACTTAAGAGAGAGGAGCAAAAAACATTTTCATATGTCTTAGGTATATGATCCAAGTATTTCTCTCCTCTCCTCCCCATAGCATTTCAAAGAAAAATAATGTTACTATTTCTGATCTCCCCAACAAACAGTTAGAATGACTTCTGGAACTCCTTTTCTGGAATTCAGGGAAAAGGTAGGTTAATAACCTATTCCAATGGGAGGTTGAATAATACTTATTTTTTTTAAAGCCATTTTATAAAATCTCCTGAAAGAGCCATTTTGGAAAAAAAAATGTTCAGCAGCCATTTTATTTCTTTGTGCAATTACTGAATTTGAAGATTTGATAATCACTCCATAAGGAAGAAAATAATATTCACCTTTTTAAGAAAAACAAACTTAAATCCTGAAAGGTACTTAGGTGAATAAGAAGAACCAGAAAATAAAAGTGAATAACCCAAGAAAATATTTGACTTTTGAATGCATACTATGATTATATTCTACCAAAAACAAATGTGGATAGTTTTCTGCATACAGGTCTTTTGTCTCCCTAGGTAGGTTTATTCCTAGGTATTTTATTCTTTTTGTTGCAGTGGTAAATGGGAGTGTTTCCTTAACTTCTCTTTCAGATTTTTCATCATTAGTGTATAGGAACGCAAGAAATTTCTGTGCATTAATTTTGTATCCTGCAACTTTACCAAATTCATTGATTAGCTCTAGTAGTTTTCTGGTGGCATCTTTAGGATTCTCTATGTATAATATCATGTCATCTGCAAACAGTGACAGTTTTACTTCTTCTTTTCCAATTTGTATTCCTTTTATTTCTTTTTCTTCTCTGATTGCCGTGGCTAGGACTTCCAAAACTATGTTGAATAACAGTGGTGAGAGGGGACATCCTTGTCTTGTTCCTGATCTTAGAGGAACGGTTTCAGTTTTTCACCATTGAGAATGATGTTTGCTGTGGGTTTGTCATATATGGCCTTTATTACCGTTGAGGTAGGTTCTCTCTATGCCCACTTTCTGGAGAGTTTTTATCATAAATTGGCGTTGAATTTTGTCAAAAGCTTTTTCTGCATCTATTGAGATGATCATATGGTTTTTATTCTTCAATTTGTTGATATGAAGAAAACTATAAGACACTGATGAAAGAAATTAAAGATCATACAAACAGATGGAGAGATATACCATGTTCTTGGATTGGAAGAATCAACATTGTGAAAATGACTATACTACCCAAAGAAATCTACAGATTCAATGCAATCCCTGTCAAATTACCAATGGCATTTTTTACAGAACTAGAACAAAAAAATCTTAAAATTTGTATGGAGACACAAAAGACCCCGAATAGCCAAAGCAGTCTTGAGGGAAATAAACAGAGCTGGAGAAATCAGACTCCCTGACTTCAGACTATACTACAAAGCTACAGTAATCAAGACAGTATGGTACTGGCACAAAAACAGAAATACAGATCAATGGAACAGGATAGAAAGCCCAGAGATAAACCCATGCACCTATGGTCAACTAATCTCTGACAAAGGAGGCAAGGATATACAATGGAGAAAATACAGTCTCTTCAATAAGTGGTGCTGGGAAAACTGGACACCTACATGTAAAAGAATGAAATTAGAACACTCCCTAACACCATACACAAAAATAAACTCAAAGTGGATTAGACAACTAAATGTAAGACCGGACACTATAAAACTCTTAGAGGAAAATATAGGAAGAACACCCTTTGACATAAATCACAGCAGGATCTTTTTTGATCCACCTCCTAAAGTAATGGAAATAAAAACAAAAATAAACAAATGGGACCTAATGAAACTTAAAAGCTTTTGCAAAGCAAAGGAAACTACAAACAAGACAAAAAGACAACCCTCAGAATGGGAGAAAATATTTGCAAATGAATCAATGGACAAAGGATTAATCTCCAAAATATATAAACAGCTCATGCAGTTCAATATTAAAAAAACAAACAACGCAATCTAAAAATGGGCAGAAGACCTAAATAGACATTTCTCCAAAGAAGACATATAGATGGCCAAGAAGCATATGAAAAGCTGCTCAACATCACTATTTATTAGAGAAATGCAAATCAAAACTGCAATGAGGTATCACCTCACACCAGTTAGAATGGGCATCATCAGAAAATCTACAAAGAAATGCTGGAGAGACTGTGGAGAAAAGGGAACTCTCTTGCACTGTTGGTTGGAATGTAAATTGATACAGCCACTATGGAGAACAGTATGGAGGTTCCTTAAAAAACTAAAAATAGAATTACCATATGACCCAGTAATCCCACTACTGGGCATATACCCAGAGAAAACCATAATTCAAAAAGACATGTGCACCCCAGTGTTCATTGCAGCACTATTTACAGTAGCCAGGTCATGGAAGCAACCTAAATGTCCATCGACAGACGAATGGATAAAGATGTGGTACGTATATACAATGGAATATTACTCACCCATTAAAAGGAACAAAATTGGGTTATTTGTAGAGACGTGGATGAATCTAGAGTCTGTTATACAGAGTGAAGTAAGTCAGAAAGAGAAAAGCAAATATCGTATATTAATGCATATATGTGGAACCTAGAAAAATGGTACAGATGAACCAGTTTGCAGGGCAGAAATTGAGACACAGATGTAGAGAACAAATGTATGGACACCAATGGGGGGAAGCAGCAGGGGGGTGGTGGTGGTGTGATGAATTGGGAGATTGGGATTGATATATATACATTAATATGTATAAAATGGATAACTAATAAGAACCGGCTGCATAAAAAAATAAATAAAATAAAAATTAAAAAAAAAGAAAGGATTACCTAGTACACCTGAGCACAGTGAGCCCCATTATTTGTGAAAAAGACATAGTTCTGCTGATAACTCTTTCTCCTGCAAAGTAGTAAGTTCATGTTTTCTGCAAGCACAGGAGCTAATATTTATTGCCACAAAACTGACATTTTATAAGGCCTGTAAGTTAAAACAGTTTAGAAAGGTCACAAAAAAAAAAACAAAAAAAAATAAATGTGGAAAGAGTTTGCCTTTATGTAATGGCTGAGAACAATTTGGTACAAATTTAGTTTCTATTGTTTTGGATCTATGTTAGCGAAGCACTGAGATAATGTAAGGCAGCAAATCTATAGAACCCTGAGGATAGCCTGCTCTAGTGAGGCTCCAGCATATAAATATTTGTGGTTCCATCTAACCCAGCAAAAAGTTGTAGGTTGAGAAGATGAGGGGCAATGGGAAGCTGTCCCAGGATGAAGAATTTGCCACAACTCAAACCTTAGATTATCAAGAGTTGACTATGCTTTGTCACAGAGCACTGCTTTCCAAACATGCACCAGGGAGCTTGTAAAAATGCAGACTTCTAATTCAGCAGGTCTTGGTGGTGCCTGAGGCTCTGCATTTCTAACAGGCTCCCAGGTGATACTATTGCTGCTGGTACAGAGATCACACTGCAAGTAACAAGGATCTAAAGCAGTGGTCTCCAAACATCTTAGATCACAAATTTCCCATTAGTAAAAAACAAACATGACAAACAAAACCTTTTGAGCAAGCACTGCATGTATTTCTCTATAAACTATATGCATTTTCTAATGATAAAACATGAAATTTAAAAAAACCCGAAAAAACATGAAACTGAAAATGTAAAAGATGAAATAAACATAGATATTCATATGTATTCTTCCTATACTCCACTTACTAGGTAACTGCTCTGCATTATTAGAAAAACAGAGTTCAAATATTTTATTTTTTCTAAATTTTAGTTTCTGGATTTTACCCCCCAAAAAAGGAGGTGATTTGTCTATATTAAATTGTTGGGTAATCCTGTACTAGTATAGTGATCTAAAATCTTTCTATCATTTCCCATGAAGTAATACAATTAGAAAAAATATTCTGATTTATTGTGGAAAGAAAAAATAATTCTGAGCAAGTTTAAAGACATCAAAACAGCAAACCATTCCACCTAGATTTTACTGATGTCTTATGTCACAGCAGAATCTCATGTTCCTGATCATCTGCTACTGGAGATCTATTTAGTACTACCAATCTTGGCGTGAAAACAGTGGTGAGAGCAGAGCCCATTTCAGAGCTATGCTAAGAAGAACCAACCATGTGGAAGCAGGGTGCACAGACGCTCACAGGACTAAATGGAACCCCACCGATTGTAGGCGGCTCACCCTTCCCTCAAACAAATCCAGGGTGGCTGCCAAACAAGTACCATGCATTGTGCTGCATTTTCACCACAAAACACTACATAATGTTTTTAGTTACAGAATTCCTCATGAAATAGAAACTTAAATGTTTCTTGAAGATAAGAATTGACCCTCTAGAAATGCAGATGGCCAACAGGCAAATGAGAAGATACTCAACATTGCTAATCATCAGGGAAATGCAAATCAAAACCACAATGTGATACCACCTCACACCTGTCAGAATGGCTATCATCAAAAAGAACACAAATAACAAATGTTGGTGAGGATGTGGAGAAAAGGGAATCCTCATACACTGTTGGTGGGAATGTAAATTGGTGCACAGTGGAAAACAGTATGGAGGTTTCCCAAAAAACTAAAAATAGAACTACTATATGACCCAGCAATTCCACTCCTGGGTACATATCCAGAAAAAAAAAAAAACCCACTAATTAGAAAAGACACATGCACCCCATTGTTCACAGCAGCATTATTTACAACTGCCAAGACACAGAAGCAACCTAAGTTTCCATCAACAGACGAATGGATAAAGAAGAATTGGTATATATACACAATGGAATACTACTCAGCCATAAAAAAGAACAAAATTTTGCCATTTGCAGCAACATGGATGGACTTGGAGGGCAATATGCTAAGTGAAATAAGTCAGAGAAAGACAAATGCTATATCAGTTATAGGCAGAATCTAAAAATTACAACAAACTAGTGAATATAACAAAAAAGAAGCAGACTCACAGATATAGAGAACAAAATAGTGGTTACCAGTGTGGGGGGAGGGGCATTATAGGGGTGGGAGTATGGGAGGTACAAACTATTGGGAGTAAGACAGGCTACAAGGATGTATTGTACAACACAGGGAATATAGACAATATTTTGTAATAATTCTAAATGGAGTGTAACCTTAAAAATTGTACAAAAAGGGCTTCCCTGGTGGCGCAGTGGTTGAGAGTCCGCCTGTCAATGCAGGGGACGCGGGTTCGTGCCCCGGTCCGGGAAGATCCCACGTGCCACAGAGCGGCTGGGCCCGTAAGCCATGGCCGCTGAGCCTGCGCGTCCGGAGCCTGTGCTCCGCAACGGGAGAGGCCACAACAGTGAGAGGCCCGCGTACCGCAAAAAAAAAAAAAAAAAAAAAAATTGTACAAAAAGATTAAAATTAAAAAAGAATGGCCACTCTACCCCTCTGCAAACATAAAATTTGCTCATTCCCATCTCTATGCCTTATTTAACAGTGTTCTATCTAAAATGGCCTTCTTTCTTATATCTATCAATATATACCATGTTTTTCATAATCCAGCTCAAGATTCTGATCTAACAAGGCTGCCTTAATTGAATCTTCCCCCAAATGATCACTGCATTGTTTTGTATAAATAATGTAATAAGTATAGCTTTATTACATTATCTATAACTTGCTTTTTTATGTTCTTCAGGGTTTAGAGTTTTCTCATCTTTCTATCTGTCTCCTCAGATGTAGTATGAATTCCTCAAGAGAAGCATAATGTTTTCTCCTTCTTTTTTTTTCTCCCATAGGGCCCAGTAACTGTCCTGGGCAGGCAAGAATTCCTTAAATCCTATGTTTTGCTGAATCTAAGGCTCTCAGACCTTCACATCTGTAGGCTTGGGGCTCCAATTTAACAGCCTCAGGAGGACAACCTCATTCTGTGATCCTTGACAAAGCTACCCCAATTAAGTTATAAAATAGGGCAGTAGAAGCTTATAATGTCACATAGCCCCCAGTCAAGGTTGTCTTCAATTTCTTTCATCAACTCAATGAACAATAATGTCATGAAATCCTTTCCCCTGTTCCTTCTTAACCAGCCCCTTTCACTTCTTGTCACACTTGCTCCAATCTAAAACACCACAAGATACATGATTCCCAGCCACTTACTTTCTCTCAGCAGCTTTCCCTTACTTTGGACATCAACTATAAATATTTGCAGAGAAAATCCAGGCTCAAAAGTTCATCTTTGGGGCTTCCCTGGTGGCGCAGTGGTTAAGAATCCACCTGCCAATGCAGGGGACACGGGTTTGAGCCCTGGTCCAGGAAGATCCCACATGCCGCGGAGCAGCTGAGCCCGTGCACCACAACTACTGAGCCCGCAAACCTAGAGCCCGTGCTCCACAACAAGAGAAGCCACTGCAATGAGAAGCCCAAGCACTGCAATGAAGAGGAGCCCCCGCTTGCTGCAACTAGAGAAAGGCTGCACACAGCAACAAAGACCCAGTGTAGCCAAAAATAAATTAAAAAAAAAAAAAAGTTCATCTTTGTCTGATAAAGTAATAAGGTATAGATACCACTGCCAACTGAAGTAAAATTTTGAAAAGACAAAGTCTGGGACAGTTTGCTAGCCAACAAATGAAACATCTTTTACATAGTTAAAAAAAATAAAGGTGAGAGAAGTCATATCCTCCCCTAAATGAAAAATCCTAAAAGGTGTTTTTTTTTTGTTTTTTGGTTTTTTTTTTGCGGTACGCGGGCCTCTCACTGTTGTGGCCTCTCCCGTTGCGGAGCACAGGCTCTGGACGCGCAGGCTCAGCGGCCATGGCTCACGGGCCCAGCCGCTCTGCGGCATGTGGGATCCCCCTGGACCAGGGCACGAACCCGTGTCCCCTGCATCGGCAGGCGGACTCTCAACCACTGCGCCACTAGGGAAGCGCCTAAAAGGTGTTTTTATTGGGGTATGAGTTTTATGCATCTACTTGGCTAGGACTTAGAGTGGAACATGCTCCCATACTTTCTGAAAGAATTAAGCATTAATGCCCTAGACATCGGTTATATGTGATGAATTACCAAGTATCATTCAAGAAAGGTACATAGAGAGAAGACAGGTGCCCTCTTTGGAAGAAATGAAGAAAAGTGTCCCTCAAATCTTTTTCTGTGTTCTGTGATTTCAGATGAGAAACCCCAGCTAAGAAAGACCATACTCAAAAGAAACGTTAGTCTCCCAGTCCCTGGCAATGCCTGGAAGGGACCACGTTCATGGACCTCTACGAGAGGACATCACAGTTTCTAGTCAAGCATGCCTCATGGCGCCAAACAGGTGACAGGCAGACTCATTACATCTGACAAAAGTCTCAAGGAAACAAAGTTGACCAGATTTGTCATTTTTATGTTTAAGTAACAAAAATGGAGGAAATCATCCAAGTGATCCATCATACAGTACTTCTAGTTTCAAAGCATACCGACTTACTTCAGGTGATAACACACTACCATTTTTAAGTTTCTCATCCACGCTGTTTCTTCGTCTCTGTAGCTGATCCTTTTCTTTCTGGAGGGCTTGAACTTGTTCTGAAATCTTTATTTTCTCCTCAGCTGTGCTGTTCTGGAGCTGCACATTCTTTTCAGACAACTCTTGGTCCAACAAGCTCAGGCGAGTTGATATTTTCAAACTATCTGTGTTTAAAGCCTAAAAAGACAATCAACCAGACACCCCAAGATCAGTTATTAGAAATCCAGACTGTAAATAAATTAGGAAAAACACAGAGAAAATTACTAAGTGAACATATTTTTAGCTTTTACATTATTGTTTTCTCCCATGGAGTTTTTTGGGGGACTGGGGAGCTTCATTTTCTAAAATCTTAAGTTGAATGCCTTTTTTTAAAAAGTGGAGATTTTTCAAACAATGAATTTATTACTAAGTATTGCTTGGCCAAACCAGACTATACAACACAGGTTTGAGAGGCAGTATTTTTCTTTTGTATTATTTTCCAAATTAAACTTTTCTTTCTTGGCCTGTTACATAGTAGAATTAAGTGTGCTAACATTTCCTAGAGGTTGACATTTGGTTTGTTGTTATTTAAACATACAATTTGTTTCTACTCTTATTTCATTCCGGTCAAAATTATGGCCAGTTAGATTTACGGTGATCCTCATTATGACCAATTTAAGATAATCTTAAAAAGAGTTTTTCGTCAAAGTAATTATATGTATATACTGCCATAAGGTTTAATAATGTTTTTAAAAAGCAGTCCCCTACCTGACCCTTTCCCCTGAGTCCTGCTCCCTAGAAACAACCATCTTTAACCTTTTAAGCTATTTCTTTTGGTGTTTATGTCCATGTTTCTAAATAACATTACCAATTTTAGATACTGTCTGCTGATTATCTATTACGGAAGACAAGGATTTAGCACTCCTATGCCTCCTCTTCTGTACTTCCCCTCCCTCTATTCTCCCAACATAAGTTGTATTATAGTTTTTAGATAAACCAATGGTCAGTTTACATGATTTTGTGAATACATGAACATTTTGCCTGGAGCCTCCATCCTCCTGCTCCAAACTGGACTAGTTGTTCCTGGACTTCCTTTGGTATTATCCTGAAAATTTCCAGTTAGATCACATTTGCAGGATCCTGAGTATTCCTTTATCATAGCTTGCACCCTCATTTTTAAGGAGCACATCCTCTACTAGTTTCCTGAGACAGGCTAGGTAGTAGGTAATTTTTTCACCGGAAAATGTCCTTATTCTACCTTCCCATTTGATTGATAGTTAGGCTAAAAAGAGAATCCTTGTTTGGAAACCATTTTCCTTATGAATTTTAAGACTGCTTCAGGTCTTTTAACTTCTAATGAAGAAGGTTGAGAAGTCTAATGCCATTCTGACTCTCAAGATTTTCAAGTGACTAGTCTTCTATCTGGAAGCTTTCAGGATATATTTTTTCCCCTAGTGTACTCAAAACTTCACAATGATATGCTTTTAGTACTCTTTGCTGTGCCTTTGATAAGCTACTTCAACCCAGTCTTATATCTTCAGTGCTGACAAATTTTTTTGTATTATGTCTTTGATAATTTCCTCTTCTCCTGTTTTCTCTGTTGTATCTTTCTGGAATTCCTGTTACTTGGATGATGGACTTTGTGGGTTTACCTGCCAACTAAATTTTATTCCTCCTAATTTCTATTTATCTTTTTATTTACTTTCTGAGATACTTCCTTAACATTATCCTCCAATCCTTTTAATTTCCAAAAGTTCTTTCATGTTTTTTATAGGCTGCAATTCTTGCTTTATGGATAGAGTATCATCTTTTACCACCTTGAAGATATTAAGGTTTTTTAAGAAGTTTTTTCAGCTCCTTGCTCTGTCTCTATAATTTATCTGAGCTTTTTTTTTTTTTCCTTTTGTTTTGGCCTCTGTCTTTAATGTTAGTAGCATTCCTGAAATATACATCATACTTAAAAGAGTCAGGTATTAAAATCCTGATAAACTGTTGTGGGCAAGATGTGTCACAATAGGATATATCTGGGATCTGGCCACTTAGCTGGGGGCTCCCAAATGTAAATTTTTTAAGGTCTTTTTTTCTGGGACTGTTTCAGAAAGATCCACCAATCTCCTGCTGGGAAGTGTAAGTCTGGCTGCCAGCATTTTGGGATCCAAGTAGGGGTTAGGAAATGGATATCTCAGGATTCAGACTTTCATTCATTCCCTGTTTATTTTGACTTACCCCGGCCCTCTGCTGTATCTGGTTCAATCTTCAGAAAATAAATCATCTAGTCCCAGAATCAGAAAAGGATGCTTTCCTGACTATGCCCTGTTTTCATCCTTAGGCCTCACTCCCGCCGTCTAAAAACCATGGTCCCTTCATTTCTGAGTCTTTTTCATGTTTATGTGAATTATATCTCATAAAGCTGTTATTTAAAAAAAAAAAAAACTAAAGTTAAAGGCTTGGCTCTCATTGATGTCCCTCTTCTAGACATTTGGATTTCAGCTTCTTCTGTTCTGCTAAGTCAGTAACCACTTATCTATCTGCTTTCCATCTTACATTTTTTGGTAACATTTTGTCCTCTGTTGTCTCCCCTACTGTTTTTTCCCTTTATGGGTTTATAGTTTTTTTGAGTAATAGCTTTACTAAAATATAGCTCACGTACCATACAATTCACCTGAAGTGTATAATTAGATGGTTTTAGTATATTCTCAAAGTTGTGCAACCATCACCAGAATCAATATTAGAACATTTCATCAGCCCCAAAAAAGAAACCCCATGCCCACTAGCAGTCATTCCATTTCCTCACCAAGCCCCCACCCAGTCCTAAGTAACTAGTATTCTACTTTCTGTCTCTATGGAACTGCCTACTGTGACTGGCTTCTTTCACTTAACATTTTCAGGGTTCATCCATGTTGTAGAATGTATCAGTGCTTCATTCCTTTCTATTGCTGAATAATATCCCATTATTTCATTTATATATTATCAGTTGAAGGACATTTGGGTTGTTTTCATATTTTGACTATTATGAATAATGCTGTTATGAACATTCATGTACAAGTTTTTCTGTGCACGTATGTCTTCACTTGTCTTGGATATACACCTAGGAGTGGAATTGCTAGGTCATTTGGTAATTCTATGTTTAACCTTTTGAGGAACTACAAGATAGTTATCCAAAGCAACTGCACCATTTTACAATCCCACCAGCAGTGTATGAGAGTTCCAATTCCTTCATATCCTCACTAACACTTATTATCTATTTTTCTGATTATAGCCATCCTAGTGGGTGTGAAGCAGTATCTCATTTAAATTTTAGTTTGCATTTACCTGACGGCTAATGATGTTGAGCATCTTTTCATGTGCTTATTGGACATTTGTATATCTTCTTTGAAGAAATTTCTATTATATCCTTTGCCTATTTTTTAATTGGGTTGTTTTTTTATTATTGAGTTGTTAGAGTTTTTTATCTATTCTAGATACAAGTCCTTTATCAGACATATGATTTGCAAATATCTTCTCCCATTCTGTGGGTTATCTTTTCACTTTCTGGATAACGTCCTTTGCATCACAAACATTTTTAATTTTGATGAAGTCCAATTTATCTAATGTTTCTTTTGTTGCTTGTGTTTTAGGTGAAATATCCAAGAAACCATTGCTTAACCCAAGGTCACAAAGAGTTATACCTATGTTTTCTTCTAAGACTTTTATAGTTTTAGCACTTACATCTAGGTCTTTCATTCCTTTGAGTTAAATCTCTATATGTTATGAATATAGGCTTTTTTATATCATGTTTCTTGTCTGAAATGCATATGATCGCATCTTATGGTATTTCTTAAATACTGAAAAAATATGTAATATTCTTATGACTTTTGTTTTAAAAGAAACCCAGAAATATGTCTCAAGTTTCTCTTCTGTTTTATTAAAACAATCTTCAAAGAATCAATTTTGCTATAATTTCCTGTGGGTTTCCTTTATTTGTACTCTCTGCTTACCTCAGTATGTTCTGACTTCCTAAATATCACATCTTGTTGAAACTAGAAAACTAGAAGTCTCCCTTGTCTTTTTAATTAGAAAAATAAACAAATCTTCATTATACAAAATCTTCTTTCTTTTACAGGAAACCTGCAAACCCCTAACTGTGAGTAGTAAATGACAGATCGTTTTCAAGTCTATTCTTCCAAATTATCAATGTTCACTCTACAGCATCAAATGGTACAATTAATTTTTAAAATATCCAATAAGGGGGCTTCCCTGGTGGCGCAGTGGTTGACAGTCCGCCTGCCGATGCAGGGGACATGGGTTTGTGCCCCGGTCCGGGAAGATCCCACATGCCGCGGAGCAGCTAGGCCCGTGAGCCATGGCCACTGAGCCTGCGCGTCCGGAGCCTGTGCTCCACAACGGGAGACGCCACAACAGTGAGAGGCCCGCGTACCGCAAAATAAATAAATAAATAAATAAATAAATAAATAAATAAATAAATAAATAAATAAAATATCCACTAAGGTTAATAATAGAGGCTGCCAGGGGAAATGGTGAATTATTGCTTAATGGTTACAGAGTTTCTGTTTCAGGCAATAAAAAGTTTGGAAATAGACAACAGTGATGGTTGTGCCACACTGTAAATGTAATTAATGCCGCTGAATTATACACTTTAAAATGGTCAAAACGGTAAATTTTATGTTATGTATAATATACTACAATTTTTAAAATACCCCCCAAAAGTTAATAATAAGTAAATCATACTTGGTAGAACATTGAACATTTTACTTCAAAATAGATTTTAGTGATAGTCATTAAGTAAGCACTAATAAGCGAAATACACTGAAAACCAGAAAAGTTTTCTTTTGGTTTCTAACTTTACAGTGGTATGATTTACTTCATAGAGAAAAACAAATCCTAGTTTATAAGGCTTACAACCAGAATCAAAGAGCATATTAAATAAAATACCTGACTAGATCGTAACTTCTTATTTTCCAGATGGCTCTTCTCCTGTAACAGGGCCTCCTTCCTACAAACTATGGCCTCCCGTTTCTTTAAGGCTTCTTCCAGCTCCTCTAATTCTTGGCGTTGGTTCAGAACTTTCTCTACTTCTTCATCTAACCATTTCTTTTGCTCATCCAATTTCTACATTAAAATTCCAAAGAAATGTTATAATTTGTTTTTCTTCACCATAAAATTTATATGGTAATAATATAGCTTCAGATTGACTAAAACACCTTAAATGAACATTTAAAAACTATCTGGAATACCTTAAATGAACAGTGAGAATAATAAAATAGTGTCTGTCCAAAACTGTCAAGAAATAAGTGGTTCTAAGCTAACATCTTTCTGTGTTGTTTTATAAGGAATTAAAATTTATTCCACAAATATGTTTTGAGTCTGAGATTTTTCAGGCTGACGGTTTTCTTTATATTGAGAGTTAGTTCTGAGAACATGCTGGAAATCTTCTCTGTTACAGAGGTGCACACCTCTCTCACAGCACTAATACTACTGATTGTTCTACAGTCTTTCTCCCCTACTTGAGCTCCTTGACTGATTGCAGCGACAGTGCTTTTTGCCTCTCTAGCCTCAATGCCTGATCTACTGCCTGGCCCATGATTGGCTTTCAATAAAATGTTAAATGAATTCTTGATTCAATCAATCAACTAATGAGGTGAATAAATGAATACGCATTGTGGAAGACATAGATGATGGAGCATGGAAATCCACTCTGCATTGTAGCCTGTCAACATCAAATAATTACAAAATAAAATAAATTGAGCTGTAAAGATTTCCAAAACAAACATCTCAGTATTCTCTTCAGTTAAGGATACCCAGAAATAAGTACAAACAAAAATGTGAGTGGAATGACTGTCCAAGATGAACTCTACCAAGTGCCCATCTGCACTGGGACATAGTAATGAAGCAATGCCACCTAAATAACAAATAATAAAACAAATCAATATAGAACTATTTTCCAGTTCTTCTCAAACTTGATAAAAACTGTCCCTAGAAATCTATATTAAGACAATAAGACAGTGAATATGCATGAGAAAAAGAGAGCAAAGTGGCCACGGCAAAGCAGGTCCAGAGCTATGTAGTTTTCCATCCAGACCTAGATAGTATGGTCCTATAAGCTGTTGCATCCAAATAATATCGAGGCCTAAAATAGCAGCTCTACAATTATTAGGAACAGGAAGCATATCCCAGAGCAGCTACAGAAATACTTTAGTTTTGTTATATCCAGCTATACCTTAGAAACTCCATATATGAGACCCTATGAAGACTAGCAATTAACTTAAAACATTCTACAAACATTTCTTGACTGTGAGTGGGGTCTGAAAGATGAATAACAGATATTCTGTAAGCTCCATTCCAACAGGAAAGAAACCAAAAAATTATGACGGTTGATAATAAATTTTGTATACAGCAAACTCCTAGGTACTATGTATGCAAAAATGGAAGGAGGGATCGGTTCTGTCTGAGAAATGGAAGAAATGTCAGTGCCAGCCTCACAGAGTAGGCAATATTTTAGCTGTGCTTTGAAGAATGGGTAGGAGTCTGCTAACATAATACAGGTTTTTTAGGGAAATAATAATAAATGAATGGATTTTTCTGCATTTGATATAATAAAGCGTATGATTTGTGCAATTCACTGTATCTTAGTAACTTTTCTGAAAATTTCTTATTTTGTCTTTTCTTATAATAAATATTCCTACCACACAGTTCCAATTTTAAATACTCTCTTCTTATAAGAGAGCTTCATATCAAATCAATTGTCCTATTAAAAGGTCTTTGGATAGTCATATTGATTAATATATAATCTTGTTCTTGTTTAGAGTCAAATTCTGGAAAATGTTGTTTTACAACATTAAAAAGCATGAAGGTTTTTGTTTGTTTGTTTTATTATTATTTTTAACCCAACATAATCAGTGCAAGCTGTGGGAATCTATTATTGTATTCATTTAAAATTTAGATCCTTAACATTTTGAAAAGCAGGTCTAACTATTCTATGCATTCCTACCTCACCTACTCCCCCACATACCCTTCCACCCAGAAATATTACCAAGCACGTCAGAGAGAGAGCTCTTCAACTAATTTCTAAAATACACTAGTAAAATAACTGAGAATACATTCATGTCCTAAATTTTACTATTAAAATATATAAGGTTTAAGAAGAGAGAGCAAATAAATTTTTCAGAATTAAGGTGATGTATTTGCATTTGAGGGTAATTACAGTTTTAAGCACATTAATCTTTAAGACTTTTAGAACTGCCATTTCTAATTTACATAAAATTAAAACTTTGTTTCTTTGAACTTTGATATTAATCTATGGATTTCATTTTTTAAATGTGGCACTAAAACAATAGCTTTTTAATATATTATATATGGTGCATATACAATTTGGTTGTGCTTGAGTAGAGATCTCTTATCTTTAGAAATATATGTTTCCAGGTGAATAAACCAGTCTTGACATGGGAATAAATACAATCTAGTTTTCATGTTTACATTCCTCAACATTCAGATAAACCCATTTCTACTGAAATAAGAATACAGCACAATTCCGGATGGGAAATTAATTTTTTAATAACACAAAAAATTCAGAAGAAATATTAGAAATTTTGTACTTGAGTGGCAAAATCTAGTGTTTGAAGATTTTATTCAGAGTCCCCCACTTTTTACCCCTACTTAGACAATCATCAAATTGAAGTGAAACCAGGAAACACTAAATAGAATCGACAAACCTGGAGTTGGTCTATACTTCCAAACGAACCTTTTCTCCTTTTCATCTTAAATGCATCAAGGTCCTCAGCTTTCAGTTTTAGACCTTCTCCCTGTTCTGTTTTTAACTGTAGTTCCTATAGATAACAGGAATTGAAAACACCTTATTGCTTTTACTACATGGTCATCATTAAATATTTATGCAGATAATCATTTTAACATTTACTTTCTTAGTTGCAAAAAGAAAGAAAACGAGTAGATGAAGGTTGGGACCATTTAAGAAGAAAATAATGTTAGCCCCTCATTCAAGCAATAAAATCTCACAGTAAAAATCAGGATTTACTAGAAAAACTAGGTATTTTTTTTCATTCTTTGCCAGTGTTACAAATTTGCATAACAGGGATAAGAGTATGAAAATTATAAATTTGCTCTTCTCTTCTGCCTTTCTGAGTTCATTACCTTCAGTTAGTCCACCCAAGGCACCCATCTGCAATGGGGATATTAGAATTTATCACAGGAGAAATGTAAAAAGAAAAGTTATATTCAGTTTCCAGCATTCAAAAATCAGATTCTGCAGCATGAAAATAGTCTTTCATGATTGATCATGGTCCTCTGAAGAGTATTTTCCAAATTCCTTTAGTTTCCATTCACATCTTAAGAGTCATGTCAAGAGGGCCCTTGTGTTCTACTGGGGTTTAGAGACGATGCTGCCATCCACCACCAAAGCTTAGCAGGAATCAGGAAGGAGGCCATGAACTCAAAGTGAACTGGTCCACACTGCTATTCCTTACTGGTCCACGATGGATAAGTACAGAAATTAAAAGTAAGTGTTTAGAACCTTTTACAAAAATTTAACAGAATAATTTTATGTCTGTTGAATCTAATAATTAAAAGATAGACTTGTATATTTTAGTTTTTATTTCATTTTTCTACTAGTTCTTGTTTTACAAAGGTATTGGGCTGTGACAAATTAATAATAAAATGAAACTTGTATCTTTTCCATAGGTAATTTCAGAAGTACTGATAAAAAGGAAGTAAAAGGGAAGTCTACCATTTTCCAGCCCTGGAAATGGCAGAAAGGAGAAAAGAGACAGTAAAAAAGATGTGTGTCCCAATTTTCTTCTCTCTGAGTTTTGGCCCAGAAAGGGGATGATAAATAAAGGTATCACTGAGAGCAGATGGAGAAAATGAGGACTGCAGCGCAGAGGCCTCACACACACATGGATCTGCCCAGTCTTGCTGAAAGAACAGAGAAGTACGATCAGGAAACAGAGACTAATTGGACTTCTTGGCCTCAGATGATGAGGATCCTGAGTTGAGAACAAATAGGGGTCAGTTATTGTGGGGAATTGACCCCAAAACTGAAGGTGAGGACAGGCCACTGGGCTAGCAAGCTAGATGGAAGATCTAATAGTCTCAACAGGGATTTATAATGCCATTAGGAGATGAGATGAAGCCAAAGCACCTCCAGGCTCTAAGCTGAAAGTGAGACCAATCTATGAACTATACTGGCTTCATATCAAGTGCCAGCAGGGAAAGGTGAACAAGAGAGAGCAGATTCCAGCCAGTCACATCCAAGGACCAAATGAAACTCAGAAAGTCCCTTCCCCTTCAACACCATGTGATGCAATAAAGCCACACACCAGAACACCACATATACCAGACTCTATCTTTGAGAATCATGGGGAGGAAGAGGCCAAGAGACTGAATATTCTTATTCAAGAGAACTGAGAATTATTTGAAGGAAATGTTTAAACTATCAGAATATGGTTTGGACAGACTGGTAATTTGGTTAGTTCCCATGATATTTCCAGAAATTCTCGTGACATGGTTTGGGCAGGGCAGGGTGGGAGGGGTGTCATAAGGAACACAGGTCTGCTATAGACTAGATAAATTTTCTATGCCCACTTGAGTTGAATTATGAGTGCATTTGGACCCTGTTATATTTACTACCCATTAATTTTTCATGCTTCCCTAGCTCTAGTTCACAGTTATAAGTTAGCCCCTGTCACAGTCACAGCAACTTCAGGATGCTGAAATAAAGGCACCTTATACTGGAGCTGACTGCCTACTATTCCTATTCTTCTACAAATGCTTTGAAAGTGTACTGCAGGTGGTCTAATCCCCTCTTTTGCATGTTGCTCTAGACATAATTACCTTTACCTTATATTGTAATCTCTATTATAATAGTAAAATAACTGTCTACCAGGTACTGTGCTATGCTTTTTACATCTATTTAATTATCCCATTTAATCCTCACAATAATCCTATGAAACAGATACCATTATAAATCCCATTTTATAGATGAGGAAATTGGTGCTTAGAGAAGTAAAAATCCCAGGTCACATTTCAGGGGTTTCTATACCTTTCCTTTATAGCTCATCCATAGTCTTCAGTTAAGAACTGAAGAACCTATGCAGAAGAACATGCAGAAGAACATGGAGAACCTATGCAGAAGTCATAGTATTCTCTGGAAATGGTTTAGTCAAGTGAAAAATGGAATGTTAGACAGTTAGCTCCAAACAGAAGACAAGATATCCCTTAGGACTCTGAGCAGGTTTTGCTTTTGCATTGAGTAGTAGAAACTTCAATATATCTTCGGGGCAGACTGTTCCTTTCTCTGGAATACTCATTCTCCCCTTAAATGGGTCACATTTCCCTAGAATGAGAGAAGGAACAAAATTACCCTAGATAAGAATGTAAAAAGTTTAAGTTACAGGCAGAGTTGCATTTCAGCAGACTATGCATTCTGCTCAAAAGTATTTTTCTTTTCCCTAAACATAGATTTAGAGAGTGCTATGTCTTGTTGCTTTAAGCCAGGGTTCATGAGAGATGAGAAGCTGAGACCCAAAGACCACAGGACTGACAGGCAGGCCTGATCCTCACACTGGAGGAAGGACAGGAACGAACAGACTAGGCTGTTGTCAGTGAAATGAGAATTGAACAGATTCAAGATATTTAGAAGACTCAATTTATAGGACTTTGTGATTCATTGGATATGCGTAATGAGGAAGAGGACAGAGTCAAGGATGACTGCTAAATTTCTAGCTTCGGCCCATCTGAATGCATTGAAATGTCATGTAAAGTACACTGGAAAACTATATTTTCTCTCCCATGAAGGGAGCAGGGAGGAGGAATAGTGGCGAGGTAAGTAAAGGAATTCACCTATAAGACAACCTAATAAAGATGTCAATGGTTGGATATATGAATCCAGAGCTCAAATGGCAAATCTGGTATTAAGGATTAAATCTGGGAGTTGTCAGAGTTAAACTGCAGTCATGGAAAAACACAAGGTGAGAGGTCACCCAGGACAGAGTATGGAAGATACGAGGGCATAGGCTAGAGCCCTGAGTAATTTCCATAGGTAGGAAACGATAGTGTAGGATAAGCTAGCAAAGACAAAGAACAAGCAATCAGAGAAGAAAAAACAAGGTGAGTATAATTTCACAAAGGCAAAGGGGGAAATATTTCAAGATGGAGGGAGTGGTGAACTATGGTGGATGCAGCTGAGGTGTGACAGAGAGAGCACTAGTGAACTTCTCAAGAGCTTTGAAGTGAACGGTACAGCCAAGACCCAGAAACCAGACTGGAGAGGAGAAGAGAACAAATGAAAGGAAAGGAAACAGAATCAAATGTAGTAAACTTTTCCAAGAAGTTTGGTTATAAAGGGGAGAAGTGAGAGAGAGAAGTATAAAGTTGAAGGAGAATAATTTTAGGATGAGAAAAGTCTAAGATGTTTAAAGAAAGAATCTAGGAGAAAAGGAAAAGATGAAAATACAGGAAGAGAAAAAGACAAATGAGATAAAGCACATAAGTGCTTAGCACAGTACTGACTGGAGACAAATAATAAATATTATTTACTGCTATAATAATGATTATTACCATTATTATTTAGAATGAGTAACTCAAGGAAATTAAGAAAGCAATTCCATTTATAATAACATCTAAAATAATACAATATCTGGGAATAAATTTAACCAAGGAGGTAAAAGACTAGTACACTAAAAATTATAAAACATTCTGAAAGAAATTAAAGAAGATTTAAATAAATGAAAAGATGCCCCATCCTCATGGATAGGAAAACTTAATATTGTCATGATGCCAATACTACACTAAGAGATCTACATAGTCAACACAATCCATATCAAAATTCCAATGGCCGCAGGCTTCCCTGGTGGCACAGTGGTTGAGAGTCCGCCTGCCAATGCAGGGGACACGGGTTCGTGCCCCAGTCTGGGTGGATCCCACATGCCATGGAGCGGCTGGGCCTGTGAGCCATGGCCACTGAGCCTGCGCATCCGGAGCCTGTGCTCCGCAACGGGAGAGGCCACAACAGTGAAAGGCCTGTGTACTGCAAAAAAAAAAAAAAAAAAAAAATCCAATGGCTGGGACTTCCCTGGTGGTCCAGTGGTAAAGAATCCGCTTTCCAATGCAGGGGACTTGCATTCAATCCCTGGTCAGGGAACTAAGATCCCACATGCCGCAGGGCAACTAAGCCCACGCGCCACAACTACTGAGCTTGCGCGCCTCAGTGAGAGAGCCTGTGTGCTGCATACTACAGAGTCCACGCACCCTGGAGCCCACGCACCACAACTAGAGAGAAAACCTGCATGCCACAACTAGAGAGAAGCCCACATACCACAACTAGAGAGAAGCCATTGTGCCACAATAAAGAGCCTGCACCACAACGAAAGATCCTGCATGCCTCAACTAAGACCAGATGCAGCCAAAAAAATAAAGAAAATAAATAAATTTTTAAAAAGTGGATCTACAGAGAAAAACCCAAGAACAGATCGTCATAAAAGGAATAATTTGAAAATAAAAATTTGTTGAGTGCTGCTGTAAAAAAAAAAAGAACCATGCATTAAACACAATTAAAGCATTAAAAAAAAAATTCCAATGGCCTTTTTTGCAGAAATGGAAAAGCTGACCCTTAAATTCATGTGGAATTTCAAGAGTCCTCAAATAGCCAAAACAATCCTGAAAAAGTACAAAGTTGGAGGACTTACTTCCCAAAATCTACTGCAAAGCTACTGTAATCAAAACAGTGTGTACTTGCACAAGGATAGACATATAGACAAATGGAATAGAACTGAAAGTTTAGAAATAAATCCATAAATCTACAGCCAATTGATTTTTGACAAGGGTACCAAGTCCATTAAACAGGGAAAGAATAGTCTTTTCAATAGATGGTGCTGGAACAACTGGATTTCCACATGCAAAAGAATGAAGATGGACCCCTACCTCACACCATATACAAAAATTAACTCAAAATGGACCAGGAACCTAAATATAAGAGGTAAAACCATAAGATTCCAGAAGAAAGCATAGGGGTAAATCCTTATGACCTTAGATTTGGCAACGGATTCTTAGATATGATACTAAAAGCACAAGCAACAAAAGGAAAAATAGATAAACTGGAACTTCATAAAAAATGTAAAACTTTGGTGCATCAAAGAATATTATCAAGAAAATGTAAAGGGCTTCTCTGGTTGAGAATCTGCCTGCCAATGCAGGGGACACGGGTTCGAGCCCTGGTCTGGGAAGATCCCACATGCCACGGAGCAACTGGGCCCGTGAGCCACAACTACTGAGCCTGTGCGTCTGGAGCTTGTGCTCCGCAACAGGAAAGGCCATGAGAATGAGAGGTCCGTGCACCACGATGAAGAGTGGCCCCCGCTCACCACAACTAGAGAAAGCCCTCACACAGAAATGAAGATCTAACACAGCCAAAAATAAATAAAATTTTAAAAAAAAAAGAAAATGTAAAGATAATCTACAGAATCTAAGTCATGTATCTGATAAAGTTTAATGTCCAGAATACATAATGAATTCCCACAACTCAACAACAAAGAGACAACCCAATTAAAAAGTAGACAAAGAACTTGAAAAGACATTTCTCCAAAGAAGATATACAAACGGGCAATAAGCACATGAAAAGGTGTTCAATACCATTAGTCATTATGGAAATGAAAATCAAAACCACAACGAGATTCCACTTCACATGTACTTGGATGACTATAATAAAAAAGAAAAAGAAAATGACAAGTGTTGATGAACATGCAGAGAAATCAGACCCCTCATACATTGCTGGTGGGAATGTAAAATGGTGCTGCCACTATCAGAAACAGTTGGTGGTTCCTCAAAAAGCTAAGCATAGAATTAGCATATGACCCAGCAATTCCACACCTAGGTATTTCAATTCCAAATTGAAAGCAGGCACTTGAACAGTTACTTCTATGCCAATGTTTATCACAGCATTATTCAATAGCCAAAACGTGGAAACAACCCAAGTGCCTATCAGATAAATGCAGAAACAAAATGTTGTGTATGCAATGGAATATTACCCAGCCATAAGAAGGAATGAAGTTCTGATACATACTACAACATGGCTGAACCTTGAAAACATGATGCTAAATGAAAAAATCCAGATACAGGACAAATATTGTATGATTTCACTTTTATGAAATATCTAGAATAGGCAAATTCATAAAGAGAGAAGTAGATTAGGGTTACCAGGGGCTTGGGGGGAAGAGGGGAAAGGGAATTATTGCTAATGGTTACCAAGTGTCTATTAAGGGTGATGAAAAAGTTTTGGAAAAAGACAGTGGTGATGGTTGCACAACACCGAATGTAATTAATGGCACTGAGCTATATGCTTAAACAAAGTTAAAATGGTCAATTTCATGTTATATTATTTTATAAAAATCAATAATGTAATATACCAAAACTCACTGTACGCTTTACATGGGTGAACTGTATGATATGTGAAGTATATCTCAATAAAGCTGATTAAAAAAAAAAAAAGAATCAGTAATTTAGCTTAAATGCTCTTTTAAGTTCCCTTCCATCACTAAATTCTGTCATTTTTTTTTTTGAAGGTCTGAGAATATATTATTTTCCAAAGTTTAAAATCTAGGAAATCTCCAATTATGTTCCAAACCTTGGGTCTGGCTTAACATTTGAACAGAACAGAGCCTGGTACACAGTGCTAGATAAGTGTTTGTTGTTGTTATTATGATCATTATCATCATTCTCTTCTTCAAAAGAGCCCTACTGAGGCAAGTATGATAAGGCCATCTTAGATAAGAATAAACAGACACAGAGAGGGTAAGTGATTTTCTCAGTAAATGATCTTATCTAGCCAGGAACTGAGAGAGTTGGGATTGAATACATGCAAGCCTGGCTCCAGAGCCCAGGCTGACACCACTAGTTCCTCCCCAGCCCAATCCATTCTATAGAACGGCTGGGCATACAGGTCTGATCACTTTTCTGCACACTATGAATGAAATGGTACCATTTTACCTTGTACTTTTTTCTCTGCTGCCACATGGACAATGCATGTCAAAGCACTTTGAAAATGGCAAATCCTATTCAAATGTTAGATATTTTTTTAGAAAGTCAGCTTTATAAATTTGTGTTTTTGACAGCCTCAACTGAAGTTAAGATCCTAGTTACAGAAATTATCACAGCACTTTCTTTTGGGAAGTCAAAGCCTTCAAGACAGTACTCAGAATTCAATAAATAGCTTTTACTGTGTAGATCAACAAAGTGTTAAAGTGAATGAGGACAGCAGCCAAGGACAGGCCAAGGTGAGATACCTCACAAGCCAACTGAATCAAGACCTTGGTTACATTAGCTCTGAGCCATTGAACATTTCATATTATGCTTAGCAGGAAAGTATGACAATATTACTTTGATTTTTTGTTGACCCCGCTTAATTTCTGCATCCAGTTGCTTCCTTTTCTCATTTTCTTCTTGAAGTCTTTTTTGCAGCTGTACCTTTTGATGCTTCATGTGATCTACATTCTGCTCTAGTTCATTAGCACGTTTCTCATTTTGGATCGACAGTGATGCCAATTTCTTACTATTTTGTTGCTTCTTCTGTAAGACCTGGGATCATATGAATATTTCAAAATGAAAAACTGCACCTCTCATATCCCTCCACTAAACTTAAACTTTTCATTTAATGATGCAGGTAGGCATTTTTGCCTAGATTTTAATTTATTCTTGATAGTTTCACAACTGTTTTCTACATTTCTATTTTTACAGTCAAGCAAATATCATAATTTTCACCAGATATAAAGAATAATGAGACTTCCTGGTGCTGACAGCCAAACAGAACAAAATTGACATCGTTGCTTTTTTTATTGTTTTAATTTTAAAATATTTTATGTACATAATAAAAATTAAAACAATACAAAACTAAACTTATATTTAAAATGACTCTTCTCTCAGACGCCTAATCTACCTGTCCTGTTTCCTGAAACAAAATTACCAATTTCTTAAATATTCCTTGAGAAATAATTTATATGCACATAAGTAACTTTATGTTCTAGGTAGACTATTCTCCACCTCCCCTTTTTTTCTGTTTAACGTATCTTAGAGGTGTTTTCTCATAGATTTGTTCTTTCTATATGACTGCATAGTATTCCACTGTGCTCATCTTTAATATCCAGCTGCAGCCTAAATCATTAATCCCTGAGTTAAGATAATCAGAAATGATACCATTTTCCCTGAGAGTGACCAACCATTGTAATTACTATTTTAATTACCTTAAATAAGGCTTTTCCTCTCTAGGTAAAGTTATCCATAGACAGCATTAAAATTTTTTGAAGAGTTTACTAATATAAAATACCAGAGTATTTCAATTTAATCCTGATCAAACAAGCAAACATATATTAGATTTGTATGCTGTACTTTAGCGTTACACTAAGTAAGTACCTCTTATGTGACATAAAAAAGTTAAGGTGAGGTCATTTGTAAGTTATGCAGACTATGATTAATTATTTTCTTTATCTTGGCGATAAATTGTTGACATAAACACATTTTGTTTTAATTAAACTAAGTATTCACAGAGGCATTGTAGCTTAGAGCAGCGCTACTCAAAATGTGGTCTGTGGACCAGTACCACTCACAGACTGTTGTCAGCCTGCACCATGAAGCACATTATTAGATTCAGCTGATGATGTTTTCATGCAAGACTTTGTTGATGAGAGAAGCTGTGCTCCCATTTACCTTTATCTCACTGCAGACCAATAATGAACAATCTGCAGATGGACTACTTGGAGTACTACTAGCTTGGAGGCCACAGGACTCTGCAGTTTCCCATGCCTGGATTTGGACCCTGGCTTTGTCACTTTTTTTTTTTTTTTTTTGCGGTATGCGGGCCTCTCACTGTCGTGGCCTCTCCCGTTGCGGAGCACAGGCTCCGGACGCGCAGGCTCAGCGGCCATGGCTCACGGGCCCAGCCGCTCCGCGGCATGCGGGATCTTCCTGGACCGGGGCACGAACCCGCGTCCCCTGCATCGGCAGGCGGACTCTCAACCACTGTGCCACCAGGGAAGCCCCTGTCACTTATATTTGACAGTATTGCAATACTGGAGTAAAAAATGTTAATACTAGAATTTTAGTGTCTTTTCCACATGATATTGAAGATATCAGTATAAGTACTGATAATCTTATTTAAAAGTGAGATAGGTTTGTCATTTGCACTTATTCCACGATGCTCAAACGTGCACCTCTGTTAGCATTAAACAGAGCATATAATGCAGCATATAATGCTATATATATCTAAACACCAAGAATACAGATTTTAGATTTTTTTTAATTAAAACAAAATTTTTAAGTTTTAAAAACTAAAATAACTTCATTATACCAATAAAACCACTAGTATTTCAATGTTAAAATGGTATGAAATGTTAGAGTACTGAAAACCATTATTATCGTCACAATTATGTGACTGAGTGAGTTATTTTACCTTTGTAAACCTTAGCTTCCTCATTTGTAAGAGTGTAAAAATACCCACTTCAGGGCTTCCCTGGTGGCACAGAGGCCGGCATACCGCAAAAAATAAATAAATAAATAAATAAAAATACCCACTTCAAAGGATTAAATAATACATATAATACATATGAAACATCTAGTATGTATATAGCACTTGGTAGATACTTAACTATCACACTTCTCATCCCCACCACCATCCTTATCATCTTTAGCATCCCAATCCCCATCAGTTGTGCATGCATATGGCAAAGGCACAGAAATCTCTAAAACTATGTGGGACACTTCTTTCAGTCCTCCTTCTATGAGATGTTTCTTTTGAATTTAATTAAGTTCTTTCCTTTCCTCATCAGTACCCTCAGCAGAAAAAGATACACAACAAGAAACATGGAAAACAAAAAGAACATGATAATTCAAACCCTATTAATAATCTTTCATTTAATCTTTTAATCACAACCATAAAAATAATCTTTGCTAAATCCACACACAAGGCTTAAGCTATAGATTTATATGGTTAATATAATAACCTCCTTAGAAAAATAATAATTTTGGCTATTTCAAGAAAACTGGAAAAAACACAAACACATGAAGACTAAACCATGTGCTACTAAACAGCCAATGGGTCAACAAAGAAATCAAAGGAGAATCAAAAAATACCTTGAGACAAGTGAAAATGGAACCACAACTGTCCAAAATCTATGCAACACAAAAAAAGCAGTTTTAAGAGGGAAGTGTACAGTGATACAGGCCTTCCTCAAGAAACGAGAAAAATCTCAAATAAACAATCTAACATTACACCTAAAGGAACTAGAAAAAGAAGAACAAGCAAAGCCCAAAGTTAGTAGAAGAAAGGAAATAATAAAGGTCAGAGAAGAAATAAATGAAATAGAGACTAAAAAAACAATAGAAAAGATCAGTGATACTAAGAGCTGGTTTTCTGAAAAGGTAAATAAAATCGACAATTTAGCCAGACTCAGAAAGAAAAAAAGAGAGGGCTCAAATGAATAAAATCAAAAATGAAAGAGAAGTCATTACTGATACCACAGAAATACAAAGGATCCTAAAAGAGTATGATCAGGGGCTTCCCTGGTGGCGCAGTGGTTAAGAATCCGCCTGCCAATGCAGGGGACATGGATTTGAGCCCTGGTCTGGGAAGATCCCACATGCCATGGAGCAACTAAACCCATGTGCCACAACTACTGAGCCTGAGCTCTAGAGCCTGCGAGCTACAACTACTGAGCCCACGTACCACACCTACTGAAGCCCGCGTGCCTAGAGCCCATGCTCCGCAACAAGAGAAGCCACCACAATGAGAAACCTGCGCACCACAACGAAAAGTAGCCCCCACTCACCGCAACTAGAGAAAGCCCGTGCGCAGCAATGAAGACCCAACACAGCCAAAAAAAAAAGACAAAAAAGAGTATGATCAACAATTATACACCAAAAAATTGGATAACCTAGAAGAAATGGATAAATCCCTAGATACACACAGTCTTCCAAGACTGAATCATGAAGAAATAGAAAATCTGAATAGACAGATGACCAGTACAAGATCAGTTCTTACTTATTAATACTGAGTATAAGAATTACAATCAGAACTGAAGGTAGGATAACCTTTCTGCCCGTGGATGCCGCCAAGTAAGCATCATTGAAGTCTCCCCCCTCTACTGCCGTCGTGTCTAAGTCAGTCTCCCAAAGAGCCCGAACAGCTGCAGAAGCTCCTCATCAGACGTCTGAGCCTTGAAACAATTGATGCGAGTCTGAGGAGCCACCTGAGCAGCGGGCAGCGCTCACAGACTGTGTGGTAACGAGGGGTCCAAACACCAGGTGCTCCAGAGGCTTCGGGTTTGTCACGTAGGCCATTGCAGAGGAGGTGGATGCGGCCATGGATGCGAGGCCACACGAGGTGGATGGAAGAGTTGGGGAACCAAAGAGGGCCGTCTCAAGAGAAGATTCTCAAAGACCTGGCGCCCACTTAACCGTGAAAAAAAATTTTGTTGATGGCATTAAAGAAGACACTGAAGAACATCACCTAAGAGATTATTTTGAACAGTGTGGGAAAACTGAAGTGATTGAAATCATGACTGACTGAGGCAGTGGCAAAAACAGAGGCTTTGCTTTTGTAACCTTTGAGGACCATGATGCCGCAGACAAGACTGTCATTCAGAAATATCACACAGTGAACGGCCACAACTGTGAAGTAAGGAAAGCCCTATCTAAGCAAGAGAAGGCTAGCGCTTCATCCAGCCAAAGAGGTCGAAGTGGTTCTGGAAACTTTGGTGGTGGTCATGGAGGGGGTTTTGGTGGGAATGACAACTCTGGTCGTGGAGGGAACGTCAGTGGTCGAGATGCCTTTGGTGGCAGCCATGGGGTGGGGGGATATGGTGGCAGTGGGGATGGCAGTAATGGATTTGGTAATGACGGAAGCCATTTTGGAGGTGGCGGAAGCTACAATGATTTTGGCAATTACAACAATCAATCTTCAAATTTTGGACCCATGAAAGGAGGAAACTTTGGAGGCAGAAGTTCTGGCCCCTATGGTGGTGGAGGCCAATACTTTGCCAAACCACGAAACCAAGGTGGCTATGGTAGTTCCAGCAGCAGCAGTAGCTATGGCAGTGGCAGAAGGTTTTAATTACTGCCAGGAAACAAAGCTTAGCAGGAGAGGAAGCCAGGGAAGTGACAGGGAAGCTACAGGTTACAAGAGATTTGTGAACTCGGCCAAGCACAGCGGTGGCAGGGTCTAGCTGCTACAAAGAAGACATGTTTTAGACAATACTCATGTGTATGGGCAAAAAAAACTCAAGGGCTGTATTTGTGCCTAGTTGTATAACAGGTTATTTTAGTTTCTGTTCTGCGGAAAGTGTAAAGCATTCCAACAAAGGATTTTATTTAATGTAGGTTTTTTTTTTTTGCACTCATGCTGTTGATTGCTAACTGTAATAGTCTGATCATGACGCTGAATAAATGTGTCTTTAAAAAACAAAAAAGAACTGAAGGTAGGATAAAAACCTATGAAATTATAAATAAATTTCATAATAATCATAAAGGAAAGCTCTTAATTGTTTTGTTCTACTAATGTTTTGTTAAAACGAGTATTTTGTTAGACGTCGCAGCCTTAATTTAACGGTCAAGAAATTTAAAAAAATTGATCACAAGACTCTCGGAGGTGAATTGCTAAGGGAAAAAATGTATTCTGAAGGAAAGTGCAAAGTGTCATGTCACGTTATTTTAACTTGGTGTTGACTTGAGAGGCTACTTAAGTAAAAAAAAATTTTAATGGCGATGTGCAGATGTTTGAGATGGCATTAAAAACCCTAGAAGAAGGGACTTTTTTGCTCTTTTCACTCCTGCATCCCCATCTAGAACAGGACCTGGCACACAGGAGGTGTGCGATGAACACTTATCTTGTTGAAAGAAAATAACTGTGGCACAGTTTCAAAAATAGATAACTAATGCTCTGACTAGGTTAACTACAATTCCATTCTATGTACAGTGGAAACAATATGAAAGCAATAGATTATGAATCAGGGACTTCCCTGGTGGTCCAGTGGTTGAGAATCCATATTGCAATGCAGGGGACGCTGGTTCGATCCCTGGTCAGGAAACTAAGAACCCACATGCCATAGGGCAACTAACCCTACATGCCACAACTACAGAACCCATGCACTCTGGAGCCCTCACACCACAACTACTGAGCCTGCCCACACGCTACTAGAGCGCCTGCACACCGCAACTAATGAGCCCATGCGCTAGAGAGAAGCCTGCACACCACGGTGAAGAGCCCACATGCCACAACGAAAGATCCCACGTGCCGCAACTAAGACCCAACACAGCGAAAAAATAAATAAAATATTAAAAAAAAAAGATTATGAATCAAAAGAACTGGAAAAGGCACTTTAGTAAATTCATTATAAGCAAACTAACAAAGCACTCTGACTATACCAAAAGCATCTGGGAACGGCTTCATACACAAAATCTCTCTATAATGGAATATTTCTCAAAGAACAGAATTTTTAAACTGTAGCTATATTTGAGGATATAGCAAAGTACAGCATTAGGAAATTAAGAATAAGATGTGGTACTCAAAGTTATTAACCTTTCTTAAACCAATCAGTTATCATTTCAGAAAACTGTCTGAAACAGTTTTATTTGTTGAGTGTCAAGAAAGTGCTATATACATACCAGATGTTATATATGTATTATTTAATCATTAGTTAATCTTTTATCCTTCAGAAAAGGATACTATTTTCTGTGGTTATCTTTATTTCTCACCATGTGGTTTTTGATAAAAAGATTAAAATAATACACTTCCTGAATGAAGAAATATACTACCCAGACTAAAATTATGTAAACCCACCAACATACTGGAAAAGAAAACTTGCCATCCAGTTCCTCCCGCTAGTAAAAACTGAATCCTACTTCTTTCCTAACTAGGTACAAGAATCCTCAAAATCAGGAAGCCTTAAATAAGTTTTCTCAATTATATTTTTTAAATTACCTGGACTCTTAGCTTCGCAGCATCCATCTTTTTACGAAATTCCTTCTGTAATTTTACCTTCAAAGCAACATCAGAAAGATCTTTGTTTTCCAGTTCCTCTAGCTGCTTTTGCGTTTCAGTTAATTCCACTTTTGCCTGTTCTGCTTCCTGTTCAAGTTTTGTTACTTTCAGAGAATACTGTTTGCTTACGGACTTGACATCATTACCTTCATAATAATAATAATAGTAATAACAATTATAAATTATGTTTAAAAACTAAGTAAAACACCAAAAACATAAAATTTCCCTACTCTTAAAAAGCTGGGCAGTAACTATTTAAGGCATAGCATTAAAAATCCAGCTGTCCCTCCCATCTCCATCAAACACAACTTGCCACCTGTCCTTTTAATAATTAGTTCCTTAATGACTGTCCCCATCTGGTGCCATTCTATCTTCTCCCTGGTTCATCTTTTGTTCTGAATTTGCAGTTTACCTTTGCTGGCATCAAACTTCAGTTAAAAGGTATTTGGGATGACTCACTGGCCTACTGCTTACTACACTTTGTCTTCCTACCACCCATAATCTGTCTCCGAATTCTTTTCTTTTACTATTATGAAAATTTTTTAACATATCAAAAGTAGAGAAATAATATAATGAAAGTCCATCACCCAGATTCAACAGTTATCAAGATTTTGCCACAGCTACTTCATCTATACTTTTTTTTCTTCAATTTACTTAAAAACTTTAAAGCAATCCCAGATATAATGTCATCACCTATGTATACTTCAATAAGCATCTAAACAGAATATGGAAATAACCAAAAAGTCATTATCACACCTAACAATGCTAATACCCACCAGTTCCTATTCAGACTTCCCCAACTGTCTCAAAATGTCTTTTACAATTAGTCTATTTTAATCACAATGCAAACAAGGTCACAGTACATCTTATTGTTATGTTTCTTAAGAATCCTTTAGTATAGAGCTAGCCCCCTCTCCTTTTTTATTTCATTTTAACTTGTTAAAGATAATTTTTTTAAAATGCTTTTCTTATGAATATTTAGAACATAGAGAAAAATAGAATATAGGTATTTCTATATCTCTTTTCATTCTAAACCCAGCTACTGACCCTAAAAATTTAGTTCTGATTTATTCTGGATAGTCGACTGTCCTGAACCAGACTGACAAACTAGCAGCAGTGGGAAGTAAGAGTCTAGAGGTCATGGGGTGAATAATCACCAGGACAGGTTGTTATACTGGTATACTGTAAAACTCTTAATTTTTTAATAAAGGGAGTTATTGAACTAAATGCACTGTAAGTTGTCTTCTGGCTCTACAATTCTATGCTTTCAACTAACTTCAAAATACATATGACAACAATGTTTTAATGAATCTGTGATCCCATAAATTGTTTAACACGCTAATATTTTATGAACCACTAAGAAAAAAAATATACAGTACCAATTACACCATGACAAAATGCTAAAATGCCACTGATTTTTAAGATGCATCCTGATTTCAGAGATATTAAAATGTGAAAAAAGTGTATTAAAATTGATGAAATACAGTATAATTGTCATTGTTATTAATTTTGGCTGAAGTAGCTACTGTTTGGGGAAGTCTTCAGTGAGAGGACTTGGAAAAGTAAGTACACATTGACCCTTTTGCTAATCACCATTTCTAAGGGACTTTAGGAAAGCTCCAAACTGCCCTTCGTTCTACGAACAAGAAGAGGACCTTCTCTGTTTAAGTTCAGGTACCCTCTATTTTCAGGCAACCAGGATGGGTATACCAGGTTACAAAAGTGTGCTTGTTTAGTTAGATATCCCATGGTGGGATAACCTATATGAAAGAAAATCGTTTATTTCAGAGTGGTAAATATCCTCAATTTCTACACTCACTACCCTAAAATCATGGGGATAGAGAAGCTATTTAAACCCCTAAACCATTTCCTAGATACTCCTAAGAGAGGTTTACTGGCATTGATCCTGCCTATGAGGAAGAAGAATGGTCAAAATCAAACATCTGGGATAACTGGAGCTGGGACGATGCATAGCCCATACACCACTAGGAATGAAAAAGGAAAATGCATTGGATAGCAGCTAGAGGAGAGGAAGTTGAGAAAGGAGGACTGACAGTCAGAAAGCAAGCTTGCAGGAAAGAGGAGGGAGAGGCCAGGCAGGTTTCTCCTTGCTGGCAGAGGATTTGGGAACCACAATTCGTGTAGTTTGAGTGTGATTATAGTCTTGGGCTTGAAGAAGAGGAGGATAGTATTTCCTTCAGTTTCCCCAAAAGTGACCAGAGTTGTTTTGCATTGAAATTGGGGGAAAGAAATGCTAGTGTGTCTTATTCCTTCAATTCTTTACTGAATTTCAGAATAGTCAAGGCTTACACTTGGAGTGTATTAGTGAGGGGAACCCCAAAAGCTTGAGATGTGCATTTTAAGGCAAGCCTAATGGAGTTGCAGGGTGAGGAGAGGATGTGGTACATATGCCCAACCTGGTAGATTAAGGGGAGGAGATGAAAGCCCGGCTCACTCAAGAGGACAGCTCTCAAGGACAAATCCTTATATCTTCAGAAAAACAAAAATTAGCTACATTTAAAATATAAAGTTTATAATTAAGGTTAAATATGAACTATCCAAGAAAATAAAGACTAATAATTTAAAATAAGTATTTACTAAAAATGAACTCGGAAAACATCTCAGACTTATCCCAGATGCCTAGTATAATGTTTCTAAAGAGTGGCAAAAAACATTAAGTGCCATAGAGTTTCAGCACAACACAGAATTCACACTGGTTAGAAAAATTCATAGATGAAATCAAATATAACAAAGTTCTTTTGATAATTAACCTCCACATACTGGCTCTAGAGCACACCTTGTTAGAACGAATTCCAAGCTGACGTGGATAGTCCTGAACATCAAAAATTAAAGTAAATGTTACAACATCAGAAGCAACTTTAGAAGATTTTTTTTTTTTTTTTGCGGTACGCGGGCCTCTCACTGTTGTGGCCTCTCCCGTTGCGGAGCACAGGCTCCAGACGCGCAGGCTCAGCGGCCGTGGCCCGCAGGCCCAGCCACTCTGCGGCATGTGGGATCTTCCCGGACCGGGGCACGAACCCATGTCCCCTGCATCGGCAGGCGGACTCTCAACCACTGCGCCACCAGGGAAGCCCTAGAAGCTTTTCTTTCTCATATAAGCTGGTTCACAGGATACTATTACCTGTTTTAATTAATTCTTTAATCAGATCTTCCTTCACCTTGATGTTGATAGTAAGTTCCCTCATTTTTTGTTTAGCTTCAGTAAGTATGAGCTCTGAATTCCTTAATTTTTGCAAATTCAACCCTTGACTCTCCTGGAGACATTCAATCTTTAAATCTTTAAAATAAAAGAAACAAAACTGAGAAATAAAAACTATCTGCTCAGAAATATTTGACAGAAGTAGAGTTAAAAAAAAAAAAAAGGCAGACACACAAGCAGTCTAGAGGTAACAGAGGAAGGGACAGACAGAAAAAAAAAAGGAAAAAATACATAGCAATTGGGACTTTAGTTTCCCAGCTCACAATGAGTTTTCCTTTCCTTAAAACATATGCATATGCTCTAGTCATATCCTGTAGGTTCTGATACAGTTTTTCATTACCCTTAGATATTCTGCAATTTGACTTTTTCTTGAACCCGAGTTATTTAAGAAAGATATAAAATCTCCAGATAGGTAGAGGTTTTAATTTTTTTCCTATTAACTCACAGTTTTACGGTAATCAGAGAATGTAGTCTCCCTCTACCCCAGGCTAATAAGAGTGTGGCCTCACACTGTTTGTTTCTGTCTTGTACTAGAACATAAATCAATTACCTCACTCTTTTAGCTCAGCTGACATTTTTTTCACAGTAAGACTTCCTCAATGAAGGAGCTGGTGCACTGATTTACATCCTGACATTAAGTTTCTTACCTGGTTGTAGACCAGTAACAAACAGTTCAAGGATGGCTACTTGGGTACCACTTATCTACACTATTTATATATTTTAAAAATTTATCTCAATTTCATTTTTTAATATTACACGCATAAGCTCAAATTTATTTTTAATTATTTATCTTTGGTTGCATTGGGTCTTTGCTGCTGCACACAGGCTTTCTCTAGTTGCGGCAAGCAGGGGCTACTCTTCATTGAGGTGAGCAGGCTTCTCATTGCGGTGGCTTCTATTGTGGACAACGGGCTCTAGGCGTGCGGCCTTCAGTAGTTGTGGCTCACGGGCTCTAGGGCGCAGGCTCAGTAGTTGTGGTGCGTGGGCTTAGTTGCTCTGCAGCATGTGGAATCTTCCCGGACCAGGGCTCGAACCCGTGTCCCCTGCATTGGCAGGCAGATTCTTAACCACTGCGCCACCAGGGAAGTCCCCCATAGGCTCTTAAAAAGATGCTATTTTCACAGTGTAGGACTTATCACGTTATTTATATTCTCTGTACTCTTACGCTTGGTGTTGTGACCACACATAGGCTAAGAGAAATGAGCTAAAATCTCCGCGTATACTTTTTGCAACATAAAATGTCTTTTATGCTGTTTTTTGATGCATAAATTCTCGTCAGTTGTGAACATTATAAGTACCCACTAGACTAAGTTGGCTCTAATGACAAATATATCACTAATGGTAGGCATGGGTGCCAGTGAAGCAGTAGAGAGCTAGTAAATTACTTAAGATGCATTTTAAATAAGTCAAGAGTACAATGTATATCAACTCACGTTTGAATATAAAATCCCCATTCTGAGAGATTTAGCCTATAACTCTAGCTTGAATTGATTGGTGGAAAAACTGTTTTCATTAAGGAATAAAAACGAACAAAAATTCAGGTAGAGGTAGAGCAGAGAACACAAAGGAAAAGCCAGGAAAGCACTCCTAATCAAGTTCCCGTCTTGGAGAATTCCCAGATGCTTCTTAAATTATTGCCTGAAGAAAAAGAGAGGTGTCATAAATATTAGATCTAAAGTACTTGAGAAAGTCTGTGTACCTTCATTCTCCAATCTTGACTTTTGTGTTTGATCCTGAATATCATTCAATTCAACAAAAGAACAAACAGAGCCTGGCTTTTGAATCCACGAGCAACCTTTATGTCTAAAAAAAAAAAAATATCAGGATCAAAGGTAACTTGTCTGTTAGTGGTTTCTAATATGCCCTCAAATTAGTTTCCCCCCAAATTATTCTTTAAATTGATTAATTATTCTTTAAATGATTAATACAAAACAAATGGAACTTACTAATATTCCACAGAATAAAAAGATATCCCCCACCATGTTGGACCCAGTGGAAAATTCATCATGTTTGTTGCCACTGTGGCAGCAGAATTAGGAAATCCAAAATCATTCTCTCTGAAAATTAAAATTCAACCACCATAAATGCTTTAAAGCAAAATTATTTTACAGTTGTTAGACTGATGACTTGTGTTCAAACACTGGTTTCATAACACATTAGTTGACAGTACATGTAGCAAAAACCACTTAACTCTCCTACTAAATGGAAAAAGATATACTTTAATGAAAAAAACCTACATCTGTATATATTAATTGCATCATGTAATTATGTTTATTAAATCAGTCTATATTAACATACCTAATTTCAGATTTCTCTTGGCCTTCTGACTCTTCATCATCACTGTTATCAGAAAACTGGCAGTGGAGGACTTCATCCTGCTCTTCTAAGTGACCCAGCAGCATCTGACTTCGTGTTCGAAATCCGGCAACTAGTCGATCCAGAGAGTATACAGGAGGACTAGTGTAGACCTTACAAGTGATTACCCCACCCAACAACAAAAAACGTGATTTTTAGTGTCTGTTTTTATCCTATCACTCAAAATGTTTTTTAAAGAGGTTAGATAGGTACTCTTAAAATAGCCAATCACTGAAAATATACATCCCCCCCCCGCCCACAAAAAAAGTCAAAATTCATTTCATAATACTATTGTGCCTCATGGACACACACTTCTTTCAGAATCTATACACAGCTCTTCCTCTTCTAGAAAGTTCATATAGCTTCAGGGAAAATAGCACTCAAAAATGAAACCAAAAAGAGGCATGAGTGAAAACATCACAGCTCTTTTTTTTTTAATATTTTTTAAAAGATTTCTTTATTATTTATTTATTTATTTTTGGCTGCGTTGGGTCTTAGTCGCGGCATGCGGGATCTTCGTTGAGGCACGCGGGATCTTTCATTGCGGCATGTGTACTTCTCTCTAGTTGCGGCCTGCGGGTTTTCTCTTCTCCAGCTGTGGCGCGCAGGCTCCAGGGCGCGTGGGCTCTGTAGTTGTGGTGCGCCAGCTCTAGTTGAGACATGTGAGCTCAACAGTTGTGGCACACAGGCTTAGTTGCCCCTCGGCATGTGGGATCTTAGTTCCCTGACCAGGCCCTGCACTGTAAGGCGGATTCTTTACCACTGGACCACCAGGGAAGTCCCAACATCACAGCTCTTAAACATAGCTCAGGCACTCCCCAACAAATGTGAAGCCCATACACAGTGTAATAGGAGACAACTGTTACCCACCCCACCACAATCTTCCCATTTCTGAACACTTGGAGAATTGCAGTGCTGCTAAGGATCTGCAATTCCCCTCTAATCCAAATCCTACCACATGAAGAAATCCAGAGCCACTACCACTCCTTCTGCCAGGGAAAAATATTCCTGATTTGAAAATTTGAAATGTATTTATTCAGACTTTACATGTAGTAGTCAGGGAGAGCTGAATTAATGCTCTAAGTGACACTTAATATGTATCATGGGATAAATAGATTTTCATGGACTAGCCTGGAAACTTTCTATATTATTATTCTATTGGCCTTAAGTTCTCAAAAATTCACCTTGGAAAACAATGAATTAGATATTGCCTTTATACTTTTATTCTAGTTTCTGTTACCAAATATTTCCTTTTTAACCACTTCTCTATAACCAAACCTGAGGGTAATTTCTCAAAAAAGGTAAATAATAAGATCTTAAAGGAGACATTCAATTTACTAATATAAATCATTATAAGCTATTAAAATTACTACATACAGTAGAATGTGTATATCACATGGTGTGAAGATTCAATTGACGTAGGTCCTTTACACACCACCTCCCAGGAAAGCCAACCTGATACTGGATATTCCTTGATACTTGATTTTTGTGCCTCCACTGTTGGTCACCTAATAAGACCATCCATCACATCAGCACCATGATGGATGGAGGGTAAAGTTTTCTAGGTGGCCTCCCAGTTCTGGGGTATGGAGATTATTTACAGAAGAACCAACTCAAGAAGTATTTATCTAACAAGCACATTGTACCTAGCATGGCCACCTGCACCATAACCAACAGGATTCAAGGTTGCTCTTTGATGGGGGTGGGGATGGGGGCTGGGAGGAGGGCTTTATTTCAGGAGCAAATAAAACTTTTTGTTCAGAATCAAACTTTGTTTTCTGGGATTGTAACTTGCTTTAAAATTTTCTTTTTACAAAGAAAAGCAAATGACCCAGCTTAATAATGAACACCAAATGGGTTCTGCCACAATGAGTAACATTCAGTAAATTAATTCCTTAACAGTCATTCCATCCAAAAGAATGGTTCTTAGCCCCTTCTGGCTCACCAAGCCTTCTATAATCTGGCCCCTTCCTACCTAAGTGTTGGGTCCTGCTTCTTTCAGTTGCTTCTGCACTCCCTGCTCCCAACAAAGAATATTTTTGCATTTTCAACCATACCCCAAGCAACACTGATCACAATGTAAGTACTCAATAAGCTGAGTAATAATTCAGATAACTGAAGTGTATCCAACTAGAAGGCAATTTTTTTATTCTAACCATTTTTTCCAAGAATTACATAGCAACAGGACTGGACAGAACTTTAAAGATTAGAGTTCAACTCATCCCATGTTTGACTCTCCTCTGTAATACTGCAAATAATCATTTAACCTCCGCTTAAACAAATTCACTGTGGGGACCCGCACAAGCCCTGAGACCTCTCATATTACTTTGACAGTTCTCATTAATAAATCTCTCTTTATATTGCCTCTTATATTGCCTTATTGCTTCTCATTGGTCCTAGCTCTAGAGACAAAGTCTAACAGTAATGATAAGCCTTCAAATACTTGAAAGCAGTTATCATGTCTCCTCTGAATCAGACTAAATCTAGAGTTACTTCAGATTTTCTCCAAGGTCCTTCAGCAACTTGGTTGTTCTCCAAAAATAATCTAATTTGACTTAGGTGTTGTACCCAGACCTGAGCATAATATTCTCAATCATCATACAATAAGATAATCTCTTCTCACTAGTGATGCGTTTGATTTTGTTTCATGAGATGTGTTGTAACTTATTTACCACAGATTGTGGCTTTCACATATTTAATTTTGTAGTTGAATTTGAGAGTTCCACAAAGGTTCATAAGATGTAATTTGTCATTTTGCTACTGTGAACTTGGTATGTTTTGCAGGAATGAGTGCTGGGCTGGCAAGGGAACCTGGTCAAAGCTCAGCAGACACACCTCACACAGCTCTGCTTCATCATGAGCAACAATCTATGCAAAGACGTGATTAAAAAGCAAAACTAATTAATTATTTTGTGAGAAAAAAATGGCCTTTGTGTGAAAGATAAAATCTTAATGAAAACTGAAAAGGCTGTTGACTTCAGTGTATGGGATTTAATGCATAAGAATTTTGTGACTCAATAAAAATGTAATTCATTCAGGAAAAACAGAAAAGATTTTACAGATATTTCCACTTTTGTGAGTTTGGAGATTCCAGAGGTTTAAAAAATATATCCCTTGGGACTTCCCCGGTGATCCAGTAGCAAAGAATCCACTTTCCAATTCAGGGGATGCGGGTTCAATCCCCGGTCAGGGAACTAAGATCCCACATGCCACGGGGCAACTAAGCCCGCATGCCACAACTACTGAGCTCTCGCACCTCAACGAGAGCCCGCATGCCACAAACTACAGAGCCCACGCACCCTGGAGCCCATGCACCACAACTAGAGAGAGAAAAACCCTCATGCCACAACTAGAGAGAAGCCTGTGTGCTGCAACGAGGAGCCCACGCACCGCAATGAAAAAGAAAGATCCCGCGTGCCGCAACTAAGACTCGAGGCAGCCAAAAGAAAAAGAAAGAAAGAAAAAGAATCCCTTAAGAACATTTTTGTTGGTTTTCTTACTATACAATTATGTCAAGTACTGAAAGTGATATTATTTACCTATTGCTTTTATTTCCTTTTCATAATACAATATTTTATCAAATCTAAAATGTCATCAATTGTAAGACACACCATTATTTTTACATCAGCAAGAAAGAAAAAAGCTATCATCTATGAAGTACCATCAATTGTAAAACATATCCTACCACCAAAGATGATAAAGTGAAAAAAAAAAAGTGAGTCTTATAATCCATGAAAAATGGTAGCATCATCAGCATATATGGTATTATTTTAAACCTAAGTAAAGACTGGTACCACTTTGTAATTTTTTTCCTTCCAAAGTGCCTTTTTGGTATGTACTGATATAACACTGGTGTTTGGCTTTAATTATATCACATTTACCACATTAAGAAAATAGAAACCTCTGTTACATATTTTTCCTTAAATTTAAATCTAGATTCAATTTTACATGAGTTTATATTAGATGAGTTTCTGGTATCTTTTGAGACAAATGAGTTTCTTTCTCGTTTTTCCTAATAATTTGGTAAATTATAATATTTAGTTGTGAAGGGCAATTTCTTTAGGATTTCTACATAAGTAGATAAATCCTAAAATTCCATTTTGGAATTAAACTTTTTAGATTAAGAGATGGTTGCAAACAACTTAAATGTGCAACAATAGGAAAAAGTACACAATGGTATGTCCTTAGGATAAAATATTATTACCTGTCAAAATCATGATATAGAATATTTAATGACTGTCAAGCATTTGTGATACATTAAGTGAGAAAAGCTAGCTACAAAAGTATATGTTTTATATATATATATATATAAAAAATACACTTTTAAAATAAATAAGATCTTTTCACTCTTTCCCTCCAATATGTATAAACAAACATATAAGAAATAAAATCAAACTCTTTATGCAATCAATTTAAAAACTAATTAAGCCATTGTTCCCCTTTTCCTTTGAAAGTTTTTTATTTTTTGCGGTACGCGGCCCTCTCACCGTTGTGGCCTCTCCCGTTGCGCAGCACAGGCTCCGGACGCGCAGGCTCAGCAGCCATGGCTCACGGGCCCAGCCGCTCCGCGGCATGTGGGATCTTCCCGGACCGGGGCACGAACCCGTGTCCCCTGCATCGGCAGGCGGATTCTCAACCACTGCGCCACCAGGGAAGCCCTCTTTGAAAGTATTTTAAGTCAAGGAAATATTTCCCTTGTCAGACTATTTTTACTTCAAGAAAATATTTGAGCTAAATTCTAAAAGAAAATATTAGAGCTGGAAAATATTAGTTCAACTTCTGCCAAGGTGACAGAAATCCAGGAAAAAATGAAATGAGATTTCAGACGTCTTCTTTAGCTTAATTTAACTAGTTTTGGTATTTAATATGAAACGTTCTGCTCACTCTAGAACAATGGAACAGGAAACAGGACTTGAACAAGGCTTGGCAGGCTTTGTGTCTTTCCATGCAAGTCTTCATGTCTGCTGCAGTAACCAGTCCAAGCAAGAGTGGGGGCCAGGATTCCTGGACACACAATAAGAGCAAGAGAACTCTCAAAACTGCTGATCATTGCATTTTCTCCCTTTTCCCCTTCTTTTAGTGGCTAGAAGGGCTCTTTTGGGCTAGAAGGAAAATTTTAAAAACAAAACTAAGAATTTGCTAATTTAAATATAGTCCATCCATGGTGAAGGAAACAGCACTGGGAGTAAGTGTTGCCATTCCTCAACATAATGCAGAGTCTCTCTGGTCGGGTCTTTTCCTTCCATGTCACAGCAATCTTTTGGCAAACTCACTGGTTCTTTCTTTCTGTTACATCTTAATCCCACTTGGTCATAAGGGAACTTTGAGATTACCTGTAACCACAGAGGAGCTACAAGTCTTATAGTGTATCTGCCCTCTCCTAAGCTATGGTAACCACACAATATGTTTTCCAAACCAAAACCCTTGAAAGTGAAAGGGGGCAATGAAACTAATTAAAATTTTAAAAATAATAATTTGCTAATTTGAAACAATAACTGTGGAAGTCTTTATTCCAGTCATGGCTGTTCAGGTCTAATCAAACAACTAGAGATAAGAACAGAGGGGCCTAGGGACCTCCCTAGTGGCACAGTGGTTAAGAATCCACCTGCCAGTGCAGGGGACATGGGTTCGAACCCTGGTCCGGGAAGATCTCACATGCCACAGAGCAACTAAACCTGTGTGCCACAACTGCTCTAGAGCCCAGGAGCCACAGCTACTGAGCCCATGTGCCACAGCTACGAAAGCCTGCACGCCTAGAGCCCGTGTTCTGCAACAAGAGAAGCCACCGCAATGAGAAGCCCGTGCACTGCAACGAACAGTAGCCCCTGCTCACTGCAACTAGAGAAAGCCCGTGCACAGCAACGAAGACCCAACACAGCCATAAATAAATTTATTATTTTTTTTAATCTTAAAAAAAAAAAGGAACAGAGGGGCCTAACCCCTTCTCAAGAGTCTCCTCAAAGAATGTGTGTGTGTTTGTGTGTGTGTGCACGCATGCATGTGTGTGAACATCTAGTAAAAAGAGAAAGAAACAGAGACTGAGATAATAAATATGTCTAATTTTTATAATCAGAAAAAAATGTTGTTATTATTATAAAATAAAAGAATGAACAGAGGGACTTCCCTGGTGGCGCAGTAGTTAAGAATCTGCCTGTCAATGCAGGGAACACAGGGTTTGAGCCCTAGTCAGGGAAGATCCCACATGCCGCGGAACAACTAAGCCTGTGCGCCACAACTACAGAGCCTGCACTCTAGAGCTTGCAAGCCACACGTGAGACCACGTGCCACAACTACTGAAGCCCGCGCGCCTGGAGCCCATGCTCCGCAACAAGAGAAGCCACTGCAATGAGAAGCCCGCGCACTGCAACGAAGAGTAGCCCCTGCTCACCTCAATTAGAGAAAGCCCACATGCAGCAATGAAGACCCAACGCAGCCAAAAAAAAATGTAAAAAGAAAAACAAAGAATGACCAGAAACAGGAAATTCTTTCACATTACTAGCCAATAGTAAAAAAAATTCTTTTTAATATAGAAGACTTGATATATAATTAAGTTGAATTAATAGATATCCAATTTGAATCCTACAAAGACCTTATCTTTCTTCTCAAATGTTCTATGCAAATTTACCATGTATTCAACCAAGAAAAAAATGTCAATAACTCTAAAAAGTTTAACTGAAATTAATAGCAACGATGGTTTAAATTTTAAATCCAACCACTCAAAATTGAAAACTGTAGAGGTAACAGCAGCATCTGTCCCACTCATTCTGAGGCATGGAGCCTGGGACATAGTAGAAGCACCCCATGAACATGTGTTAGGATGCAGTGTGCCAGGCACTTTTGGAGTCAACATCTCATGTAAATCCTCCATACACCCCCGCAGGTCCCCCATTCTGACAGATAAGGAGCCTGGGGTTCATACGGTTTTAGTCATCCATCCAGGCCTACACCATAGAGATGGTATCCACACCCAAGCCAGCCTGACTGCAAAGTCTATGACACCTCTCATATTTCTTATCCCTTTGACTGTAACCAATGTATAGATCTGAAACAAATCATTTCCAGTCCTAAAATTAATAAATGGAAACCAAAATTCATGAATCTGCTAATTAGTCTTTTCCATGGTGGAGATTCCTTGATTTTTCAAGAGAAATCAGTGTGTGCACATATTTACTACCCACACACATATTTTTTATAAATAAATAAAAATTAAGATGAAACTTCACACTCATTTTTATATAGTCTTGATTATGTCAAACTTGGCAAGACTGAATAACACATAAATGTCATTTTGAAAATAATCAGACAGACAAAGTAAGTCAAAATAAATACCTCCAACCTCATCAACTTGGGTTGGGTAATTAAAGATAGAAAAAATTCATGAAGATATCAGACTTAGTCATGTCTGAAAATACAATAGCAAAGGGTAGCTTTTTTCTCCTTGATAAATGTAAGCACTATCTTCAACTATTCCTTCCAAATATATCTATACATTCTCCTACCTATTAATTTTTTTATTAAAAAGAAGCATGATTTAAAAAAGAGTATACATAACAAACAAAAAAGAAGAGTATAAACAAAAGTGTATGAAACCAAATGGAAAAAAAACCTGCTAAGACTACACAAATACACTGTGATATAATATTATATACAATATTTTTTAAATCTCATAATAAGAAAGAAATTAATGCTTAGACTTTACCTTCCTGGAATCTGATCTTGCTGGAATATAAATATAATGCTCCAAACGGGTATCAAATGGTACAGTATATGGTCTCTTTTCAGGTATCCTGGCATCTGGCCTATCTCCACAAGTTTCCTTAACTGACGAAGTCATTGACAGGTTAAGTTTTGTTAGTTCTTCACTCAGTTGATCCACAAGAAGTTGTTGTTCTATTATTTTTTCATTCTTTGTAGAAGAGAGATAAGAATTTTTAAAACAGAGAACCTCAGTATGTGTATAATGATTAAAAATAACTGTACATCGACCAAAATTACAACTACCTTAACAAAACAGTAAAACCTCATTTATCCAAAGACTAGCCTTCTGGGATTTCCCTGGCGGTCCAGTGGTTAAGACTCCACACTTCCACAGCAGTGGGCGCAGGTTCCATCCCTGGTCACGGAACTAAGATCCTGCAGGGTGTGTGGCGCAGCCACAAAAAAAAAAAATTTTTTTTTCTAAAAAAAAAAAACCCAAAAAACAAAGACTAGCTTTCTGGTGTTCACAAGAATTTAGGATTGTCCTGAGTGGTAAAAACTTTCGAATAGTAAGCACCAATAAATACAGCCTAAAGAGTGTGCAAGACAGTGCCCCACACACTGTGACTGGTTAGCTTGCCAACCTGAAGCACTGTGATTAGCTGATCTTTATAAAAGTTTGAATCTTCAGAGTGAAATCCAAGAAGTAACAAGAGACCAGAAAGTTAAAAAGTGTAGAAAATTGCAAAGAGCTGAGGTGACAGCAAAGGGGACAGAAAGTGGTAACAGGTGCAGTGAAGTGAAAGCCTTTACTCAGCGAAAAAGAAAGCCAGAAACACAAAGAGATAGAAGATAGGCAACTGAGAGTCGTGGGAGAAAGAACTTGGAAATCAAAAGCAGAACAAATTATATGGGGGGGTGGGGGGGGGGAGACACCGTGTGTGGTTTAGCTTCTTACATATCCTCTAAAGAAAAATTCTGAAGTATATCCAATCTAGAAAGCTCTAACATCAATCTTTGTTTTATAAGCACAAAATTATGTAAATAAGAAATGTCATTCATCTTAATATTTCACATGTATTATAATGTTTAAATAGGAGGAAAAAAACCCCTAAACTTTCACTGTGTTAATGCTGAGCTATAAAATGTAACTTTATTTTAAAAGTCATGTATTCAGATAATTAAAATATAAAACATCAATAGCATATAAGTTGACGGGGGATATTAAATGGAGTCCTTATACTCTCTAGGAAAAGGGTAAAAATACCAATTAATATTAGACTGTATTAAGTCAAGGGTGCATGGTATACTCTCCAGAATAACCACTAAAAAAAGTGAAAGTACAACTTCTAAGGTAATGAAGTAAATTTAAAAATACACAATTAATCCAAAAGAAGGTAAGAAGGAGAGAAGAAGAAACATAGAGCAGATAGGATAAGTAAAAATCACAATGGTGGGATTATAACCAGAATGTAATAGTAATTATGTTAAATTCAGAAATGAACTAAGTAATCCAATTAAAGGATAAGGACTGTCAGAAAGAATTGTAAAATTATCTAACCTGCTAATTACAAGAAACACAACTAAAATAGACACAGAAGGATTAAAAAGAAGATAGAAAAAGAGATACCATGTAAACATTAATCAAAAGAAAGCTGGTATAGCTATATTAATATAAAATAGACTTTAAGGCAAAAACCATTAGAAGAGATAAAATGAGGGAAAAAGTGATTTAAAAAAAAGGTCAATTTACCAGGATGATGTAACAATTCTACATTTCTATGTACTTAATAACCGAGCTTAAATATATATAATGCAAAAATGGTCACTATTCTCAAGACAAATCCAAAATTATAGTGGGAGATTTTAACATCACTCTAAATCACTGATATGACAAAAAGACCCCCAAAAAGTGAGTAAAAATATAGATTTGAATAACAGGATAAACAGGATTAAGAGTACCCAATGATTGCAGAATACACATTCTTTTCAAACACTTCTGTAGTATCTACAAAAACTGGCCTTATGCTAAGCCATAAAGCAATTTTCAACACAAAGAACTGAAATCATACAATTAAGCTAAAAATTAATAAATGCAACTAAGCTAAAAGTTAATAAAAAGAAATCCTCCATGTGTTGGAAATAAAATAACTCTATAACCCATAGGTCAAAGAAAAAAGTCACAATAAAAATTAGGAAATATTTTGAGGCAAATGTGAAATGCAGGTAAAAATAAGCTTAGGAGGAAACATATAAATTTAAATGCATATATTATAGAAGGCTAAAAATATATAGAAAGGCTAAAAATCAATGAACTAAGCATCCATCTAAAGAATTTAGAAAGATAGCATAGGATCCTATCCCCAAAAAAGCAGAAAAAATTAAATAATAAAGATAAGGGTAGAAATTAATTAAATAATAAATAAACATATACTAGAGAAGATCAACAAAGTCAAGAATTTCTTCTCTGAAGAGACTAATAAAATTGATAAATCCCTGGTGAAGTTGATCAAGGAAAAAAAAAAAGAGAGAAGGCACAAATAACCAGGAATGAAAAGGGGGATATCATCACACGTCTAAAAACATTAAAGAGATAAGAGACTATTACAAACTTATGCCAATAAATATGAAAACTTAGACACAGTTGTTAGATTCTTAGACAAATAAACCTTATCAAAAGGGGGGCAAAAAGAAAATATGATTGAATTCATAATAAAACATTCCACAAAGAAATGTTCCAGTCCCAAATGTTTTTCAGGTGAATTCAACCAAACATTTAAGGAAGAAATAACACTAATTTTTCACACACTCTTCTAAAGTATAGAAAGAGAAGGAATGCTACCTAACCTATATTATTAGGCTAACCTAATTTGTTACAATATCTAACAAGAATATTTTGAGAAAGGAAAATATAGGCTAATCTCACACATGAATAGAGATGCTAAAATCCTTAACAAAATAATCACAAACCAAATCAAGGACACTTGTAGAAAACAGTTAACACAGCAGACCTGACTGCTATCCTTTGAAAGACCTGCTTAAGAGGTTGTCCATTGGCTGGTGTCTGGGAACTTGGATCCTAAGAGGGTTCCCAACACCCTAACTGGTAAGAGTGGCTCACTGTGCTCAAAGTGTTTGTACAGACAAGGTGGTTTATGTTGAACACCTGCTTTCCTTCTGGTAGTCTGGAATTTTGGTACATGCTGGGCAGAGAATGCCTTCATTACCAGCCCTCAATAAAACCTGAGTCTCTACTGAGTTTCCTTGGTAGACAACATTTCACGTGAGTTGTCACAGGCTTTGCTGGGGGAATTAAGCACATGTGGATGACTCCACCAGGAGACAACTCTTGGAAGCCTGTGCCTGGTTTCTCCTGGACTTCACTCTATGTCCCCGTTCCCTTTGCTCTCCTTTCACAGTAATAAATCTTAGCCACGAGCACAACTATATGCTGAGTCTTCCTGGTTCATCATCCAACCTGAGGGTGGTCTTGGGGACCCCCAACACAATACATCATGACCCAAAGAAAGGTTTATTCCAGGAATATAAGATTGGTTTAAAAATTAGAAAAATCAATATAATTCACCACATTAACAGGATAAAGGGAGGAAATCATGATAAAGAAAAATCATTTGATAAAATTTAATATCCATTCATAATAAAAATTCTCAGCAAAGAAATTTTCCTTGGTTTGATAAAGGATAAATTAAAAATATATATATATTGGGACTTCCCTGGTGGTCCAGCAGTTAAGACTCCACACTTCCACTGCAGGAGGCACAGGTTGATCCTAGTCAGGGAAGTTCCGCATACTGCACAATGCAGCCAAAAAGTAAAAAAAAAAAAAAAAAAATCTACAGTAAACATGATACTTAATAGTGAAACAGTGAAAGCTTTTCTTCAGCAGTTGGAAACAAGACAAGGATGTTTGGTATCAACACTTGTATTCAACACTGTATTAAAGATGTCAGTCAATGAAGTAAGGTTAAAAAAAAAAACAGAAGGTATAAGGATCATAAAGGAAGAAATAAAAATGTCTTCATTTGCAGATGACATAATTATAAATGAAAATCCTAAAGAATTTACATAAAATATCAGAATTAAAAAATGAATTTAATCAGGTTGCTGGGTATAAGCTATCAACATACACAAATCAATACAGTTACACATACCAACAAAAAATGAAAATCTGAAAAGATTCCATTTACAGTCACATAAAAAAATAAAGTACCTGGGAATGAATCTAACAAAAGATGTGCAATACTTCTACATACACACAAAAAAGTCATTATTGAGAAAAACCAAAGAAAACATGAGTAAATGGAGGAATATACCATGTTCATGGGTTAGTGAAAAGACTCATGATCAAAAGATGTTAACTCTTTCCAAATGTATCTTATAGATTTAATGCAATCCCAACCAAAATCACAAAAAAGTTTTTTTTTTTTTTTTTTTGTGGTCCTTGAAAAGCTGATTCTAAAATTTATATGGAGCAACCAAGACATTCTTGGGGAGGAGGGAAACAGAGCAGAGGCCTTGCTCTATAGAATATCTAGACTTATTAGGAACCTGCAATAAATAAGAAATGTGACATTGGTCCAAAGACAGAAAAACCAATGAGATACAACAGAAGTCCCAGAAATATACAATAGATGCATGCATGAATGAACCTTGACTTATGACAAAGACAGTGGTGAAAAGATGGCCTTTTCAAAAAGTGACGCTGGAACAAATGGATAGCTATATGGAAAAAAAATGCAATTTGACCTTTACTTTACCCCACATGCAAAAATCAATTTCAGGAGAACTGTACAGCAAAATGTAAAAGGCAAAACAATAAAGCTCCTAGAAGATAATATAGAAAGACTCAGTCCAATAGGAAAGCAAGCAAGAAACTTGAATGAGCATTTCACAAAAGAAGGTATCCAAATAGCAAAAAAACATGAAGAAGTGCTCAACTTCACTAGTCATCGGGGAAGTGCAAATTAAAACCACAATAAAATAATATTATATACCTACCAGATTGCCTAAGATTTAAAACTTTACAATAACAAATGCTGGCAAGCAAGTGGAGCAGCAGGAATGCTCATACAGTGCTGGTGCAAGTTTAAACTGGAAAACAAGTTTGGTATCATTTACTAAGGTTGAAGATTCGCCTACCCTATGACCTAGCAATTCAACTCCTAGGCACAAATCCAAAAGAAATGTGTGTGCGTGTGCACCAGGAGACATGTTTAAGAAAATTCATAGAAAAAAATGTCTATCAACAGTAGAACAGAAAAATAAATTGTGGTATATTCATACAATGAAATCCTGTACAGCTATAAACTAATCAAGCTACAGCTACACACAACGTGGATGAATCAGAACAGATAAAATGTTCAATAAAAGCAACCAGATACTAAAGAATATATATTGAATGATTAAATTTATAAAAATTCCAAAAACTAAACTGTAGTGTTCAAGGATACATAGTAAAACCACAAAGCAAAGCAAGGAAATTATCATTATGAAAATTAGGAGAGCAGCTCTCTCCGAGGAGGAGAGACTAAGGGCTTCCGAGGGGCTGGCAGTGTGCTATTTCTTGAACTGGTGGTGGCTACCCAGCTGTTCTCTTTGTGATAAATCACTGAACAACACATATTATTTTATATATGTTTTATGTTTTTAAATTATTACAGAATTAGAAGGGTTAAAAAAGAAAACAAAAATAATGTCAAAATCAAAGTCTAATTTGTCTGAATCAGATTATTACTCAGAGCAGTAGTTACTCCTTGATAGGAAGCTAAAGTCTTTAAATGAAATTAACTGTTTGGGGGGGTGGTAGGGTTCATAGCCAGGGAGTATAATATTTAGGGACATACCATGTTACTCTGCAGGCACATCCATGTTAATACAGAAAAGCTAAGATAGAGAAATTGAAATATTTAGCCAAAATTAAAGAGCGAATCACTGATGGAGTATAAAACGATAATCTAACAAATCAAAAAGTTTAAATTATGTGTTTACCTTCCAACACTTGACAATATAATATTGCCTATTACTTTGGCAAACAACGGAAGGGAAAGTATAAAGAAAGGATAACCATAATATGATTTGCAAATTAAGTTCCTGGGTATAAGGTTTTGTTTTTTTGTTTGTTTGTTTATTTGCGGTACGCGGGCCTCTCACTGTTGTGGCCTCTCCCGCTGAGGAGCACAGGCTCCGGATGCGCAGGCCCAGCGGCCATGGCCCACAGGCCCAGCCACTCTGCGGCATGTGGGATCTTCCCGGACCGGGGCACGAACCCGCGTCCCCTGCATCGGCACTTGGACCCCCAACCACTGCACCACCAGGGAAGCCCCAGGTTTTGTATTTTTGAAATATAAGTCAAGCTAACTATAAAAATGTTTTCCCTTCACACCAATTTAGGAGGAAAACTGTAATAACTCTTTCAGGTGCTTGTGTTCAGAACTCCATCTGAAACCTATTTTTGCAAACATTCCCACTTATCATTTACAATGTTATTTTATTTAGTCATGTACTATTCCAATGAAATATACAGAGCAAGGTACATTAAAAAACTCTACCTGCAACCTATTCACTTTTTGCGCTTCTTTCAAAGATATAACATGTCCTTTGTTTTCCTGCATCATCATTTGCATTTGATTCTTTAGTTCCTTCACTTCCAGGTCCTTCTGATTAAATACTACTTCAGCAGCAGCAAGAGCACACTGGGGGGAGGGAAAGAAAGCACAAGAGAGATTCAATATGGAAAGTACTCGAGAGAGAGCCCACATAATACCACAAAAACTGTGGTTTAATGACACCTTGAAGATGTCTCTTAAAATTGTCTTATCCTTTGTTTCTGGTTTCTTTATAAGAAAGGCAGAAACAGCTGAGAGGACCTATTACTGCTATAATGTAAGAATTAATCACCACAAAGACAGGAAGATTTTCCTTACTTTTATTTCCTGCATTTTAACATTGAAGCCAGTTATTCAAGTTCTAGAGTACATTCAATGAGATTTTTATAAGTTTTCTAGAATTGCCATGAGATTTTAATGTGGGTTTTTAAAAATCAAAGAGGTCACATTTCCCAAACTGACCTATAGAGTATAACAGTGCATTTGGATGTTTAAATAAAGAACATTTGCTAATTTTGCACCCTTTCACTAAAAAGAGATATATTTTGAAGATGTCTGGAAATATGGTTAAACGTATAGTTTTCTTAGTTTGCCTGTCTCCAAATAAACTCGGGATATGCAAATAATACTTTTAAAACAAATTTTGAACTAAATAAACAGAAAATTAACATTGATCAAGGGTCTACTTTATGCTAGATTGTAACTTGGCATTTTAAAAATATCTCAGTGAATTGACATGATTCCTTTTTCATGAAGAAACTAAAGCTCAGTGAGTTAACACCTCTTCCCAGGACAACACACTGGATAAAACCAAATTCCTGACAGTCAACTCCAGGGCCTTTCTAGATCCGAAGCCTATGCTCTTTCTGCTAAGCCACAGGAAAAGAGGAGTAGCTATTTACAAAATGGTGCTCTCTTTACAAACAAGATTTAATTCACAAAACCAGAGCATGTGCGTGACCTCTCAGGCGGTGGTGTGGAGATGGATGGGCCTCTGCACTGGGAACCCACGGACTAAGGCCAGCCTTGAATTTGCTACAGCCTTCCCTTGGGACTTTGGGCAAGTCCCTTCTTTTCTCTGCTTGGGATCTTTGAATGACCAAATAAGGAGAGGACGCATGACCCTGATGGTCCTTATAACCCTATATATTTATATGACCTTTATGACTTTTCTGTTTTTAAAATAAAATATAACTATAATTCTCATTAGTTAATACCCTCTGCTATGGGCAATTAATTGCCCATCCGAGAAGCTTAAAATGTAACTGCTCTCCCAGTGCTGCATATTTAAATATTTTTACATATACTTTATAAACTACAGTTTTATTGTTTATTATTTATTTAAAAGTATTTATCTGTTGAGTATGTTCATGTTCACATACTGTCCCTGTGTTCAAATTATGGAGTACAAAAGTAACCAAGAGACTTAAGAGGTATTTATGAGGGGATGAGCTGCCTTCACAGAACCCCTGGCACGTGGCCCTACCTACAACTACTGAGTCCAATCCCTTAGCTGCCACAGATGTATAACCTAGGCCCAGGTAGAAGAAGAATAAATGAGAGGAGATCATAATAGGCTAATGTGTATTAAGCCTTACTATAGCTCAGGCATCTTTATCATCACTTTATGGGAACTAATAATGCTCTAATAGCTTTCAAAGCAACCCTAAACGGAGCTTATTATTAGTGTTTCCATTTTACAGGTAGGGAAACTGAAGCACAGAGAGGTTAAGTACTTGTCCAAGGTCAGAGAGCTAGTAAACAGAGGAGCTGGGATTCAAACCTTTGAAGTTTGTTACCCATGTTCTTAACTACTATATTCTCTCACAGAAAAAAAGAACAGAAATGAAGTTTAAAAAACAATTTTTTAAAGAGACATATGGGGTAAGGAATGACACCAATCATTTGTCTATTTGCTGTTCAGTGGTATCCATAGATTACTAGGCCTAGAAGGTTGCAGACCAAAAAAGGGAATCCATTTTTTTAAATTGGGAAACACTGAATGCTATATCTCTCACCTGGAGACTCACAATATACATCAGTACTTTTCAAAGTTCTGGGAAGTCTTTGGATTAAGAAACCTGTTTGTTTTTTGCAACCTAGCATTTCCCAAAACTATCTGATCATGGTACCATTTTTCATCAAGACTGTTAATATCTTTGGGATATCATAATCTAGAGTACATTATCTAGAGCAAGTTTAAATTTAGAGTTTCCAACAGACTGAGAGAGGAGGTTACTACCCATCTCACCCCCAAGCAGATGGGTTTTGTGGGCTTCCAAAATCAGTCATCTTAGAAGCATGCTTTCTACCACCAACTCCTATAGCGTACCACAAAGTTCAAGCTTCCTATTACCTGTACTTAATGTTCTGCCAGTTTCTTATACCAAACAGGAAGGGCCAGGCCTGCTCTATTTAAGAAAAAGGCAGAGCAGAGTTACTGCCTTTAAAAAAAAAAAAAATCCATGATTTTAAAAGCAGTACTTTATATGCTTATATTTAAAGATCAAAGCTTTGTAAAAGAGCAGCAGTTCTCGTAGTGTATTCAGTAGTGAATCTTTTAGCATGAAACTTAGATCCTTTCAGGGTATCCATGAGGTTAAAACCATTTTCCTAGTTATACTAAAATGATATTTGCCTTTTTCACCATGTTGTCATTTGTACTGATGGTGCAAAAACAATGATATGTAATACTGCTGGCTCCTAGTATGAATAAAGAAAGTGTCACCAAACTGTAGTGGTAGCCACTGTATTCTTCACTGCTGTGCCCTAACAATACAAACAAACCAACAAATGCCAGTTTCACTTAAGAATATCTTGATGAAGGAATAAACATGATTTCATTAAATCTCAACACATGAGCACTTTTTTAGTATTCTATGTGTCAAATGGGAGGTATGCATAAAGTAGTTCTGCTGTATACTGAAGGGTGATAGTTATCTGGGGCAAAAAATCTTGTGCAACTGTTTGAGTTGCAAGCTGAACTAGCCACATTTTTCATAGGGTGCTATTTTTCCTCTAAAGAACAACAGACAAACTATTCACACTTGTATGTGTGACAGAACCATCATTTCAAGGAAAACAACTAATAGTATTTGTTGCAAATGATAAAATTCAAGTTTCATGCAAAAATTAGAATTTTGGAAAACACTTCTGCTACTGTAAACTTGACAGCTTCCAGTAATTAACAACTTTGCAGGTGAGATCAGTGGTGATATTAAGGAATGTGATTTTTTTGATAGTGTATAGTGAAATGTGTCAGCATTGAAAGATCTTCATAATTTAGTAAACAAATATTTTTCAAGTGTCCAATGCATGTTGATTCAAAATCGTGTGTGGATAAAAGATCCATTCAAAGTACAAGATAAAAATCAGTGAATGTTAATGTAACAAAATGGTTTCAAATCCCACATTGCAGGTAACCTTTAGGAAATTTCCGCTTGTTGAGTTTTGATATAATGTCAAAGAATATGCACAATTATCTGAAAAAGTCATTAAAATATTCCTCTCTTCCAGCTACAAATCTAGATGAGGCTGGATTTTCTTCATATACTTCAACTAAAACAACATATTGCAACAAACTGCATGGTGACTGATATGAAAATCCACCTGTCTTCTATTAAATCAGACATGAAAAGAGATTTGAAAAAATATAAAGCAATTCCACTGTTATTAAATTTTTTTGTTTTGGAAAATAGTTATTTTTAATGAAAAAATGTTCTTTATATTAACATGTAATTGGGTTATTATTGTTAGTTCTGAGTGAATTAATAGTTTAAATTTGTTGTTTTAATTCTAATATGGTAAATATCAATAGATAACAGCCCACACAAACAAAAGCTCTTTAGGGAACCTCAATTTGAAGAAAGTAAAGAAAACTTGTGAGCAAAAAGTTTGAGAATTGCTGTAATAGAGGTTTCTTTCTAATACATACAAATAGATATTGAGGAAAGATTTCTAAATAGAAAGCCGTCTTATTACCTATATCTTTTCCTATTTTAAAAAAAATGGTGGACTATCCATTTGTCCACCAGATTGCAAACTCCACATAAGCAGAACTAGGTATGTCTATTCTCCATTATTTCCCCAGTGACACATAATCTTTAAATAACAAATGTTTTTCAAATGAAAAGTGGGAAAATGTAATTTTAACTCAATATACATATATACAATATGTATACATGTACATAGCTACATTCCTTAAATATTATCAAATATGATGATTTATTTGTTTGTCTAAAAAATCAAAACACCAAACTCAAGGAGTCAGGTAGTATTTTTTTTCTTTCAAGAAGCACTGACCTAAAGAGGGATTAAAAACTCAATAAAATTTAACCTAATTTTGTTCTGAAACTGTGTTTCTTCTCATCCTCTAAATTAATGACCAGTCCCACAAGAGCCTACTTAATAAATACAACAAATTAAAATACATTTGAAGAAGAAAGGAGGAGGAACCAAGAAAGAGATGAATTATGAGGAGAAAGCAATAGGAAAAGGGAGAAAGAAACAGAGTAAAGGCAAATGAGATTTTATATATAATCCTTTCCAAAAAAACTTCTGAAATTCCAAAATGACTCTTACTTGCCCAGATAAATTTAGTCTTTAAACAAGTTACTTACAAAAGTGTCTAAGTACCTGGCATTTCTTAAGCTCTCGCTTCAGCTGGAGAACTGTAATATGCTGTGGTCCTTCTTCCAGGTTTCCAATGCCTTGGTCTCCTCTGAATGACGTGACCTCCTGGGTCACGTTAAACCACTCCTGCAGTTTGTGTTGCTGATTTTGGTTTAGTCTGACAGAATCTTTTAAGTCCACCAGGAAGGTAAAGGCTTCCTCTAAACAATTTTGGTAACCCAAACATTCTCCTTGTAGCTGAGCAACTTGCTCCTCAAGAGAATGGATCCTATTTTTATCAGGAGTCCCCTCCCGATGGATCTGGCTAGTTTGGTTGCTACTAGCCTGCTGGCTTTGCAAAGCTTCTCGAAGCAACTTAATCTCAAATTCCATTTCGCCCATACGGTCTGACTCGGGGCCGAAGTTTAAGGTGGGTTTGTTTCTAATGTTGCGTGCTCTGTTGGCATATTTGAGAGAATTTAAGGACTCGTCAAAATCCAAGGAGGATGGACTGACACAGGTGATCATGACGGTCTTGGCACTGCCTCCCAGGGAATCTTTCAGAAGCCGGGTAATTTTAGCATCCCTGTATGGAATATGTGAACTCTTCCTGCGTGGGTCCCCAAGAGCGCTTATTACGTTTCCTAAAGCCAGCAAGCCACTGTTGATTTGAATGGATTCTTTGAACCGTTCACCAGTATTCCCTGTTTTGGTTACTCTTTCTGATCCAGCCAAATCCACAAAGTGGAACTTTGAGACAATATGCTGATGGGAATACCACGATCCATCTTCAGCTGCCTCTTTATTTTTCGCCACTTGACGAAGGCTGATTGTGAAAATCGCGTGTGACCTACTGGAGTGCTCGTTCATTTGGGTGGTATCCGTATGCCTGGCTGCATTCCCCATCTCCAGGAGACTCATCACTTCATCTGCAGTCTCCACCTGGCATTCCTTGGCCCCAACAATCACTTAAAATAGCAACAGCAAGTTTTAATCAAAATCCAGTAGAGTTAAATTAACCATACAACAATTATCATTTGCTTATACCGCCCAGCTAAGACAGTCCCTTTAAAAAACTTCATAGCATTTCAAAATAAAAGTAACATCAGCAACATCATTAAATAATTTTAGATAATCTGCTAACAGGACTATTTTAATAGATGGCATTCATTTTGATGTTTAAATTCTAAAAGATGTCATATATATGTATGTTTTAAACAATCTGTGGGTTTTCTTGGAATCACACATCACACTCAATTCTTTAAAACACATGACAAAAGAAAAATTATTTATTCCAGTATTTTGATTTGTAGAGTCTAATATACTGATTGAAAGATAATAGATTAATTATATATATAACTCAAAAGAATTAATCAGTAGTAGATTAAAATTAAATTAAATTAGTTTCTTTTGAGTTTCGTTAATATTCAAGCCATCCTAAGGTTTAAAGTTTTTGGTAAATAACCAATGATAAATGAAAATTTCAATATAAATAAAGTTGTTTATTCTTTTTTTTTTTTTTTTTTTTTTGCGGTACTAGGGCCTCTCACTGTTGTGGCCTCTCCAGTCGCGGAGCACAGGCTCTGGACCCGTAGGCTCAGCGACCACGGCTCACGGGCCCAGCCGCTCCAAGGCATGTGGGATCTTCCCAGCCCGGGGCACGAGCCCGTGTCCCCTACATCAGCAGGCGGACTCTCAACCACTGCACCACCAGGGAAGCCCTGTTTATTCATTTTAAAAACAGTTTCCCCCTACATAATATAAGAGTGCAAGGCAATTCAAAAAAGGCAAAAAAGTTTCTATTTTAACAACAGAATAGAACCCAGAATAACCTAAGCTTACTACATGTGTTATTTGTTTATATCCAAAAATATTTCGAAAAGGAGTAGGTGGATTTGGGAATTGAATCACAGCAGTAAACCTCCCAAGTCTGTGCTTGAATTACAGCACCAAGCTTCCTCTTTAATCAGATCTTGTCAGTCACTGTTTCTTTAAAAAATATTCACTTTTCTTGCATTGTTTCCATCATGACACCTTTTTTAACAGCCCAGTTCATTTAAAGTTCTAATGTACCTGTACTACAACAGGGAGTGCTAAACTATCAGTTTATAAAATATAACAATTTAACCATAAATCATAGTATAACTTTTCTAAAAGTTTTCTAATGTTAGGCTATAGCTTAGCACTATCTATGGTCCTCAAACCCAGCTGAATCACCTGGGAGCTTTATAAAAGGGAAAGTGCCAACACCCATGCCCCATCTTTAACTAATTCATCAGAATCTGTGAAACGTGGGGCCCAGAAATCAGTATTTCTTAAAAAGCTTCCAAGGTGATGTTAATTGTGCAGCATCTAGGTTGGATACCAACTACCACTTGATACAGAGAAACTCAATAAATATGTCAAACAAATGCATTTTGGTTGTGATTGGGACATTTTATAAGATATATGGTAATTTGTCTTAAGACTGTTACATCCTCCCAAAATTTTTGCAGGATTGCTATCAGGTGTGGAGTATTTCCATCATTAAATTTATGAGGAGTGATAGTGTATACTTCCCTACTGTCTATTTTACAATAAACATGTATTTTTTTGGTAACTTTTAATAAAAGATAAACACATTCAATAATTACATTTTACAGAAGCTCAAAACATCCGTCTGGATTTCGTCCAGAAAAGATAAACTATACAAAATTATCTAATAAGGTCACAAAGTACTATGTATGCTTTCTTTCTAAAAAACAAAACAAGGGGCTTCCCTGGTGGCGCAGTGGTTGAGAGTCCGCCTGCCGATGCAGGGGACACGGGTTCATGCCCTGGTCCGGGAGGATCCCACATGTTGCAGAGCAGCTGGGCCCGTGAGCCATGGCCGCTGGGCCTGCGCGTCCAGAGCCTGTGCTCCGCAACGGGAGAGGCCATGGCAGTGAGAGGCCCGCGTACCGCAAAAAAAAAAAAAAAAAAAAAGATGCCATACAATATGTGGGGTTGTGAGTGTATTTTTTTTTTTAATCAGATGTGTACAGAAAAAGAAATCTGGAAGGAAACACACCAAAATTGGAAGTTGCTATTTCTGAGTTCTGAGATTAAAGATGATCTTTAACTTTCTTCCTTATACTTTACTATATTTTCAAAATGTTCTACGTTGAACATATTACCTTTTAAGTCAGAAAATCAGAAAGTGTTATTCTTTAAAATACTTGTATTTTGACCTTCCCATTCTAACGTTCTCCCATTTCCAAACAAATAGATGTTTAATGAGATTAACAGGTTGACAGCACAGAACGTCAGACGTTGAGAAGCACAACAAAGGACAAGTAAATGTCAATATGAAGGAGCAAACACATAAACTCTAAATTTAAAAAAAAAAAAAAGAGGAAGCAATAGGTGTGCTGGGACAAAAATCAGAAAGGAAGAAAGGAGAGTTCTTGGATCAACTTGGATGAACACCAAAACACCAAAGGGAGAAGCCATCCCCAACCTCAGGGTAACTCTGGGAGAAAAAAAAGTACAAAAATTAATTTAGCCTATGTCACACTTTCTTAAGATCAGCCCAGGGGCGGGGGAGGTGGCAATTATAGGAAATAAATACAGTTGATCCTTGAACAACACGGGTTTGAACTGTGCAGGTCCACTTACATGTGGATTTTTTTCAATAGTAAATACTACAGTACTACACAATCTGAGGTTAGTTGAATCCGGTGAGGCAGTGGATACAGAAGGATGACTGTAAATTATACTTGGGTTTTTGACTGCACAGAGGGTCGGCACCCCTAATCGCCACCCTCCCCACCACGTTGTTCAAGGGTCACCTGTATTTGGAATTACACCTTAATAACTTCATCTTACCAACCACTCTGAACTTCTACTTTTCACCTGGGTGCGTTAACTGCTACTGGTAATCAATAAGCTATTCAATTTAAAAGCAAAAACAAATGCATTTTGTTTCTATGTCTGTTTTTAAAGAATCCTTGGAAAATATCCAGAAACTGAATTAAATCATATTCATTTGCTAATGAAGACTATCAATTAAGTAGGCTACTTTACCTGTGTTTCCCTTTTCATCTTCTCGGATGTGAAGATCCTTCATAGATGTCTCCAATTCTAGAAGATCTCTTAGGTCTTCCTTGTATACTTCTATATAAGACACTTTTATCTTAGAGTCAATGCTAAGATTTTCAGAGATGTTTTGAAATATTTCTTGGATAGCACGAGGAATGATACCTTTTTGACCCTCCACAACTGAAGCTGAAAATTTAGAGAAAGAAAGCACATCTGAAATTTAAGATATAAGAAAAGCTACAATCAATAAATTTATTTTCTCAAATTTCTATTATAAAATTTAAAAATAGAAAAAGAAAACTTTTTTTTCTATAAAGTTCAGAAGTGAAAATTTTCACATGTATGCTCTTACTCAAACTTCATTCATGCATTCATTAAATATTTATATAGTACCTACTATGTGCCAGGCAGTATTCTAGGACCCTGGGAACCATCAGTGAACAAAACAAGGAAAAGATCCCTGCCCTTAAGGAACTGTACTAGGATAGACAAACAACAGCTAAAAACAATAAGTGAATTATATAGTATATTAAAAGGCATTAAGTATGCCTGGAGAAAAAAATAGGGCAAGGTAAGGGGGACTGGAAGTGTAAGTGTATTTGATGGGAGGTGCTTGTAACTTTAAATAGGAAAGTCATGATGGGTGGGCATCACGGAGAAGCTGACCTTTGAGCAGAAACTTGAAAGAGGTGGCAGAGGAGCCATCTAGGTATCTGAATGTCCCAGAACAGCAAGCATAAAGGTGCTAAAATGGTGTGATCCATAAATAAGGAGGCCATTGTAGTTGGAGCAGATGGAGCAAGGGGAGAGTAGCAGGGCATGAGGTCAGAGAGGTGACAGAAACAAGACCATGTAGGTCCTTGTAGACCACGATAGATTTTAGGTCTTATTCTGGGTGAGATGAGAGCCACTGGAGCAGAGCAGTAACTTGGGATTTAAAAGAGACTACTCTGTCTGCTGCGTTTTGCCTCAGTCATAGAAGGGTAGGGGCAGAAGTGGGGAGACCACTTAGGAGACCAGTGCACTAATCCAGGAGTCTAGAGGGTTCGGGGGAGAGGTGGACATGACGGTGACATAAGCTTGGCAACAGAGAAAGGTGAGAAGTGACCAGGTTCTGGATTTATGTTGAAGGGAGAGCCATTAAGATTCCCTGACAGATTGGATATGGAATGTGACAGAAAGTGATGAGTCAAAGATGACTCCAAGATTTTGTCTTGAGCCAGTGGAGTTGCCATCAACTGATATAGGGAAGAGTGTGTGTTGAGTTGGTTTAAGGGGAAAATGTCAGAAGTTCATTTTTTGACCTATTAAGTTTGAGGTATCTATTAGGGATACAGTTGGGAAGGTTGAATACGCAGTTGGATATATAAGACTAGAGTACAAGACAGTCATCTGGACTGGAGGTAAAAAACTGGAAGCTACACATAGATGGTATTTAATGTCGTAGGGCTGGATGAGACCAAGGGGAAAAGTTGAGAGTCAGAAGAGAAGAACACCAAAGATTGAGCCCTGGGCACTTCATCATTTGTTGGTTCACTTATCAGGAACCAGCAAGAGAGCATGAGTGACCAGTTAAGTAGGAGGAAACCAAGAACGTGGTGGCCTGGAAACCAAGTGGACAGCATGCATCAAATTTGCTGAAAGGCCGGTTTGATGAGAATTGACCACTAAATTTAGTAAGTGAAGGTCATTTGTGATATCTCGACAATTGCAGTGTCAGTGGTAGTGGAGGTGAAAGTCTGAACGGAGTGAGTGTATGAAAGACCAAGAGGAGAACTGACACACGAGTCACAGATAATACCTTCAAGGTTCTGCAGCAAAGAGGAGCAGTGAGAAGTGGGGTGGTTGGATGGCAGCGAGAGTGGGTAAAACAGAGGGGAAGTGAGAAATGTAATTATTTTAAGATACAATAAAGACTGAATTACCCAGCATTCTCTCAATTATTAACACTAAAATACTATTAAAAATCACATCATTGTAATTGATGAAAAAACTGTATTCACAATGTAATTGTGAACATCAATGTAATTAATGAAAAACTGTGATCACTGTTTATGACTATTCACTGTTTAAAATGTCATGTGAGCAATGATTTTTAAATTTGATAATGCCTCATTTCCTCAAGGTGAGCAAACTGGTCCTTTAGAATACTATGACAATATTAAGCAGCACAGCTTTTTTGGAGAAACATTAGTATAAATAGTATCAAAAGTTGAAACGTGATCACCCTTTGACTCAGATATAGTCCTAAAGAAATACATATACACATACCCAAAGGTGTTGTATAAGGATCAGTAACAATTTCCTGTAATTGATAAAAAATTCCAAACACTAATAAATCCATTAGTAGGAGAATGGTTAACAATGGTATACCATGCACCTATTGTTAAACAGATGTCTAAGATCCATAAAGTTAAAAAAAGCAACTGCAGGGCTTCCCTGGTGGCGCAGTGGTTGAGAGTCCACCTGCTGATGCAGGGGACACGGGTTCGTGCCCCGGTCCGGGAGGATCCCACATGCCGCAGAGCAGCTGGGCCCGTGAGCCATGGCCGCTGGCCTGTGCGTCCGGAGCCTGTGCTCCGCAACGGGAGAGGCCACAACAGTGAGAGGCCCGCGTACGGTTAAAAAAAAAAAAAAAAAAAAACAACTGGAGAGCAAATTCATTTGCATAAAAGAAAACATACATATCTATGCAAAGAATATTTTTGAAAAAATTCACAAAAAACGGTGGTTACCTCTGGGGAGTTAGAACAGGGAGAGAAAAGAAAGGAAAACTTTTATCTTATGGCTGTAATATCTGAATTTTTACCTTTAGAAATAAATATATATAGTCTAAAAGTTTTAAATATAAATAACTTAAAAATAAACTAAATATACTGTATAGAATTGCAAGCAGCACAAAAAAAAGCTTACAATCAAATGACATGACAATGAAAAAAACTAAATGATAGTTATATAACAGTTTAAGGCAAAAATAAAAGATTTAATAAGAAAATATTTATTGAAAACCCCAGGAATGCAATAGGCATAAGTGGCACCAGTGAAGTTCAAAATAAGTAGAGGTAGTACCTAAAATATCTAAAATATCTCTCTTTAGATCATTTATTATGGTCTGGAGAGAATCCCAATCATTGGAATGCAACTCATTTATGTTAGCAAGAACCCTTTAAAAAAAATTATTTGTGTCGTATTTCTTCAAATTTAGCCAAAAAGCATGTTTTGAGATTTCTGGGATGGAAAGGTACAGGTAGTTTGAGGGTAAACAGGCATAAGAAAGGGACAGGGGAGCAAGCCAGGGTCTAATGGCAACAAAGGACGTGTGCAGAAGAGAGGTACAGAAAGACCAGTTCTGCCCAAGCCAAGACCTCAATCCAGGAATGAGGAAGGGAACATCTCTACGCCTCTTCTCCTCCATTACTGCCTCTTCTCCTCCATCACTTGCGCAACGCAGAACATAGATTAACACAATAACATGAATGAACAGAAATGCATACAAGAGACTCAGGTATTTGTACACCAATGTTCATAGCAGCATTAGTCCCAATAGCCTAAAGGGGAATACAATTCAAGTGTCCATCAACAGATGAATGGATAAACAAAAGATGACTTATACATACAATGGAAAATCATTCAGTCATAAAAAGGAATGAAGTTCCAATACATGCTACAACATGTAGGATATCCTTAGATACATTCTGCTAAGTACAGAAGCCAGACATAGGAGGACGAACACTGTATGACTCCACTTCTATGAAATATCTAGAAGAGGCAAACTTACAGTCAAAGAAAGTAAATTCGAGGTTACCAGGGGATGGCAGGGGGAGGACAGTTATTGCTTAATGGGTACAAAGTTTCTATTTGGGGAGATGAAAAGTTTTGGAAAGAGCAGTGATGGTTACAAAACACTGTGAATATACTTAATGTCACAGAACTGTACTCTTAAAAATGGTTAAAATGGTAAATTTTGTTTTACATTTATTTATTGAACCACAATTTTTAAAATAGTAAAAATAATGTACAAGATAAAATTTAGAATAAGTACAAGAATAAATTGGACTTAAAGTTAAATAAGTTTCTGTAGGCCAATTTAGAAACCTGCCCACCATTTTTAGCATTGTTCCATGGAAAATATATTCCAAGCTACAAAAAGGTGGCTTACAAATGAACCTTAAAAACAACTTGCTTCCAAGTTGAAGATTACCAATGTTCAGATTTTTGGCAACAAACATCCTGAAAATCTGAACCTTACTAACTTGGACCGCCTTTGATTGCCATCATGTAGCAAATATGGGAAGCTGCAGGTTTTTCGAGTAAAAGAGAAAGTGAAAATTCCTTCTGGAGAGCTTCCAGGAACTAGCCAATAGTACTATCTATAAACTCCAGCATATATTGAATATATGCATTCTAGATTAGCCAGAATATGAGGCTGATCAGAATAGCTCATTCATTTCCCACTTCAACAGATTACAAAGCAGAGTAACTCAAAAGACTTAAAAAAAAAAAAAAAGCTGAATTACAAATAATATTTACAAATAAAGCTTCAAAATGTATTCTGGTAACCTAAAGATCACATTTTCACTGTCACTCTTATATTCCTGAAAGACTATTTCAGAGAGAAAAACTGTAAAGTTTTATACTTTAATAGCCATCATTTAGCTCTTATACACTATTTAAAGAGTATGCAGGGCTTTCCTGGTGGCGCAGTGGTTGAGAGTCCGCCTGCCAATGCAGGGGACACGGGTTCATGCCCCGGTCCGGGAAGATCCCACATGCCGCGGAGCAGCTGGGCCCGTGAGCCATGGCCGCTGAGCCTGAGCGTCCGGAGCCTGTGCTCCTCAGCGGGAGAGGCCACAACAGTGAGAGGCCCGCGTACCGCAAAAAAAAAAAAAAAAAAAGAGTATGCAAATGAAAGCTTTTAGAGAAGATTACACCTGGTAAAAGTTGGTAAATCCAAGGTTCTGAAAAACAGGGAAATGAATAGTAATTTAAATAAGCATCATATTGAAAAATAAGAGATTTCATCTACCACAGTGCCTAGCATGGTACTCTAGCCACTGCAAAAGCTCAATAAATTATTTATTGGAGAAAAAAACTACATTATTTGCACGGTCAATAATCAAACAGCAGATGACTGACCCAGAATTGGTGTCTTACAGCTAGGCTGGGAAATCAAAAATGCTATTTTCACAAATACACCAAGAAATGTAACTTCAAACAACAAAGTGCAATTTTTCACTTATCAGATAGTGAAAAAAAAATTTCGGATTTCTGATTTCCAGTAACTGGCAAGGATATGAGCAAATAAATGGCTTTCACATATTGGTGGCAGGATATAAACTGGTACACCCTTTTGGATAATTTGTCAGTATCTATCCCCATTTTAAACGTGCATACCCATTACTCAACAAATCTACTTCTAGGAATCTATTCTACAAATACTAACAAATGGATGCAAAGTTAAATGCATAAAGATATATACACTGTAACTTTTTATAACAGTAAAAATCAAAACCAACCATTAATCCTGTCCATTAATAGTGGAATGGGTGAATTATGATCCATTCAAACTATGGAACATTATATGTACAGCCAAAAAAAATGAGGTGAAATTCTATGACCCAAATGGAAAGAAGTGAAATGATATTTTATATCGTTAAATGCAAAAAGAAAGTTACAGAATCACAGGTATGAAATACCTCATCAAACAATTAAACTAACAACAAAAAAACCCAAAACACTACATGTGTGAGTACTTGTAATATACCTAGAAAAATGTCTAGAGGACTCTGAATGTATACATCAAACTGTTATTTCCTGGGAATGAGAGGAGCTTTCATTAGTTTAATTAGATTTCTTAAGCATCACTTGCAATTCTTTTTACAATGAACATTAATTTTTTTTAAACTAGCAGAAAAAAACATCAAAAACTCTTCCTAATGGTGATCTGTTTCTTTTGGTATGAAATATTTTAGCTAAAATATTTTAGGACAATAGATAACTTTAATAACATTTTCCCTTAAGGAATTAAAATTGTATTCATGGCCTCTTAAAAAAAGATAATATAGCTTTAAGTATGTGACCAAGCTGTGAAAATTGTTAAGGGAGTAGAACTTAAAAGTTCTCATCACAAGAAGAAAAATGTAACTGACGTGATTGATGTTAACTGAACTTACTGTGGGAATCATTTTGCAATATATAGATATATCAAACTATTATGCTGTATACTTTGGACTAATACAATGTTGCATGTCAATTATATCTCAAAACTGGGGAAAAACAGCAAAGGGCTGAATACTGAACATTGTCTTAAACGTCTTTCCTCAAGCTAATATAATCATAAATTGTTTAATGAAACTTCACTATTTAAAGCAAATCTTTCAAAGATGATGATCTTATGAACACATCTGTTATCCTATTGATTATTTCATTCAGTTAATACGCTGAGCACCTACTATGTGTCAGGCACTGGTATTTCAGCTTCTTTCTACTGTCTGAAATAAAAGTAAAAGAGTATGAGAATCTTACCAACATGGCCTCCTCCAATGGTGTATGTCTTCCCAGATCCAGTCTGTCCATAGGCAAAAACGGTTGCGTTATAGCCCTCAATGAGTGACAACACTAGTGGCTTTATACAGGTATTATAAACTTCATCTTGAGTGGAATTTTTGCCAAAAACAAAATCAAAAGTAAAGACTCTATCTCTCCCAATGATAACTTGTTGGGTGTTTGGAATAACTCTCACACAAGCCTGATAATTATGAAGAACTTCTTTGCACAGCAGAGGTCTAATTCTTACAGCAACTTTTACTGGTATTTCTTCCATGGCAGCTTAGATTTTACTAAACAGATTTTCTACTTAATATTCAGTATCTAGCGTGAGAAACATCCATTTTACGTAAGATCTGGACTCCTGTGTATCAAAATAAAAACAAAATTTAGTTATTGACTTCTCTATCCTAATAAACTAAGCAACTTCTAAAGCAAAGTCAATTAAAGCAGGTTTTGTTCTAATATAAGATAGCTACAAAGAGTAAATCTGTCTTGAAAAAGTATACCTATAATTTATAGATGAAGTGATATGATGTCTGGATTTGCTGCAAAATAATCTAGGGGATGGGAGCCTTGAGTTGGTAAATGATGAAGCAAAGTGATAAGTGCATGGGATTCCACTGTGCCATTCTTTCTATAGTGGTAATATGTTTCCCAGATCATTAATCTAAATATTGAATAACCGGGGAATTAGAAACATAAGGCAAGGACTTCCCTGGTGGCGCAGTGGTTAAGAATCCGCCTGCCAATGCAGGGGACACAGGTTCGAGCCCTGGTCTGGGAAGACTCCACGTGCCACGGAGCAACTAAGCCTGTGCACCGCAACTACTGAGCCCACGTGTCACAACTACTGAAGCTCATGTGCCTAGAGCCCGTGCTCTGCAACAAGAGAAGCCACCACAATGTGAGGCCCACGCACCACAACGAAGAGTAGCCCCTGCTCTCAGCAACTAGAGAAAGCCCGTGTAGCAACGAAGACCCAACTCAGCCATAAATAAATTAATTAATTAAAAAGAAACATAAGGCAAGGAAATAATTGGGTAATTGTACATGTACACAGTAGTGCAAAGCAAACCCTTAGATTTTACAGCTATGTACTGAAAAATAACAACTCCTCTTTGTCGCAAATGTTAGAAATCAATCCATGAAAATAGTTTTAAGGATTTCTATAAGTCAATGTAAATTTAAAACTAAATCTTCTATTTAAAAATAACCAAAACTAACAGAAAAACTGCTGTTCCACTCCTAAATTACATGGTACTTATTTCTGAAGATCTCTGGTGGAATTAATACATTAAAAATTATATTGGGGGACTTCCCTGGTGTCCAGTGGTTAAGAATCCGCCTTCTGGGCTTCCCTGGTGGCACAGTGGTTAAGAATCCACCTGCCAATGCAGGGGACACGGGTTTGAGCCCTGGTCCAGGAAGATCCCACATGCCGTGGAGTAACTAAGCCCATGTGCCACAACTACTGAGCCTGTAAGCCTAGAGCCCGTGCTCTGAAACACAAGAAGCCACTGCAATGAGAAGCCTGCGCACGGCAACAGAGTAGCCCCCACTCAACATAACTAGAGAAAGCCCGTGTGCAGTAACGAAGACCCAGCACAGCCAAAAATAAATATATAAAATAAATTATTTTTAAAAACAAACAGAAAAGAATCTGCCTTCCAATGCAGGGGATGCAGGTTCGATCCCTGGTCGGGGAATTAAGATCCCACACACCACGGGCAACTAAGCCCGTGCACCACAACTACAGAGCCTGTGCACTCTGGAGCCTGCGCGTCACAATTGCTGAACCTGTGCATCCCAACGAACAATGCCATGTGCCGCAACTAAGAACTAATGCTGCCAAAAGTAAAATAAATAAATATTTTTTAAAAACTGCAGGGACAATGTTTTAAAAAAATTAAATTGGTAGCTATACTTACAATGAACAACCTGAAAAATAAATTAAGAAAACAATTCCATTTACAATAGCATTACAAAGAATCAAATAAATTTAGGAATAAATTTAACAAAAGATGTGTAAAACTTACACTCTGAAAACTACAAAATATTGTTGAAAGTAAAGAAGATTTAAATAAATGGAAAAACATATCATGTTCATGGATTAGAAGACTTAACATATTAAAATGGCAATATTCCCCAAATTGATCTAAAGAGTCAACAGAATGCTTATCAAAATCCCAGTTGACTTCTTTGTAGAAACTGACAAGCTGATCCTAAAATTCATATGGAAATTCAAGGGACATAGAATAGCCAATACAATAATGAAAAAGAACAAAGTTAGAGGACATACTTCCCCAATTTTAAAACCAGGCAACAGTAATCAAGACAGTGTGGTACTGGCATACGACAGACTTAAAGATCAATGGAAAAGAATTGAGAATACAGAAATAAATCCTCATATTTATGGGCAACTGATTTTCAACAACAGTGTCAACACAATTCAATGGGGGAAAGATAGTTTTTTCGACAAGTGGTCATGGGACAACTGGATATCCACATGCATAAAAATGAAGTTGGACTTCTACCTCACATCGTATACAAGTTAATTCAGAACGGTTCATAGGACTTCCCTGGTGGCACAGTGGTTAAGAATCCGCCTGCCAATGCAGGGGACACGGGTTTGATCCCTGGTCTGGGAAGATCCCATATGCTGCGGAGCAACTAAGCCCATGCACCACAACTACTGAGCCTGCAAGCCACAACTACAGAGCCCATGCACCACAACTACCGAAGCCCACATGCTCTAGGGCCCACATGCCGCAACTACTGAGCCTGCGTGCTGCAACTACTGAAGCCTACTCACCTAGAGCCCATGCTCCACAACAAGAGAAGCCACCACAATGAGAAGCCTTCTCACTGCAACGAAGAGTAGGCCCCCCTTGCCGCAACTAGAGAAAGGCCGCGCACAGCAACGAAGGCCCAACGCAGCCAAAAAAATAAATCTTAAAAAAAAAGAAGATACTCAAAAATGTTTAAAGAAACAAAACAAAAATAAATGGTTCTGGGCTTCCCTGGTGGCGCAGTGGTTGAGAGTCCGCCTGCCGATGCAGGGGACACGGGTTCGTGCCCCGGTCCGGGAAGATCCCACATGCCGCGGAGGGGCTGGGCCCGTGAGCCATGGCCTCTGAGCCTGCGCTCCGCAACGGGAGAGGCCACAACAGTGAGAGGCCCGCGTACCGCTAAAATAAATAAATAAATGAATGAATAAATGAATAAATTTTAAAAAGAATTTACATGTCTTTTAAAAAATCCATAGCACTTATACTTCTTCAGATTCTGATCAATTACAGCCATCAGAAGCGTATGTATTAATCTCACCAATCAATGTAAAGAAAGGTGAAATCTGATTGGCTGGCATACTCAACGGAGTTTGGAAATCTGAGCAAAGGAAGGAGAAATATTCGATCACTGATGCCGTGTCGTTGATCAGAAAAGTGTCTCCAAATACCGTTGCCATCCTGTTCCCTTGGCTTTTCAGAAGTAGTGACTGCTAAAAATTGTAGTTTGTAAGTAATATTTTCTTAAGAAACTTTCTGGCAAGTGGATAGTGAATCTCATAAGGATCTCAGAAAAGGCCCCAAATGCATAAAGAACAGATGGAGAAGACAGGAAGCAAACAGGGGAAACAACAAAGATTTTTAAAGTTGGAGTGGGCGAAGTTTTATTTTAAAAGTGTTTCAAAGAAAGAATCTGGGCACCCTTTCTTTCTCAATTATCTCCTGCTCTAAGGGAGGGGTCTTTCAGACTTCCGCAGAACTTATAATGCCCCGAAGTTTCAACATCCGCAATGGAAAAAGGAGACCTGTGACAAAACGAAACCCCCAAGGAAGATGGGCCTTTCCATCCCTCTTCAGATACCGCAGCTGGAAGCACGAAAACAAGAAATACACAGGATCCGATTCAGTGAGGCTCGGTCCGGGGTTCCCGGGGTTCCCGCGCGTCCCTCTTCCCCAAGACCTTCTACCTCAAGGCGCACCCAACTTCCCCGGCCGCTCGCCTGGGAGTCCCAGCATAGGCCCAGGCCCCTCGGACGCACTGCTCCGCCTTGCGGGCGCCCCGACCGCCCTCCCCGACAGCCGAGCCGCGGAGGCTCCCGATCCCCCCGGCCGGCCCCTTCTCCTCCCAACGGCCGACCGGGAACACCGGCTCAGAGAGCCGGCCGGCGCCGCACCAGGGCCGACCCCGCCAGCCCGGCCCGACCCGCCTGCCACTCACTGACCGGTTCGAGAAACCCCAGTCTCCCGCGGCTAGCGCAGCGCAGGACTCTTCGCCTTCACTTCGCACCGCCGCACCGCAGCTACCGCCTCAGCCCGCGCCTTTTGTTGTGGCGGGTTCTCCCGGCAACCAGCAAAGCCCGCGCTGACGCGCCCCCACCCCTCAGGGCGGCCGGAAGCTCCCCAGGCCCCGCCCCAGCCCGCCAAGCCCCGCCCATGCCCCCGCCCCGTCAGGGAGGAGCCTAGAGCCGGCCACCTGGAGGCCCCGTCTCCCAGATTAGCTCCGAAGTAAATACTACCCAGGGACCCCGCTCATAGTGCTGAGCCAGAGAACTCTCCAGGAGTTTGTAAGATGAATATGAGAAAGATTCACATTGCTTTCAATATTTTAGCTACCAATTCGTTTATTTTTATTGAAGTTAAGTCCGCATAACATAACATGAACCGTTTTAAAGTGTACAATTCAATGGCGTTTTAGACATTCACAATGTTGTGCAACCATAACCTATTTCCAAAACATTTTCATCACCCCAAAAGGAAAGCCTCACACCAGTTAGCAGTCACTCCCATTCCTCTCTTCCTCAGCCACTGGCGACCACTAATCTGCTTTCTGTTTCTATGGATTTACCTGTTCTGGGCATTTCATAGTCATAGAATCATACAATTTGTGGCCTTGTGTCTGGCAAGAGCTAAACGTTTCCCAGTTTCACCCATGTTGTAGCATGTATCAGAACTTTAATTCCCTTTTATGGATGAATAATATTACGTTATGTGGACATACCACATTTTATTTATCCATTCATCAGCCGAGGGATATGTGGGTTTTTTCCACTTTGGGAATAATATGAATAATGCTGCTATTAACATCATGTACAAGTATCTGTTTAATGTTTTGTTTTGTTTTTTTCAGTTTTTCTGGGTATAGACCTAGGAATGAAATTGCTGGGTCATATGGTAATTCTATGTTTAACTTTTCCAATTTACTTTTAAATGCCTCAATGCCTCCCATTTTTAATAGCACCATCTAAGTATCTTCAAAAAGCAGTCCTTCTCTCATAAAAATTAAAAGTGAAAGCAGGAAAAAAAGCTGCTTAAATTATTAAATTGAATTATTTTGAATTTTTAAAATCCAAAGATGTGAATTTGTTAATTATGTTGCACTTTTAGAATTTTTTTTTTTAAAGTTGCCTATCATGACTGGTCTGCTGACAAAACTGCAATGAATAACAGTAACAATTTAGGTTTGGGAATTCCCGGGAAGACTAGGCAGCAGGTTTCAGGAGGCCACATGTCTGCAGACGAGGTCAGCAAATGCCTAACAGAATTGGAACAGGACATTTCCTGTTGCCCCCAAATTGGTGTCTTGAGTCCAAAGTTGAAGAGAAGGGGTCACTTAAGTTCCCCACATTGTAGACACCAGTCATTATCAGCCCCTTCACCCCCAGGATTTACAGCAGAACAAAACTAATTCCATTCTAACTCCAATCCTATCTCCTTTTATAGCCCTTATAAAGAGGGACTTGGCGTGTTAAAGGAGAGTCATGGGGTCTTGGTCCTTGTGGAGTGGGGAATAGAGGGTTCACAAGTAAGAGGCATCTCTCTTAAGTCAAAGGAGGCTCTAATAGTGACCTGGAGAGCCTGGGGGAGTGGCACCAAGGGGAAACTGGCCGTCTGGTTGGACAGGGCTAGGGCAAGATGCTACATGTGCCTCTCTATACTGAAGCAAAGCAATTGGATAGCAGTGCAGGGAGGGCGCTGGAGTGCAGCAGCCTGCACTCCCACCATTTGGCAGGGCAAGAACCTGTGATTTTCCTGTGTTTCCCATCTTGCCCTCACAAATCCTTCCTGCACACCTGCTATAGTGATCTATGCAGGACACAAACTTGACCACAAATCTGCCCTTTGCCTATACCATTTCTATGACGTCATGGAGAATATTACTACTCAGCAGCTGGAATGAGAAATCCATGTAGAGAGAGAGACTTCTTTTGCCGAGAAGATGCTTTGCCAGCCTACACCCAGGTGGAAGTTAAGTCTCCTGGGTTTGACCTTTGGTAGGTACCCAGGCTTCAGAGAAGATAGTGTTGCGCATATGAACCAGGAGAATTATTTGACTGCTCTTGAGAAGGAATGAGAAAGATGGAGGAAGCCCAAGATGCTGGGAAGAAGCTGAATCAGAGAGAGGGAAAGGATAGCTGATAAAGGAATTCCAGGGAGAACAGAAATGGCTAATGGAGATCTTTAGGTTGCATGCTGTGAGGAAGGTGAACCTCTTCCTCTCTCTCCCCTGCAAAATCTTCAGTAAAGTCTACATTGCTAACCGAGGTATTTGTGACAGAGGATTGTTTGTAGCAACTTAAAGATCTGCCAGCCCCTAAGTCAAGTCTGGTGCTGGACAAAACCAGTCTGGCTTACATGTCAGTGATGTTTTACTTCACTAATAAACCAAAACAATGTAAATTAAAATGATAGGGACTTCCCTGGTGGTCCATTGGTAAACAATCCGCCTTCCAATGCAGGGGATGCACGTTCAATCCCTGGTCGGGGAAGTAAGATCCCACATGCTGCGGGGCAACTAAGCCCACTTGCCACAATTACTGAGCTCGTGCGCCTCAACTAGAGAACCCACATGCTGCAAACTACAAGAGCCCACACGCTCTGGAACACACGCACCACAACTACAGAGCCCATGTGTCCTGGAGCCTGCGTGCCACAACTAGAGAGAGAAAACCTGCATGCCACAACTAGAGAGAAACCCACAAGCAACAACTAGAGAGAAGGTCGTACACCACAACTAGAGAGAAACCTGCATGCCGCAGTGAAGAGCCTGCACCACAACGAAAGATCCCGCATGCCTCAACAAAGACCCTTCATACTGCAACTAAGACCTGACGTAGCCAAAAGAAATAAATTAAAAAATAAATTAAATTAATAAATACTTTTGTTTTTGTTTTTGTTTTGCGGTACGCGGGCCTCCCACCGCCGCAGCCTCTCCCCTTGTGGAGCACAGGCTCCGGATGCGCAGGCTCAGCGGCCATGGCTCACGGGCCCAGCTGCTCCGCGGTATGCGGGATCCCGCCGGACTGGGGCACGAACCCGTGTCCCCTGCGTCGGCAGGCGGACTCAACCACTGCGCTGCCAGGGAAGCCCATAAATAAATATTTTAAAAAATTAAAATGATAAACCATTTTCCCCTATAAAGTTGGCAACATCTTTTCATAATGTAATACGGGCAAGCATTCAGTGAGGCAGACTGTATATTTGCACATTTTGCTGTATATTTTGCTGATAGGGCAAGCCCTTCCTCATTACTGTAACTTTCTTGACTATTCTTAGCATTTCTCTTCCAGAAGAACTTTTGAATCAGTTTGACATTTTCCAGAAGAAAGTTCCATTGAGACTTTTTTTATTGAATTGCAGTTAAATTTTTTAAATTTATAACACATTTTTATAAACATAGAGGACAAATTTTAAAATGTATAAACTGCATGGCTCTTTTATGAAAAAGATAAAACGGCTCTCATGATAAAGTCCAGTCTTCTTGACATGGTATACAAAGGCCTTCCTTAATCTACTTTTTGCCTACCTTTCTAGACTCATCCCTGCTATTTCTTGCCTCACATTTTATTCTCCAGCATCAGCAGAGACCATATATTATTTATTTTTATGCCCCCATTGTTGAGCAGCGTTTAATACATAGTAAATACTAAGCTCGTCGCAGAGATGCAACAAATATTTATGGAAATAAAAAACTAAAAAACAGACAGCAAGTAAATTGCTCAAGGCTACATGGTTGGTAAGTGACAGAGGCAAGACTGAAGCCTATATGTGTCAGATGACAAAGTCAACACGGCCTCCTCAAAGACTGAGCTCAGCTATAGCTTTCTACATAATGTACATCTTTCTCTCTCTCTCTCTGTCTGTTCCCCTCTCCATCTTTCTGTCTCCCTGTATTTACTCAAATCAGGATCCAAACATGGTTCACATGTAGCATTTGGTTGACAGGTCCCTTAATTCTCTTTTAGTAAGTTACCTCCACCTTTTTAAAAACTGTGGTAAATACACATAACATAAAATTTACCATCTTGACCATTTTTAGGTATGCAGTTGAGAAGTGTTAAGTCCATTCACACTGTTGTTCAACAAATCTCCAGAACTTTCTGACTTGCAAAACTGAAACTCTATACCCAGTAAACAACAATTCCCCATTCACCCCTTTCCCCCCTGGAAACCACCATTCTAATTTCTGTCTCTATGAATTTGACTACCGTAAGTACCTCATTAAGTGGATTCATATGGTATTTGTCCTTTTGTGACTGACTTATTCTCTTAGCATAATATCCTCAAACTTCACGCATGTTGTAGTGATCTTGGGTGGCCTTGGCCTGCAGCGGCTTGAAGTGAGATTTCGGCTCCCGGCCAGTAACTGAGGTCAGGTTGTGGCGGTGAGAGCACTGAATCCTAGCCACTAGACCAGTGGTCAGTGATAAGGCCCTGGCTCTACGTCTTTGCAGAAGAAGAATTCGCACAAAGACGGAAAGTAGTGAAACAAGTAAAGTATTTATTAAGAGAAAAAAAAGTACAGTACGTGTGGATAGACACACAGGCGGGCTCAGAGAGAGTCGCGCCATCGTGGCAGTTTAAATCACTTATATGGGGCATTTCTTCCATGTTTCCTTTGACCAAGCATTTTGATTTGTCTGATTCAGAGTCCATATTTGGTGTACCTCAGGATTTTCCCATGTGTGCACATGCATCTCTTAGCCAAGATGGATTCTACCAACGAGGCCTACGTGTAGGTTTGGTCACTTGGCATGACTCCCCTTTTGACCTCCAAGGAGCCTTTCTGCACATGTGTAGTCGGGAAGGTCTTCTAACTTCGAGAATGAGGTCTCTTATCTTCTATCTGGGCAGGGCTGAGCCTCCTCTCTCAGTTGTCCTGTTATTCCCATCTCAGAGTATCCGTCTACAAGGAACGAACGCAAACCGTTTGCCCTGAGGGCCCATCTGTCTCTTGCCTCAGTAGCATGTGTCAGAATTTCTTTCCTTCTTAAGGCTAATATTCCACTGTATGCATATAACATTTTGTTTATCCGTTCATCTCTTGTTGGACACTTGAGTTGCTTCCAACTTTTGGCTATTGAAAATAATGCTGAAAAGCACAAAGGTGTACAACTATCTCTTCAAGATCCTGCTTTCAGTTCTTTTGGGTATATACCCAGAATGGAATTGCTGGATTGTGTGGTAATCCTATCTTTAATTTTCTGAGGAACTGCTGTACTGTTTTCCACAGCAGCTTCACCATTTTACAATCCCACCAACAGTGCACAAGGGATCCAATTTCTCCACATCCTCACCAATGCTCACCACTTTTTTTTTAATCACTTATTTGTTGAAGAAACTGTGCCATTTGTCCTTTAGAACATCTCACATTCTATATTTGGCGATGGCATCTTTGTGTTGCCATTTAACTTGTTCTTCTTTTTTCCTACATTTCCTGTAAACTTGTAGATCTAGATTCTTGATTAGATTCAGGCTCAATTTTTCTGGCGAGAATACAGGGCTGTGTACTTCCCTTGCAACACACCAGGAGGTACATGATGTTTGAGTATCTCACTTCTGGTGATAAGATTATTAGTGAGTTCAGGTGCTTTCAGCCTAATCCATCCCTTTAAAATTTACCCATCAGCATTTTACTTAATGGTTTTAACAACCATTGATATTATTTTACAGAGGTATTATTTCAGTAGGAATTCCAAAATGGTAATGTCCTAATTCTAATATTCTTTTTTGCATTTATTAGCTAGAATTGTTCTATAAAGAAGAGCTTTCCCACTATCAGGTTATCCTGAAATACAGTTAGTACAGGAACCATGCTTGATTTTTTCTTTCTCTTTTAAAGATTTAATTTTTAAATTTATTTTTGGCTGCATTGGGTCTTCATTGCTGCACGTGGGCTTTCTCTAGTTGTGGCGAGCGGGGGCTACTCTTCGTTGCGGTGTGCAGGCTTCTCATTGTGGTGGCTTCTCTTGTTGCGGAGCATGGGCTCTAGGCATGTGGGCTTCAGTAGCTGTAGCGCAGGGGCTCAGTAGTTGCGGCACACAGACTCTAGAGCGCAGGCTCAGTAGTTATGGTGCACGGGCTTAGTTGCTCCGCAGCATGTGGGATCTTCCCGGACCAGGGATCAAACCCGTGTCCCCTGAGTTGGCAGACGGATTCTTAACCACTGCACGACCAGGGAAGCCCTAGTCAGCAAATTTTATACCTGAAAGGAATCTTGAAAATTACTTAGTCCCATTATACATTTATTAATTTCTCATTATATATTCGATATCCCTGAATTAGACAAAAATTATTTTGCCATTTTATTTATTCATACCTGTATTAGGGTTCTCCAGAGAAACAGAGCCAACAGAATATATATAGAGAGATAGATACATAGATCTAACTATAGACATATAATCTATATATGTCTATCTATCCCTCCACCCATCCATTCATCTATCTAGAGAGAAAGAGATATATTTTAAGGAATTGGCTCATGTGATTGTGGGAGCTGTCAAGTCTGAAATCTGTAGGGCAGGCTAGCAAATTGGAAATTCAGATAAGAGCTGATGTTACAGTCTTGAGTCTAAAATCTTCAGGGCAGGGCAGCAAGTGGGAAACTCAGGCAGGGTTTCTACGTTTTAGCCTTGAGGCAGGGTTGTTCCTTCTGGAAAGCTCAGTCTTTGCTCTTAAGGCCTTCAACTGATTGGCTGAAGCCCCCACGTTATGGAGTGTAACTGCTTTACTCGTCTATTGATTGTAAATGCTAATCACACCTGGAGAATATCTTCACAGCAACATCTAGACTAGTGTTTGACCAACTAATTGGGCACCTTGGACTAGTCAAGCTGACACAAAATTAACCACCACGATATCATCCTACTGCAGCCTGTAAATGAGACATGCATATATTTTACAAAATGATGCAAAAAGAAAACTAGAACCGGAACTAGAAAATCAGACTCAGATTATCCTCTTGCATATGTAAATTAAATAGGCATAGGGATTTTAACTGATTTGTTCAAAAGCTGATGACAGAACCAAGGGAGTGAGCATACAGTGATTCCCCTTAGGGCAGCCCAGACCCTTGGATCTTAATTCTGGATACTTTATACTATGGAGAACTCACAATTCTGGACTTCCTTACTTTGAGGATCATTACCTCCCATGGTTTGAGAGCAAATACAAATGTTGCCTAGGCCATGGCAGCTTATCTTTTTCCCAAAAAACGCACAAGCACAAGAAAGGGTTGATGGCAACAACATTGAACTTTACCTGAGCTCTGTACTTTCAGAAAACAGTGACATTAAGAAATCCCTCCAGAGGGGCTTCCCTGGTGATCCAGTGGTTAAGAATCTGCCTGCCAATGCAGAGGACACAGGTTCAGGCCCTGGTCCGGGAAGATCCCACATGCTGCAGAGCAACTAAGCCTGTGTGCCACAATTACTGAGCCTGTGTGCCACAACTACTGAGTCTGTGCTCTAGAGCCCGCAAGCCACAACTACTGAAGCCTGTGTGCCTAGAGCCCATGCTCCACAACAAGAGAAGCCACTGCAATGAGAAGCCCGCACACGGCAACAAAGAGTAACCCCCGCTCACCACAACGAGAGAAAGCCCACGGACAGCAACGAAGACCCAACGCAGCCAAAAATAAAATTAATTAATTTTAAAAATTATAAAAAAAGAAATCCCTCCAGGGACTTCTCTGGTGGTCCAGTGGTTGGGAATCTGCCTTTCAATGGAGGGGACGCAGGTTAGATCCCTGGTCAGGGAACTAGGATCACACATGCCGCAAGGCAACTAGGCGGCAGCTACTGAGCCCTCACTCAGGAGCCCGCGTGCTACAACTAGTGAGCCCGCATGCCACAACTACTTAGTCCACATGCCACAACTACAGAGCCCATGTGCTGCGACTACTGGGCCTGCACACTCTGGAGCCTGCGTGCCACAACGAAAGATCCCACGTGCCACAATGAAGATCACGCATGCCGCAACTAAGACCTGACGTGGCCAAATGACTAACTAAATAAATATCTTAAAAAAGAATGAAAAGAAATCCCTTCAACCTTTTAACCTTTTGTTTTCTGAAATCCCCCACCCTTTTATGTTCTGGGAAATGGTTTACCCAAAAGAACGACCCTTCTCCATGTGACTTAGATAAGACTGTCTGTCGACTCTTTCTCATGTCTCCCTGCTTGACTTGTGACTGTGACAAGACCAAACACGAATCTTTCCCCTTTCACCCAAACCTGCTAAGGAGGCCAGCCACAGACTCCCCAATTCCTCATTCTTTGTCTCGTGAATGATTAGCTGAGATCAGAACTATCTGTCTGCCTCAAACTAGCTAGACACAAAGATAAAAATTTCCTCTTCAGGGAACTGAGATGCCTTCTGATTGCAAAACAAACCCACCTGTGAATTCCCCCACCTGTAACCTGTCTACTCCTCCCTATAAAAGACTAGGGCAACACCACCCTGCCAAGAAACCCTGATCTTCGCATCTGGGGTGCTCTTCATATTGCAATTAACTGAATAAGGTCAATTTCCTTACTTGTTCAGGTATTCTCTTTGGCAATAACATCCACCAAAGGGCTGAGAATAAAAAAACAAAGTAAAAAAAGAAGAAAAAAGGAAAAAACTGATCTAAGCACACTGAGGGAGAGATGAGTCATAGAGCTACAAGGAAAAGGAAGGTGTAGTTGCCTCAAGTCACGTACTGTGGCTCATTAAACCTGCACCTCCGCAACTGGATTATTAAACCATTATCCATTCAGCTTCAGGGAAGAGGAACAGTGAAGGAATTCATTAATTGATTTCTGGACTGAATTGAATGAAATCTATTAATTTCTTTAGTGCTAATCAGGGAGAAGTTAAAGGTTGAGAAAGGAACAAAAGCAGCCCCTGACAAAAGCTGCCCTGGCACTCACAGCTATGCCATGGTATTCTCCTGTTGAACATAATCTCAGACGAGGTTACTCAGAGACCTTGATAAAGTGAGACAAAATAAGTCCACTTGATAATTTTGCCTAGGCTACTGTGCCACACACACAGAACCAAACATCCTACTATCTTGGCTGAAATGAGTGACTGATGCTTCTTTACCAATTTCTGTTTTTCCTTGCTTCAGCCTGCCCTCCTTATGGATAAGATTTGAGATAGCCAAAGGTAGAATTGCCTTTGGCTGATGGCATCCAATTTAGAGAGAACCTTGCTTCCTTAGACCCTGTCCCAAGGCATCCTCTTACTGAGACATCCCATGCTGCAACAAGTAATTAACCCAACCTGTTTACTTTGGCTGGAGGACATCGACATGGTACCACGGCTAAACCATCAGAAAATCCTAAAGAAATCAATGAAATATGTTTTTAAAAAATGTTTTTTGAGCTTGTTACAAAGCAAAAGCTATTAAAGGAAACAGTCACCAAGGAATCAGAACTAATGTTTGATCTCTGCTAGGGAACTGGTTTAATGACAATAAACAAAGGACTCCCCTGAATGGAGGGCTGTGATGGGGAGGGCGAGGGAGGGCTCCAGGAACTGTGCACATTTACATTAATTGTCTTTGAGATTAGCATGCAGAATAAATCAACATAACCAGAAACCTTTCTAGATCCTATTTCTACATTCTCATCTTCTGGAACTTCAGGAGCTGTGGCTCCAAGTTCATTATGCTCCTCAGTCTATCCTGAAATCCATCAAGAGAGAAGTTCTCTCTGTGCAAGGCTCACACAACCAAGAATATTAGAATTAGAATATTACTATTTTGCAATCCCTAATGAAACAATAGATCTGGAAAGTGAGCATCATTCGCTGTTAAAACCATTAGGTGAATTGTTATTTAAATTCTTAGTCTGTATCAGGTATGAAAACTATAAAATCCATGCATGGTGACGAAAACTTGCTGTTTCTTAATATTCATCCACACTCCTTAGTTTAGCTGGTACCCAATGCCTGGAATAGAGAATAGTTCCCTGGCCTCCCTGGCAGTAAGTTGTGGTCATGTGACTAAGTTCTAGTCAGTGAAATGAAAGCAAAACTGCACGTGGTAACTGCTAGAGGCTTCCTGTCAACCCTTGCACTCTTCAACTTCATAGCTTCTTCAACCCTGCTGCCTAGATTAGAACGCAGACACCTTGGATGGCGAGTCCAGGCTATGCTCAGTGTAAACAAGAGAAAAGACAGCTGTGTCTTGGACATCAGGGAGCACCATACAGCCCTAAACTGCCTTCCCTGTCTTTTACATGATGGAGAAGTAAATGGGGAAAGCAGGAAGCCCAGAGCTGGCTGAGCCTGGAGGGGGAAGGAGAGGGGAGGAGAGGGAGAGGTGGGGAGGAGGGAGAAGAGGGAAAAGACAGGAAGCAGGGGAAAGGGTACAACGGTGGGCAGGACAGGGAGAGGAGCAAGAAGGGCGACAGGAGAAGGAGCTGGGCCAGCCCTGAGGTCTAAGCAACTGTTCTGCTTACGCTTCCTGGAGCCTTGTAAGAGCGGGTTAAATTGGAAACTATTAACTATGATACTTTCTACAGAAAACTAATTCAAAATTATGGCAATAATAAGGTGCTGAGCTCATTATCTCAGGAATGAAGGCCATAGCTAGGTTGGACTCAGGCAGGGCAGGTTCAGGAGGGCTCTGGCTCCACACAATCGTTACTACAGCTTCAGGTATCACATTTTAGGCAGAACATTGCTCAGAGGAAGAAGAGGGATCTTCTCCCATGGCCCCTTCTTAAAAGTGAAGAAACCTTTTCCCATAAGCCTCCCTGCAGACTTGCCCTCCAGTGTCACTGGCCAGAACTAGATTATATATCTATTATTAGAACAATCACAAGCAGAGAATAGGATTATCATGAATAATACACCATTCATATTAACTCGGGTCTATCTCCAGAACTGGGGACAAGATCACCTTCCCCTTAGTCACATAGGGGAGAGACAGATACAGGACCACTACTTCTGGCGGGGCAAGTTGTGCAGTACAGGACTCCAGGGGGCCCCACTCACATTCCCACTCATTGTCATTTGTAAAGCTATTATGACAAGTTTCCAGCAGATGGCAGTGAAGTGCTTGGAGAAAGGCCGGCTTTTTCTGATTCACACCAAGTCACAGTGAGGTGATAAGGTAGGTAACAAAAATCAAGATTACGTTAGAAGGGAGGTGGGGATGAAGGTGGGAGACGAGTGCTTGCTTGGTAGGTAATGAGAGTCCTGCAACATAAAGTAAATAGTCAAATTCATTGTAAACCTTTTAAAAATATGTGTGGTAAATTCTATTTTAATGAAATAATTCATTCCAGATTTAAGAGAAGTTTAAAAAATCTTTATTCAATAAATTCTAATATAGTTACTCCGAAGGAAAAAAAGAAAACTGGACAGATATCCTAATTGAAAATCATTATGTTTATCAATAAGAAGTTTTTAAAAATCTGTCAAGATTGATTTCTACAAGAGCAGCAGCATTCATACAGCAAAGACCCTACTTTCCCTCTCTCTTATATCAAATGATTAAGGTATATAGAAAATTATGACACCTTGAAAAAAGATACCAATAGAATGGATGAAATATTATTACCAAAGATCAATAACATTATAAGGCATGATTAATTTTAAGAAATCTGGGTAGGGAGGGTGGGAGGGAGGGAGACACAAGAGGGAAGAGATATGGGAACATATGTATATGTATAACTGATTCACTTTGTTATAAAGCAGAAACTAACACACCACTGTAAAGCAATTATACTCCAATAAAGATGTAAAAAAAAAAAGAAATCTGAGATTTAAAGAAAGCATTAAATTTCCTTTACTATTTCTGTCATGTATCCACAGAAAAGGAAAATATAGTTAGAACTAAACAAGCAAACAAAGGGAAAAGTTGGCAATACAGAGTGATATGTCAGGAAAAATATTTTAAGAGAGCCTGGGTAATCAATTTTCTTGTTGCTGTAACCTCTACCACCTTCTCTAATAACAAAGCAAAATTATACAAATAATTATGCGATATAAAAATGCAAGTTTTTAGGGCTTCCCTGGCGGCACAGTAGTTGAGAGTCCGCCTGCCGATGCAGGGGACACGGGTTCGTGCCCTGGTCTGGGAAGATCTCACATGCCGCGGAGCGGCTGGGCCCGTGAGCCATGGCCGCTGAGCCTGCGCGTCCGGAGCCTGTGCCCCGCAACGGGAGAGGTCACAACAGTGAGAGGCCCACATACCACAAAGAAAAAAAAAAAAAAATGCAAGTTTTTTTTAGGATCAGTTTACACTGTGGGTCAATAATATATGCAACGTGTGCGATGAAATGGAATTCCTTTCATATCTTCCCTGTGATCACGGGCATAGTCCCATAAGAAATAATCCAGAAGAATGGAATTGATCTCTCCACTAGTTTTTTCATCCTTTTTTTCAGTAAGCTCCAGAAGACAATCCCGGATCAGCTCAACACACCAAAGTGAACACCCTCTGATTTCCACCTCTTGCCTATTCCCATACGAAAGCACTTCTCCTGAAAGGGAAAAAAGACAGAGCAAGAAGCACTAATAGTCAATGAAATGAAATCTACTCAAAACTTTACTATAGGACAAAACACAGTATTTAAATAGTACTGATTTTAAAATTGTAAATCTCAGATTTATTTTTGGTAATTTAAACCATTTCTAAACTCAGGCATTAATTCAAAATTGCAAGTTAAGTTCCACAAGGACAAGGATCATGTCTGGCTTAGTTGTCTCAATATTCCTAGGACCTAACCTAGCACCTTGCATATACTAGCTCCCCAATAAATAAAAAGTATGGGGTAACCATACTTTTTTTTTTTTTTTGGCTATGCTGGGTCTTTGTTGCTGTGTGCAGGCTTTCTCCAGCGGCGAGCAGGGGCTACTTTTTGTTGCGGTGCGTGGGCTTCTCATTGCGGTGGCTTCTCTTTGTTGCGGAGCACAGGCTCTAGGCACGCGGGCTGCAGTAGTTGTGGCACGCAGGCTCAGTAGTTGTAGCTCGTGGGCTCTAGAGTGCAGGCTCAGTAGTTGTGGCACACAGGCTTAGTTGCTCCGCAGCATGTGGGATCTTCCCGGACCAGGGCTTGAACTCATGTCCCCTGCATTGGCAGGTGGATTCTTAACCACTGCACCACCAGGGAAGTCCCTAACCATACATTTTAAAATATGACAGCAAGATTATTAAATTACTTTTAGAGAAGATTTAAACTTTGGGTTTAATGTCAGGAAAAATAAAAACATTATTGCAAAATCTGGAGGACTCCTAGGGGGCCAAATAAACAGTACCTCCCTTCCCCACTTAACACTGTCTTGGGGACATGCCAGGTACATCAAGGAAAACTTAGGAAATCAAAGTTCTTAGCTTGAGCAAGGAAAACCATCATCATTCTTCGGATTTAGGATCCTTGAGAGCTTGTTTGGAGGTTCTAGCAGGGGAGCGCAGCTACTCGTATACCCTTGACCAAAGAACGGTCCTCCTCTATCAGGGAAGGTCGTCCTCTTCCACCGAGCGCGCAGCTTCAGGAGGGACGCACATGGAGCGGTGAGGGAGGAAGGGGACACCTGCCTAGCCAGCCAGATCAGCCGAATCAACCCTGGCCGTCAATGGGGTGACAGATGTCGTAGCCAGACTGCCCTCACATCCTGGATTCAGGATCCTTTAGTCAGCTCTGCCTGAATATGGAGCCGCGAGCTCCTATAGGACCTGCAGTATATTCAGCGCCCATCTCCAGGGTATATCTGATCCTGCAGGGTGGGCGCTGGCAGTGCTTTGCCAGGGAGACTAGAGTTGGGCTCATCAACTCAACTGCCTATAAAGATAAACCAGATAGAGTAAGTGGATGCGGCTGCCAGATGCAAACTGTGGTGAGCTAGAGAGCACGTGCTGCCCCGTGTAAAGGTAAACCCAATGTACCTATATTTCTCTACTCTTACAAGAGAAGCCAGAAAGTTGATTTTCATGTGAAATCTCCTATTTGTCAAGTGCTGATAACTAATTAAAAATCACTTAAAACACTGTTCAAGCCAAACAAAACACATCTGCAAGCTAAATTTGGCCTCTGGCCACCAATCTGTACCCTTGCACAGAGCTTCACAGTACCTGAGAGGCCCTGTGATCCACTGAGACCTAGGGAAAATACCCTAGCGCCATTGAGTTCCACTCTGTCACCTAGGATCTTAAATAGTGTCCCCTCCATCCATCTCTCCCTGATCCCTGGGGCAGGTGGAAGAACAGACACTGGCTGTGTCCCTCCATTTCCTTTGCCCCAGGTGCCAGCATACAAATCCATTCTTCAGTTCTCTTGCTAATCAACTCCTTCAAACTTGACTATCAACTTGCCAGATTTGCCAAATCAACCATGACAGTGAATTTGGAGGTAGATACCACACCCAAGTGGAGCCATTAGATAAGACCACTGCCCCAGCTAACAGCTTGACTGCAACCTTGAGCCAGATGCACTCAGTTAAGCAGCACCCAAATTCCTGATCCATAGAAACTGTGAGATAATGTTTGTTACTTTAAGTCATTAAATATGAGCAAAATTTGTTACACAGTAACAAATAACTGTAGAGTTGAACTGTGTTTCCCCCCACCCTCCCCGCCCCCAAAATACATTCGAGTCCTAACGCCTGGTACCTGTGGATGTGGCCTTACTCGTAAAGAGCCTCTACAGATGTAATCAAGTTGAGGTCATAACTGTGTTAGGATGGGCCTTCAATGCCATGACTGCTGTCCTCATAAAAAAAAGGAGAGGATACGAAGAGACAGAGGAGACACACAGTGAAGAAAGCCATGGTTGGAGTGATGCAGCTACAAAGCTAAGGAATGCCAAGGACTGCTGGCAGCCACCAGAAGCTAGGAAGAGGCAAAGAAAGATTCTTCCCAACACCCTTCAGAGGGATCAAGCATGGCCCTGCAAACACCTTGATTTCAGACTTCTAGCCTCCAGAGACATGAGAGAATATATTTCTGTTGTTTTAAGCCATCAAGTTTGTCATAATTTGTTATGTCAGCCATAAGGAAACAAAGTAACTAATACAGCAACTTATAGTATGGAACAGGACATGGACTTTGAAACAGAAAAAGAATGAAACCATTTGAGAGGACTGACATAGATTAGAGTCAGGGAAGGTAATTTGGCCAACATATTAGGCCTAAAAGTCAGCCTTAGAATCACAATGAAGAATCTAATTTAAGCCAAACTGCATTGTCAGTCTTTATAGCTAGCTAAAAAATATGCCTTTGGCAAAGAGATGGGCTAAAGATAAAATGAACAGAAATCTAGGTAGGTAAATGAACAGAAATCTAAGTAGGTCTTCCAAGGGCTGCCCTACCCAGAAGAGAAGAGAAGAATTATACGTGTAGCATATCCTCAAGTTTGGAAAAAGTATCACTGGATATCAGTTAAGGAAGTTTCTACCTCATCTAATCAAGCCACCTGGTTCTAGATTTCACTTAAGATAATCTTTAGGGGCTTCCCTGGTGGTCCAGTGGTTAAGACTCCATGCTCCCAATTCAGGGGGCCCGGGTTCAATCCCTGGTCAGGGAACTAGATTCCGCACGCTGCAACTAAGAGCTCGCATGCTGCAACTAAAAGAGCCCACATGCCGCAACTAAGACCCGGCGCAGCCAAATAAATAAATATTAAAAAAAAATTTTTTTTATCAGTGTCCTAGATTTACGTGTGCTCCTTTATATTTATAGGTTCTATCAATGTTTCTCCTCTAGTTTGCTAGTAAAGTACTTTTTTGGGAAAAAAAATTCCAACTTTGCTTAAATAAACTAAGAGGCAAGGGAATTTGCTCCCCCTATGACAAACTAGCGAAGGATAGTTTGAAGCTGGATGTAATAAGAGGCAGTAACAGCTGCAGCTGGACATCTGGAAAAGAGCCTCTGGAGGTGAAATGGATGGTAGAAGAAAATTCAGACAACTCTGTACAACTATGCTGGGTGATCCCTTCTCACCAGAGTTTTTCTCACAGTAGCAGAGACAACTGGGTGCTCTAAAAACTCAGGAGAAGGAGACGGACAAAGCATGGAGAGTTAGGAAAAGCTATGTGGAAGAGGTAACATTTGAACTAAGCCTTTGTGGATGTGTAGGATTTGAATTGAAAAAAAGAAAATCTGGGTGAGGGAAACCAAGCAAGAGTGTGTTTAGAGATAGGAATGAACATTCTATATGTTGGCCAAAAAAAAGATCAGCTGAATACGGCTGTATGTAGAAGCCCTGACTGCTAAATGTTGTCCCTTTTAAAGGTATCCAACAATTAATGACCCCAGACATGAGCACTGTGACATAAAATAGCTTATTTTTCAAATGAGGAAATGGGCAAAACAGATTGCCCAAGGCTGCATAAAAACCTGGTAGAAGCAATCATAGGAATAATGGTACTTTTATATCCTGTGCTATTCTTATTTTGGGTGATTGAAATCTATTTCACAAGAGAAAATTATTCAATCATAAAAACTACTTCTTTTAAAAATAAAGAAAAAAGTGGCTGAAAATACTGTACCTAAAAGTGAAATTAACATGAAAATTGTACAGTATAATTATTTTCCTTATACAAAGAAATGTTTAAAAAACAAAAAGCTACTTTTCATACAAACACAATTATCTATACTCACATATTATAATAAGGCTCCCACTCTTGAGAATCAATAATCAAACCCAATAACGGCAAATAAGCAAGCCTAGGAAAGTGAGCGACTTGTGCAACGTAAGTCGGTGACAGACCTTGGAGCCTCCTAATGCAAAATCCAGTACATATTACCTATCTCTCTGCCCACCTTTTTTTTTTTTTTTTTTCCTGTACGCAGGCCTCTCACTGCTGTGGCCTCTCCCGTTGTGGAGCACAGGCTCTGGACGCACAGGCTCAGCGGCCATGGCTCACGGGCCCAGCCGCTCCGCGGCATGTGGGATCTTCCCAGACCGGGGCACGAACCCGTGTCCCCTGCATCAGCAGGCGGACTCTCAACCACTGCGCCACCAGGGAAGCCCTCAGCCCACCTTTTATTTCACAGTGTAGTGTGCTCTTCAGCTTAGCACGCTTTAAATACAAACCTGAACTGTCTTAGTGTTGCACACCTTCACGTGACATAAATTTAGGTTTCATTTTATTATAAGACTCTGAAATGATGATGTCCAAATAGTGTGATTTCCAACAATATCAATATTCCACACTGTAAACAACAAAAAGCAATTTCCTTTGTAATTTAATTGCCCCTGCATTCTTCTTTACATGTGCTTTTAACAGTAATAGTGTTTTGTTTTGTTTTTTAAGGAAAGAAGACCTTTTGTGAAAGAAACTAGACAAAGACCCAACATATAACAAAGAATGGCTTAATTAAGCTGGCAAACCTTTGAGAAGTTTCTCCAGTAGTTCGTCAGAGTATTTCAGGGCTCCCAGGTAAACAAGAACCTGAGGTAATCTATAGTCAGCAAACATGGTGATTCTGGAGATGTCCTTAAAGCAGCCATCTCCTTTTCCCTCTAATACACTCCACGTATCTGCCACAAGGATTTGGGCCCGTTTGTAAAAAGAAATTCTTTTCCCCTGATGAATGAGGAGAATAAAAATGTTACCTGGGTATGTGAAAGCTTTATGTATGCTGTTAAAAAAAAGGCACACATAGAAAACATTTTTCAAGGGTGGAATAATCTTACTCTTTGGTAAGAATTTATAGGCCTTTTACAGAAGAAAAGAAGGGGTCTAATAAATACTAAGTTATCTCTATCACTACAAATTTACTTCCTATATTTTTCAAAGCACATAAAATACAATTTATGGAATCATGGCACTATTTAGTGTTCTTTTTCAATGGCATTACTTCATATACATATTTCCGTGTCACTATAATCCACCTGCTTGCTATTGTTAAGGGCTAGATAGCATTTCTTTAGAAAGTTTCTTAAGTTAAAAAATATATGTTTTTCTGATTGCAACATAAATCACATTAATTGTATAAAATATGGAAGAGTATAAAGAAGAAAATACTCATTCTTAAATTCACCTCTGAAGAGAATTACAACATCCATTTTTTAATGTTTCCTTTCAGATAAAATGATTAACTTATTTCAGAGATAAAGACAAAACTGATCAGCAGCTATAATTTATCAAGTCTACCCTTTTTGGAAATGGTCCAAGTTAATATGTAAGTCCATAGAACAAAATTAGTTACCAATTATATTTATACATGGAAGAAACAAATTTAACCAGGCATTATAAGATAATGGGTCATAATTTAACTCAAAAATTCTCTATAGGGACTTCCCTGGTGGTCCAGTGGTTAACACTCCATGCTCCCAATGCAAGGGGCCTGGGTTCAATCCCTGGTCAGGGAACTAGATCCCACATGCCGCAACTAAAGGTCCCATGTGCCGCAACTAAGACCCCGGTGCAGCCAAATAAATAAATAAATTTTTTAAAACTCTCTATAAAACTACAAATGCTCATTAGCTTTCACTATGGAAAAACAGATAATTACAGTCTACTCCTAGTCCTAACACCAATGCTAATAACCTCAAATCATCTTTTATAACTGCTAGTCTGCTAAATGTGAATAATCAGTATCGCTGGCTCCCAAAATATATTCTGACCACCTTGGAGAATGTTTAAATAAGTAAATGACATAAAGAAGTAAATAAAAAATGAAATTAAATTCTTCAAGGAAAGACTCCATATAAAAATTCTTTAAGATGATAATATAGATTCTTTTATTTACTAAAAAAACCTCCAATGCTACACTGTCCTAATGAGAAATAACCTAATATTCCTTAACCTTAAGGTATACCTCTTACAATCAATCCAGACTTACTTTTACTAAATAAACTAAATTTCATTTCTTTTTCTTTTTTAAACTAAATTTTCTAAGGCCACCACTAAAAAAGCAGGTATCTTGTTTTCTAGGGCAAACACATACACTCATTTTTTGACATCGTGTAAAGACTGTAAATTACACTGAGTGCTGGGGGAACAAATCACCACTAAGAAATATCCCTATATCATTTGCTAATAATCTATATTCTCAAACCTATCAAAATATGACAACCTGGCAGCTGTTCCTCTATATACACTGGACTTATATATGGTAACTAGGTTTCTAATTCAAGTCTACTTTATTAAACAGCAAGGCATAAAACTTAATTGGCAAAATAAAACTGTTTCAAACAAAATTATTACATCGTAATATTTACTATGATAGAAGCTATTGTCTCCTATTTTTAACAAGATTCATAGAGCAAACTGGAAAAATCTAGGAACCAGACTTATATAACAAAATCAGTGCTGGCATCTAACAAAACACAAATTGTCACATCATGAGCACTGTTTCCATGGTAGCCAACTAGTATCACAAGGATTAGATTATAATACCCTAAAATGAAAACAAAAACAAATTCAAGCAAGGAATCTAAAAATAAACTCAAATCACCTATAAAACATTTTCTTAACAAGCTGATATGGTTTTTAGTAATGAAATAATTTTAGTAATAAAATTCTACATCTGTAAAATATTAACTGATATCACTGAAAATACAGTAAATCCCCAAATAACAATTACCCTATATTTCCATAATATTGCTTTGTGAATAAAATATTTTCAAAATAGTACCTTTATAAAGTAATTACCAGTGTAAAACTCTATAACCATGAGTTGATTTTCTGCAACAAACTTATTATGAACAAATTAGAAAGGTCAAAAATTACAAATGCTTAAGAGTAACATAAAATGTTATCAATTAAAATATCAGAAAAGCTCATGCTTTTCATGTATATTTATCAGTACATCAGCGTAAAGGAAGCCAATCTATTAATTAGGACTTTTATATAGCTACTGAATAGTCTAAATCAGAGTCACTTGAAGAGCTTAAAAAAAATAATTCTTTTACCCATAGATCAGAATCTTTGAGGATGGTGCTTTGGAAATGTATCTGAATTCTGAAGCTTCCTAACTGATTCTGGGGCACAGCCAGGTTGGGAAATCACTGATCTAAAACTGTCTCATTTAGACAAATTTTCTAATTTCATTAATTTGTTCATAATATCTAAAAATGAATGATAATCGCAGTAACTAAATAAACATTAAAAACAATTGTAACTATTTTTATGTAACTTGCTGAAGATTAAAAAATACAGCAACCAAAAAAAAAAAAAATACAGCAACCAATACCACGACCATATTACGAAGGAGCAGGGAAAAGGGCATTCCAATACGCTGTGGCTGATCATCTTTCTGGAGAAGAGTTACCATTTTTATGTATCACAAGCCTGAAAATCCTGGCCATGCTCTGACTCAGTAATCCCATTACTAGGAATCCATCCTAAGAAAATATTATGGGTGTGAACTGTTGTCAGTATTGCTTATTATTATATAAAACTGAAAACAATAAGATACAAAATTTAATTTAAAAACTAAAACTGTGTATCACAATTATTCTGGTAAAATAGTTCGGGCAAATAATTATGGTAAGGTACATCCATATGGTGGAATACTGTGAGGTCATTAAAAATAGTAGTATGGAAAAAAAAGTGTGCTGTGAAAGAATTTTTATTGACATAGATGCTCATAATATGTTAAATTTTAAGACAGTTTGTATAGCATAACTCTCCCCCACTCATATGTATACACATTCACACACACAGAGAAAAAGACGCAATTGTGAACAGTGGTTACCTCTTGGCAGAATAAAGACTGCTCCTCTGTACCTTCCAAATTCTGTATTAATTTGTTTTACTTTTGCAATTAGAAAATTTTTAAATATGGATTAAAAGACATTTGATTTTAGCACTTTCTGAATTCAGAAGCAGCGCCCAAACTTAATTAGAATTCCTTTAGACTTGGAATTAATTGAGCAAAGTGCTCTAACTATTTATATATCTTTTAAATGAATATGCAACAGTAACTGTAAATTAACTAATCAAAGGGTTAAGTGAACACCCACTACATGCTCAGTGTTATGTTAGGAATCATATGGCTTTCAGAAATATAGTGTTTTTGAGTAACAATAATGATAATCTTATGAAAAAATACATGAAAAAATATAATACTCCTTTAGGAAAGTGTTAAAAGGTTTAGGTTTGATTTTTGTTACATTTGGGGGATATTTCTGTAAGAATGTATTTTAGAAATAAATACTGATGGGAAATGGTTCAGGTACTAATTTTCATTTAAAATGTATCAGCCTTAAAATTAATCTATATCCTGGTACAGTTTTTAACTGAACTTTTCAGCATACATAACAAATCAAAAGAAAGCACTATGCTGTAAATAAAAGAGAAATTCAACAAATGCTTACTAAATCAACACCATAATCTACCAAAAAAATCACTCCTTTCACAAAGACAAAAATTCAGGACAACTTGAAAGTAAATAAACTACATGGTATCCTGAATTCATTCCATCCTGAAGTCATGTTAGATTTAATCTCAGCCCTTCTTGTACAACAACCATGTCAGTTCTGGAATACACAGAGTCTTAGCCACATTAATGGCAGTTTGATTTATTTTATACACTGTTTAATATATTTATAAATGGTCGGAATGATGGACCAAGGAACTTGATCTAAATTTCCTGAAAAACAAGGTTGAAATGACATACTTTGAAGACAAAGATAAATCTCAAAGTACCCTCTGCATTAGTAAAATGGTTCCTCAGAAGAGAATAAAGTTCAACAGTGGCCTAGGGCCTCTTTTCTAAGAACTGCCTCTGTCCGGCCCATTCAGTCCTCGCCCAGGCCGGCCCATTCAGTCCTCGCCCAGGAGTTTTAGAACCCAGAGGAAGTTTCTCCCTCTCTCCCTGATGGCTAAAGTGATAAAATGCAAAATTCATGGACCTTTTCTACTTCATGGAGAAAGCTGGTCTGCAGTAAAGGAAAAATGGAGTCAAGAGAAACAAAGAAGAGAGACTGAATCCTGATGGCACTGAGTCCCTGATCCCGGATGTTTATCCCCAGTACCTAGCCCCAAATTCTTTTTGCTTAAGTTTTTTCTTGTTTTGTGTCTGTCAGTTGCAATTAAAAGAATCTTAACATACATAATCAGGCATCTCTCACTTTACAGCAGAATTGAAAAGCTAGCTATTTCTTGACTAAATGACCTAAGATACACTAGTTAACCTTTCTTTTTTTCAGACTTTGGTTCTTGGTCTGCAAACAGGACTGTAATGTTCCTTGTCCCTAGGCCCCACAGAGTTGTTCTGTGGATCAAATGAGAGTGTCTGTGCAAACACCTTGTAAATCATAAAGAATGATTTGAACAATATTACTGGTAATTTTAGTTGTAGAATTGTGATTACAAAAGGGTAGCTTCAAAATTTTAAGTTGACACAAGTATTCATTAACTTAGTCAATAGATTTACATTATATGATCCCCCTGAAGTTGCTTTCAATTCTACGTTACAGTTAAAATAAACAGTGATAACAAATTCTAAAATAATTATACAAAAGCAAAATCCAGGTGTACACTGGGAGAGTACACAAAATGTTCACCCTTTTTTTTAAAATTTTTTTCACCCTTTTAAAAGAACACCTATTTAAACTTTTTTGTACCATAAAGCAAATAATACTGTTAAAGTACCCTGTGTATGAAAAAGAAAACACACAGTATATATACATGAGAACTCTGCAAGAAATATTTTTTATTAGAGAGAATTTAGTATGCATCCTGATTTTCATCCAATGAAGTAAATTTTTTGAAGTACTAAAAGGACCTCACTATCCCTAAGTGACAACATCATGTTGAAGGTCTAGTGTTAATTCAGGTTTGAAACATTTTTAAAGGACAGAATAAAGAGAATACACTGATTAGAAAAATTAAGAAAATATCTTTGAAACACTACTTAATAATTTTGTTATTGTTCCTTTGTTCCACATGGAAAAAAAATTCCAAAATTTAAATTTTTATTCTCAAAAGGAATTCTGGAAGTAAAAGAGTTAACTATGAGAAGATAATTAAAGAACTCTAAAATGGCCAACAGGGGCTTCCCTAATGGCACAGCGATTAAGAATCCGCCTGCCAATGCAGGGGACACGGGTTTGAGCCCTGGTCCGGGAAGATCCCACATGCCGCGGAGCAACTAAGCCCGTGCGCCACAACTACTGAGCCTGCGCTACAGAGCCCGTGAGCCACAGCTACTGAGCCCGTGTGCCACAACTACTGAAGCCCGCGCGCCTAGAGCCCGTGCTCCGCAACAAGAGAAGCCACTGCAATGAGAAGCCCGCGCACTGCAACGAAGACCCAATGCTGCCAAAAAATAAATAAGTATATTTTAAAAAATAAAAATAAAAAAAAATTAAATGGCCAACAGAAGCAACTCACCTCAAACTGAGTCACATCTCTATAAGAAGGAAAGCTTTCAACTACCAGGTGCAATAACTTCTGAGCACTTTTATCACTTTTTCGGACACAATTAAGAAAAGAGCCTTCAAATTTCTCAAGCAGAATTTTCCCGGTTTCATTGAGAATCCGATGCCTCTCTTCTATCAAAGGCATGGGGACGTCTGTATCAGAACGGAGTATATGCCGAACCTCATCCAGGGTAACTGTGGCATAGTACGAAGCACTAGTTATTGGTATCCCTTGGGGAGAAAAGAAAAGGCATTGGAATAACGTCATACATTTATATTCATTAGGCCCTTGCTATTGCAACACAATTAAAATGAAACTGCATAATTGTTACAGGAATGCAGTAAAAGTGGATGAGTAATTAAAAATCTGAAGCAGATCCCTCATTCTCTATTTGCTTGTCTGTATTTATTCATTCACTTCTAACAATTGTAATATTACATCAGATGTATTTTGACTGTGTAAAATGTGTTATAATTTCTGCCATTTGTTCCTCAGATGCCATCAAAGTGGCATTCTTTAGAAAACTGACTTTGACTTAGCTGTGACAATGATAAATATTAGAATCATTTCCCACTGAATAAAGATTTCATGCCAGCCTCTTCTCATACTTTTAAGCAGAGGTACCGGCAGTGAAGAACTTCAATTTCGCCTTATCAACACATTATTCCATCTCCCAACCCGCTCTGTGGGACCCTCCCACTAAACTGAAACCTCAAAGCTGCTGGGTCTGACCGGGAGAAGGGGCACCAACCTTCGTCCAGGGCTCTGTTGACCGCGGCGCACAGGGACCAGTACCCACTGTACGTTTTCCCCCCGTACCCCACCAGACATCTGTGCTCGTCACTCTCCGACCAGAAGGAGAAGTTGAGCGTGTCTGTCACGAACACCCAGTTAACGGCGGCCTCGTCCGCCGCCTTGGGGTTCAGCTCATGAAGGGCCTTCCAGGCCCCAACGCGCAGCTCGGGCCCCGCGGCCTTGGCCAGCAGAAGCTCGGCCACCCTCCGCACGCCTCCGCCGTCAATGAACACATCTCGACTGTTCTCCGCAATGAATTCTGCGGACTCCCTGGGAGTCAGAAGCCCGTCCATCCGCCCCTCCCCTGTGGAAAGGGAACCGACGCTTTCGCCCGCAGGCCGGCCAAACTCTCTTCCCTCTCTAGCTGGGGCAAGGGCCAGGGTCCCCTACGACTCCTCCTCCCTTTGCACCGCGGGATCGCTGCCCTAAAAGGCACCCGCCCTCTCAGAGAGGCTAGCAAAACCGACTGGGCCCGGCCCCCACAGCCGAAGCCGTACCGGACTGGGGAACTGTGCATACCGCTGCGCTGCGCAGCGCGCCAGCCCGAGGCCGCAGGCACTTCCGGGAGGGCGGCCCCGCCCACTCGCGCCGGGGCGCACTCCCGGGACCCGCTTCCGCTTCTGAAGGTCTGGAAACCGCCTCGAAGCGTCCGGCGCGCCCTTGCTGGGAGTTGCCCACTCCGAGACGTGGGGCTTGGCTGTTTTGCCCGTGCTCCCCCCTCCCTCGGGCAGGTGGGCCTGCGTCCGCCGCCGTGGCCCGAGTCGCGATGATTCCGACCGGTGTACTGCGTTGCCCTCACTCGGCTCCCGCCCCTCCCCTCTCCACGGAGGGCGAAGTCTAGGCAAGATATCCGTGGCGACGCCCTGCATCCGCGTTCCTGGAACGCGAGGAGCTTTCTGGCCGCGGGTTTCGGTATGGGGGGCCGAGCCACCCCTGGACTACGACACGGGTTGGCGGTCCCGCCACCCCCACCCACATGTCCCAGGCAGGCCACTTCTTCATTTTGCTGAATCCTGGCCCATTTGGAGGTTTAGGATTAGTTGGAATGTTTGGAGAAATGGATGAGGAAACAAGTGTATTAAATCGTTGAATTAATATTATGTGCCTGGATTTGTGCTTAGATACCGAATCCCATTTAGTCTACGACCGTGTCAAAAGCAGCAATCGTAATCCCTATTTGTGCAAGAGAAGCTGAGTGATTCAGTGCTTACTTCCTGGTCATGTCAGTGGTCTGGGCTGAGATTCCATCTCCAAGTCAAAGGCACTTTCCACGAAACAAGCTCACCAGTGCCAACCATCCTGGTCAAGTAAGGGACTATGTCAGTGGCTCTAGTCAACTGAAGAGACATTATTATAAAATATAAGTATCACCTTACAGCCCCAAACTTAAAAAAGCAAAACAAAACAAACGCACACAAACCTTCTAGTATAAGGAGAGAGGTTTAGGAGTCAGTTTAGCGATGATCCAAGTTTGCCTCGTGATGAAATTTTGGTATAGAGGCATGTATTTTTTTCTCCTTCAGAGACTTAAATCTCCATGGATCATATAAAACGTTCACATCTTTGAAAATCACCCATTAAAAATAATCATCAGTAGTCATCCCTAGTTATTGAATTGGGGGAGTATTTGGAACTTTAAGTCTGACAACTGTGCCTTTAGAGAAGCAGAACACCTTCATCCCTGCAGTTTCTTCATTTGGATAAGAAAAAGGAACTTTAAGAGCTTCACTACGATTTGCTCTTCCAGAAAAAGTCACTAGTACAGTAATACGGTTGTTGAATAAATGTCAACCTATTGACTACCCCAGCAGTTGTAAGTCTTGGGAGTCAAAGAAGTTGATTAGTAGGGAGTTCCCTGGCGGTCCAGTGGTTAGGACTTGGTGCTTTCACTGCCACGGCCCCAGATTCAATCCCTGGTCCGGAACTAACATACTGCAAGCCATGTGGCCAAAGGAAAAAAAAGTTGATTGATTAACAAGAAAATTTAGCAATCTATGAAAGAATCCAAGAGGTTAAATAATTTAGGCCATTTTCTTATACTGAGGCTTGTTGACAAAAAAAAAAAAGTCAAAATTCTACTATGTTCAGGCTATTGAGTGAGACATAAGAGTAGTACAAACAAAAGTAAAACATGCTTCCTTCTCTCAAGGAGCTTGTTAAGATAAAGCATAAACTTTTCGTGTATAAGAGGAGTTGTTTTTTTTTTAAGTATGTTTGCAAGATGCTAGGAATAGAAAAAGTGAGTTCTTTACCTACTCAACATCCTTTCCCTCTTTCTTCCTTCCCAGCAGAATTTTTTTTTTAACATCTTTATTGGAGTATAATTGCTTTACAATGGTGTGTTAGTTTCTACTTTATAACGAAGTGAATCAGCTATACATATACATATGTCCCCATATCTCCTCCCTCTTGCGTCTCCCTCCCACCCTCCCTATCCTACCCCTCTAGGTGGTCACAAAGCACAGAGCTGATCTCCCTGTCCAGCAGAATTCTGACGTTGTTCAGGAATCTCTCTCTTACCCATAGTTTGTGTAGCACAGCATCCTCAGCTCCAGAGGTGGTCTGGACTGGTCTAAGGGTAATATTACACTCTTGCCAGGGATTGGATTAGGATCATGCATGTTCCCCAGTTCACCTCAATGAGTTGCAAGGATAGGTTTGCAGGATGCTTCCAGAAAAGCTATTCCAGGAGAACTTCCAGAAGTGATTCATGCTCCTTCTGGACATGGTTGTTCTTGGATATGAGGCTTGAAATTGCTAGTCCTTTTTTTTTTTTTTTTTTCCGGTACGCAGACCTCTCACTGCTGTGGCCTCTCCCGTTGTGGAGCACAGGCTCCGGACACGCAGGCTCAGCGGCCACGGCTCACGGGCCCAGCCGCTCCACGGCATGTGGGATCTTCCCGGACCGGGGCACGAACCCGTGTCCCCTGCATTGGCAGGCAGACTCTCAACCACTGTGCCACCAGCGAAGCTCACGTCAACTCTTAAGTTTGTCTTACTTTTGGATTCCAGTTATCTGAGTTAATAAACTTCCTTATAGTTAAAGCAGTTTTGAGTTGGGTTTTCTATTATTTGCTATGAAAGCTTCCTATCTTAGGTAGCAAATACAGACATGCTATCTGACATCTTATGATCTAGTGGGGAAGGCAGACAAATGTCTGGGTAGAATTATGCTTCAAGCAACAGAAAACCAGATTCTAGTGACTAAACAAAAAGGGGATTGTTATTCTCATATAATAAGAAGTCCAGAGGTAGGCACTCCAGGGCTGGTGCAACTCTTTGAGAATGCCAGCAAGGAGCCAGGCTCCTTGCTTCCTGTCTCACTATCACTAGTATGTGGCTTTATGGTTGTAAGATGGCTCTACCCTTACAAGGCATTGTGTCCACAAAAAGAAGGAGGAAAGTAAAGGGGGCAAAGGGCCAAGGAAACATGCCAACTGAGTATGTTTCTTTTGAAAACCTTTGCCAGAAGCTCTACCACATAGGCATAGGCTTTTGAAGAGATCAAGGGAGGGAGGCATGGTCAATGATGTGTCCCTATCATTTTCCACCCCCCAAACAGTAATCAAGTTAGATTTTTCCAGTTATCAAGAGAGCCATCATTCTGAATAGCTAAATTAAATGTCAAGCATTGGCAACAATCATTGCTACATCTGCTATTTTCTGTCATGATCTGCTATGGCAGATACTTAAAAAAGTGGGTTAAAATGTATTCTTGGGCAAAAGTTGGCTAGAGCAATGGACGGACAATAGACATTGCTAGAGAGCAGTAGTTTCTGATATATGCAGAAGGAGGAAATTAAAGAAGTAAAATGGATTTTGTGAAGGTAGGATATCTGTTATTTTCATTTCTCCTGACTCTCCCGAAGTGACCAACATACTAAAGCCCCAAGAAGGCTTAACAGAAAAGAGATATGGTTCACTACTATGTAGTTTTTCTGTTCATTTTCTCCTTGATTTATCCATGTATAGCATTTAAAATTGATCACTTCCTTAAATTCACTCTTGGCTTCTAGGGCATTATATTATATTATCCTAGTTTTCTTAGTACCATTGAAGGCTCCTTCTCTTCCTCCTCTCTTCTTATTGTATGTAGAACGTCCCATCTACAGGCTTTGCTTAGGGACAGAATGGACTCTTTTTAGTGAAAACTCTGACTCTTAAATACTTCAACTTCTATTTAAAAATATGCAGCTATAATGGAATAAATATATCATTTCCATTATATATCATTAACATTCTCACTACAGTTCAAAACCAATTAGAATTTTTTTGAACCATAGTTTGCTTTTAACTAGTGAAATATTAATATTAACATTTCCTACTTTGGAGGAAGAACTAAGTATTATTAAAAAAACAGTGCAGAGCTTCCAGATTGGTGAGATTCGGGGAGAGTAACATGCTGGGAGAGCATGGAAGCTCCATGCCTCTTCCCACATACCTTGCCCTATGTGTCTCTTTCATCTGGCTGTTCCTGAGTTTTATCCTCTTACAGTAAACTGATAATCTATTTATTTTCCTTGCTGTCTAAAAAACACAACAAAGTTCTGGAACAAGCCAGACAGTCCTTGAGAGGTTTGCTGAGTTCCAGGAATGTTCCTTTAGCAGATTACAAACAAGACTTAAATGTCATTGAAGAAATGATTTCAATGATATTAGAGATCATCAGTTCCTGCCTGCCAAATTCTCTTCACCACCATCCAAACTTGGTGTATGCACTGCTTTGAACATGAGATCTCTTTGAACAATTTTGAACTCACCCTTCATTTCAGGATGTAACACAACGTATTGATCTGGTAATCACCTTCTTTAGCTCAAGGATGCTACAAGCTGGAGCTGAGCTGTCAGTGGAATGGGTTCTGGAAATCATCAAGCAAGGGGTTGTTGCACTGCCCAAAGACAAGCTAAAGAAATTTCCATAACTGATATTTAAATATGTGGAAGCAGGGCAGGGGAAGGGGGAATTGGATGAAGGCAGTCAAAAGATACAAACTTCCAGTTATAAGAGAAATAAGTACTAGGGATGTAATGTACCACATGATAACTATAATTAACACTGCTGGATGTTATATATGCAAGTTGTTAAGAGAGTAAATCCTAACAGTTCTCATCACAAGAGAAATAAATTTTTTTCCTATTTCTTTAATCTTGGACCTATATGAGATTATGGATGTTCACTGAACTTATTATGATAATCACTTCATAATAAAATTGATGTATGTAAATCAAATCATTATGCTGGGGACTTCCCTGGTGGTGCAGTGGTTAAGAATCCACCTGTCAATGCAGGGGACATGGGTTCCATCCCTGGTCCAGGAAGATCCCACATGCTGTGGAGCAACTAAGCCTGTGTGCCACAACTACTGAGCCTACGTGCCACAACTACTGAAGCCCGTGCACCTAGAGCCCATGCTCCACAACAAGAGAAGCCACCACAATGAGAAGTCCGTGCACTGCAACGAAGAGCCCCCGCTTGCCACAACTAGAGAAAACCTGTGCACAGCAATGAAGACCAAAAAACAAACAAAAAAAAGTAGCCAAAAAAAAAAATCATTATGCTGTACATCTTAAACTTATACAGTGCTGTATGTCAATTATATCTCAATAAAACTGGAAGAAAATAACACACGAACCAAAAAAAACGCAAATGTGGGAGAGGTTCTGGGGAACAGAAGTAGACAGATTGCCTGGTGTACCTTCTAGTAAAGAGGATCACATGATCATGTTTGCAATGCACACTTTGATTTGCAGAATTGGTGCCAGTTGGCAGCAGATCACTTAGTGAAAAAAAAAGGTGTGGGTGGAGTGGGGATTCACAGTAACATATGCAAAAAACCTACTTTTAAAAAGTGCAAAAATAAACAGATACAAAGGAATATTTATCATGACAGAATCTGAGGCAGGGATTAAGTGCTGATGTTTTATCTATGAGGTGCAATCTGAGGGCATTGACAGTGAGGGAGAGGAAAAGAGGAAGTTCGGTTGGCAAGTAACACAGGGGGACATAGTATGTGTGCTGACTACTGCTTCACGGTGAGCCTGGAAGAGACACAGCTAATCACTGTGTAGAAGCATTGGCACAGCCTGCACTACCTGGACAACTACATGAAGAAACTGTGCCTCAGAGCAGTCTGTGGAGGGAGAAAAGAAAGGAAATCCTCCTCTCTCTCTCTGTCTCTCTCTTTTTCTAGCTGTTTTAGGATTTTAATGTTCTTCACCTATTCAACATAAAATACTGACAATATATAAACAATAAGGGAAAAGACTCTTCAGCAAAGACCTTCCAGAACTCAGTTTCCCTCTGGTCAAACACTATAAAAGAACATTCAAGTGAACAAAGGATAAGGGAATTTAACAGAGAATTTTAGTTCAACGGCATAACCAAAAAAGAGCCAATCAACCAACCTTCTCTTCTACTCTTTGAAAGGAAAGCAAAAGTGAACCTGAGAACTTCTAAATCTTTTTTGTAAAGCAGCTTTAAAAGGGAGGGAGGGTGGAAGTGGGGAGCGCAACTGTGGCTAATGTAATGCTATAATGCAGGAAGTGAAGGATTCTAACAAATTCTAAAATTCTCTATGTGTATTACTGAGAACCACATTATTGGAAATATAAGCGCATAGTGATATAAACTATTTGGTACTAAAAACAGACCTTGCTATATAAACATGTAGTACGTCACTTTTATCGCTTTATGAGAATAACAGTATAAAGAAAGATCTCCAGTTTGCCCTTTAGTCTGGAACTTCTGAACACTCAGCACACGGTCAGTGCAGACCTGAATTAACAGCTGCGGAAGCCAGGAGACCCCACTGCTGTCACTTTGTAAAGGATCAAGAATCGAGTTTGTAGAGAACACCATCCACCCTCCTCACTGTGTGTTTGTGTGCCTCTAGAAACAACTTCAGTTTGCATAATTAAGTCCACAATCAAGTGTGAATACTGAGATCTAGCTAGAAAAAGTAGCAGCAAAGGCAACATAAGCTAGTTTTAGTTAGAAAAGCAAGAGGAAGATTTTTTAAATGTTTACAGTTCAAGTCAGAATTAAGATGTCTAAGTCCCACCAGCTGTGGATGTTTTGCTATTGTTCCTTGAAAAAAAGAAGAGTCTATAATAAATATGTCCATTCGGGAAAAATGCCGTGTTTGTTAAGTTTTTCATAGCCATTCCCAAGTTACTTTAAATTTTGTCCGATGTTCAAGGACAGAGTACGTATTTGTTAGGATGTGTTCATAGATGTATCTCCAAATAATTTTTCATGAAGGCTGCCAGCTTCTGAACATCTTCTCTCCTGTTGGCATTATACAGAGAAGCCATGATGCCTGCCACAGACCCATGCCCTTTCAAGGAGATTATATTGAATTCAAAAGCTTTATTGAGAAATCTTTTAGTCTAAAGCATCATCTCCTTTGGCATTGCCAATGCAGAATGGAATATTCATCTTGCTTCAGAATGGAATATTTGCCTTGCTTCTATTCTGGGCGTCACTGGATATACATAGGATCCTTGAGAATTATCAATAACATCATAAATCATTTGAGATTTGACAGAGCTAAGCTTCATGGTTGCTTCACCACTGTTAGTCTTCTTTTTTTTTTGCAGAACTTCCCCGACCAGGGATCAAACCCTCGCCCCCTGCAGTGGAAGCATGGAGTTTTAACCACTGGACCACCAGGGAAGTCCTTCACCACTGTTATTCTTAATATACTCCAAGACCAAGCCAATGCCATAGAAGCCGAAACAGGGAGCTGTGTTGAATAGAGTTGTTTCCGGCTTGCACTTTGTATTCCAGGATGGAGGGGCACTTTCTGAGGGTGAATCCTAGCAGGATATCTTGAAAGATCACCACTGTGACCCCTGAAGAGCCAGCATTCTGCTGGGCACCATCAAAAATCACACCAAACTTGTAAACACCAAACTGGTTTATATGGGAAATTTGAGTGTCAAAAACCAGCAGTGCTCCCCTGACATCAGAGATAAAGTAAAATTCTACTCTGGACCTGGTCTCATTTGTGCAGTAATACATAGAGGAAGTGACCTGATTGAAGTTCCAGGGGCTTGGATCCAGAATTTTCCTATAACTTCTAAGTTTAGAATAGATGACACTCACAGTTCCCAAACTTCTAGGCTTCTGGGGGTTTTCACGTCAATCAGGTTTAAGGGGACAGCACTGAACTGGCCCAACCAACCCTCCTCTTTGCACAAAAATCATTATCTGGAACGGTTAACAATTTCCACATGAGATTCTTTTTTTTTTTTTTTTTCCCACATGAGATTCTATGTGCCGTTAATAATCTCAGCTAAAGCTGATGGCCTGTGGCTCATTTCAAGAACACTAATGCCGACTCCTTTGTGGTCTAGTAGTTCTTTTTGTATGTCTAACAACACAGAGCTAGGCAGCTTGGTGGCCTGAGCTAAAACTGACTGCCTACCTCCAAGTGTTCACAGTGCATCCCGAGCGGCATGGCTGGAGCTGGCTGGAGAGGATCCATCACAGGACAGTGTACATCTCTCTCCTGTCTCTTTTTTCCCCATAGTCAGAGAGTCTTCCCCACTGGGAGTTAACTCCTCCATCATCCCAGATTGCATCACCCAGCCCCTTTGGTGGCTGTTAGAGAAGTCAGATTCCTTGCCTGTGACGTGTGGCATTTTATTGCAGTCTGAAAGTGGAAGAAAAAGCCAGAAACTCGGGGCACATTGCTAGCTGCTCTGGATGTTCAGTGGCAGCCTTGAGATAGGGCCTGGCACTTTCCTATAAAATGACTGATTTATGCCCCAGATGGCATAGCTGTGAAGGCCCAACTGACACTGGTTGCAGCAGTGGCAGCTGAGGTGGAGCAGGAAGCTCTCACCCATACTTTGTGGCTCTCCCCCCTGAAATTAGCCATGCTGCCTGTACAAGAAAAACCTCTTCTTGCAACAACATGGATGGACTTGGAGGGTACTATGCTTAGTGAAATAAGCTGGACAGCGAAAGACAAATACTGTATGATATCACTCATGTGGAATCTAAAAAATACAACAAACTAGTGAATATAACAGAACAGAAGCAGACTTACCAGATATAGAGAACAAACTAGTGGTTACCAGTGGGAAGAGGGAAGCGGGGAGGGGCAAGACTGGGGTAGGGGATTAAGAGGTACAAAGTACTATGTGTAAGATAAATAAGCTACAAGGATATATAGTACACACAGGGAATGTAGCAAATATTTTATAATAACTATAAATGAAGTGTAACCTTTAAAAATTGTGACTATGTTGTACACCTGCAACTTATATAATATTGTACATCAACTACACCTCAATATAAATAAATAAATAGAAAAGCCTCTTCATTTGATGGGCTGCATGTAATAGCAACTAGCTAGCTAATTAAGGAAAACAAATTTTTAAAAAAGTTGTGAAAAAGCTCTCAGGATGGAAGGGAAGGCTGGGGAATGAAACGTGTAAACAGAAATCAGGCAGTTCTAGAGTACTGAGACCAGAAACTACCCAAAGTTCTCTTCTACTGGTGCTGCTGAAAAAACTATGATAATTTTAACTTGCTTCCGTTATTTTGTTCAAGGTTCAAAGTCCCAGGACAAAGTGTCTGGTTGGGCAAGGCTGGGTCAAATGCCCACTCTTTTGGGTGATAAGGAGTCTCTAATGACCAAGATTTCTATCTCATCAAGTCTACATACAACCGGGAGAGAAAAATTCTAAAAGGAAAACTGGGTTCTATTAGAAAGGAAAAACTAATGCTGTGTTGTTTAACAAAATTCACCCCTATGGCTGTTCGGCACCCAAACAATTTTATTCCCATATATATACTTTCAAAAATACTCCTGCCTAACAGAATGCAGCTATGCCTCATAAAGTAAAAGGATTCGCACTCCTTCCTCAGAAGGAGATAATTCAATGTATCATTATTTACTGCATCAAACTCTGTCAAGGGTGTCTAGGTGAAATCAATTTCTGCTCTAGCTCCAGCTCAGCTGTCTTAGATCAAGTGCCTAGAAGCAGAGCCCAGCCCAGGGATTCTTGTGCAAATGATTTGCTGGGGAAATGCTCTCAGGTGAAAGGGAGTGAGGGAAGCAGGATAGGGCAGGGAATCAGTCAAGCCATGATTTGATCTCAGCTGGAGATTAGTGTCAGCCTGATCCCACAGAATTCTGGAGTCTGGACCGTACACAGAATTGGTGCCACTTTGAAACACAGGTATGAATAAATGATCTAGATAAAAAAGGCCACGTGATTTACCAAATGAAGGCCCCAACCCAACTGGGGCCACCTCCACCTGGAACATATAGTTTGGTAGTATTAGCCTTACCTCTCCTGATTTTATTTATTTTTTATTTTTGGCTGCGTTGGCTCTTCGTTGCTGAGCGCGGGTTTTTCCTCTAATTGTGGCGAGCGGGGGCTACTCTTCATTGTGGTGGCTTCTCTTGTTGCGGAGCATGGGCTCTAGGCACACGGGCTTCAGTAGTTGTGGCTCGCAGGCTCAGTAGTTGTGGCTCAGGGGCTCTAGCGCACATGCTCAGTAGTTGTGGCGTGCTGGCTTAGTTGCTTGGTGGCATGTGGAATCTTCTCTGACCAGGGCTTGAACCCATGTCTCCCAGGTGGATTCTTGACCACTGCACCATCAGGGAAGCCCCTCTCCTGCTTTTAAAATGGGGACTTCTAGAGGTCCCAAATTCCCTCATACCCTCCTTCTCATTAAGTTTCCATTTTCCACTGAGGTTAGAACAAACACATAAACTTGCCAAGTAAAAGTAAGTTGATCTCTTCCAGTTTAAAATGATCTAATTCAAGTTAGATAACTTCAGTTAACTTAAAGGTCAGACCTATTATTAGGGCTGTTTGTTTTCACTAAAAGCTCTTTCATTTCCACCTTTCCAAGACTTTCCAAGGTCTGGGTGCAAAGGGTTTAGGTGTTCTGATAATGGAAGGAAAGGGCCTTTATCAGTAAACTCTGACCTCTGAGGCGTAGTCTGTCTGGTGTCTGAATTTTGGCACCTACTCTCCCTATAGTTACCACTGAATGACCAATGCTAGTGTAACTGGTGGTCTGGTTTCTCAGCACTCAGGCCAGTGGTCTTCCTTGACTAACTTGATCTCACTTTGGCTTTCACTGGTATTGACAACCCTTTTAAATTCTGCTGTGTCTCCATCCAGTCCCTGGGTGGGCTGTCTACCTTATAGCTCCTGTCATGCAGTAACCACCCCCTTCATCACAGTGGCCCCATGGCAAGCCCCTTAGCACTTAACTAATATTCCTCTTATGCCATATAGGAATCAAAGGGAATTCTGAGGAGAACGAGAGCCTCAGGTTCTCTCTGTGCCCAAACGTGATATGTCTCAATTCTGCTGTGCTTTACTAGCTTATGTGGTCATAGGGACACTTTGTAGTGTTCCAAATAGGTGTCTTGAGCCTTGCTTCTGTTTTTGGCTTCTTACTCAACCTCCCTGGAATTTCTGCTCACTTGCCCTGCCCCAGGCTGAACCCTAGGGCGATCTCTGAGGGACTTAGCTGGCACTTTCTACACTGTTTCTGCCAAATCTGTCTCATTACTATCAAAATCACTTCTCCCACTTTTGGTCTAATATGCAGATATCATATGCTTTCCCTTGCTACTCTATAGACTTCCTTCATACTAGGTGAACAAGGTGACCCTTCCTTTCCAGTGAAGCCTGTCCTTAATGGTAGAAAGACTTTAGGGAAAAAAGGGGCAAAGGGAGTAAGATGTCCAAAAGGGGAAAATGGGGAATTCCCTGGCAGTCCAATGGTTAGGACTCTGTGTAGGTTTGATCCCTGGTTGGTCCGGGAGCTAAGATCCCGCAAGCCGTGTGCTGTGGCCAAAAAAAAAAAAAAAAAAAAAAAAGGAGGGGGGAAGTGGGGAGAATGAGATTTTGAGAAGTGTGAGGTTTTGGTGACCAAATGTTTATTTCCTTCACAATTACAGGTTTGGGGGTTATAGGTCTGAGTTCGAGGGAGGAGGGAGAAATTGGGGGAGATCTGTAGAGAGGGAGGATAGGAAAGTCTTATGGGTTCTGGACAAAGAGTGAGGTGGATAAAGCTTTAAAGTCATAGGATAGCTGGTATATCATTTTACCCCAACACTCGCTAGTGCCTGTTGCTCAGTTAGCAAACAGGGAAGCCCAACCCCACAAAACACTTGCATTTTCCATTTTTCCATGTGTATTTCCACATCCAACCACCTTGATTCAGCAGATGAGCTCCCCATTTTTCATATAGACAAATGGTAACTGCTTGGGCTTTAATTTTTCAGGTATTCCCCTTCTTTTTCCTCAGGTCAGATGTCTTCCCTGACTGGAAGTGTTGAGGCCTGGCCTGGGTAAATGATGTTGATCTGTGTATATATGCCCCATGTCTTTATTTTTTCATCTGCTAAGAGGAGCAGAAGGCAGAATTTTAGTCAACACACTGGGATATTCCTAGTGCAGTTTTGTTTCAAGCAATATGCTTGTAATGACTATACATACACGTACACACATGTATGCTGGTTTCTGCTTTCTTAAACACATCTCACAGTACTGTTTCTTTTTCATTACCAGCTTGTTGTAATTATTGCTCTCTCCAAATACTTTTTGCTAACCACTGCCTCTTCAGGGCCTACCACTGTACACCTAGGAACAAAATATGTATTTGATGAATTAATGAAAAAATATGGAAACTTGTGGTTCTCTTAACTACATGTTGCTATATTACAGGTCTTCAAAACTATTTTAACTCGAGGAATTTGTTAAATATGCAGATTCCTGGCACCTCTTATAGAGATTGTGGTTCAGTACAGCTGAAGGATGGTCCAGAAATTCTCATTTTTAACCAGCACTGTTGATTTTGAAGGTGGTCCTAAGAACAGCCTGAGAAACACTGCAATATTGCTTCCCAAGGGTTCAATGCCACCATCAAGAAGTTGGGTTGGGACTTCCCTGGCTGTCCAATGGTTAAGACTCCACGCTTCCAGTGCAGGGTACACAGGTTTGATTCCTTCTTGGGGAACTGTGATCCTGCAGGCCACAAGGCGCGGCAGAAAAAAAAAAAAGCTGGATCAGTTTCACTTCAAACTTGCCAACAATGGGCAAACCTTGGTAAGTGGGAGATGTAAAATGTAGCATTCAAGGTTACTTTTTCAATAAACATTTTGATGACACTGAACACCTATTGACAGAAAAGTTTCCACTGGTGTAAAAAGAATTTAAAATACAGGTCTCTTTATCTAGCAGCAGTCTTAAGCAAACCATAACCTATCATGTTTGTGGAACAGTAATTCCATTTTGAGCACCAACAACATAAGGTATTTCAAAACAAAACCACTAGTATGGTTAAGAGAAAAATTGCTGTCCGCTTTCCTTAAAGATTCAGTCTCTGTGTTGCAATGGTATCAGTGATTAGATTTAGGAGTAACTGACAGATCATTCAATAAAATTCATGTACTTTATTATCAGTTTCATTATGCAAACTATTAACATTTGAATAGTAGGGAAAAGATTTAAATTCCTTTCCTTGATCCTGAAAAAACTTTGGTGCAATCTGGTTTCCAACATTGTTTGCCTATCACTTGATTTTCAAAAAGTTAGGCTAAAAACATTTTTGAAACTACATTTAAACGTTTAAAACTTCAATAAATCTGCCTAATATTTATTTCTTACAAAATAGGCTCAAAATTCCGTTTGTTCAGTGAATTTTAAGCTTACTTCAGAGAATTTTCTCAAATTGCCAGCCCATGTTCAGACACCATTTACCAGGTAACAGTGGAAATGAAACAGGGCCCTCCCTCCAAAGTTGTGTCCCCAATTTACCAACGTCACAGATTTTTTTTTAGTAGGTTGTGTTCAAGGTCTGATTTTTAAAAGGCAAAAATAAAAACTTTCAGCCCAAGTCTATTTACATAATTTTTTAAAGATTTTTTTTTCATGTGGAACATTTTAAAGTCTTTATTATTAAACTTGTTACAATGCTTTTGCTTTCTGGTTCTTTGGCTGCAGGGCACGTGGGATCCCAGCTCCCCAACCCGCACCTCCTGCATTGGAAGGGGGAGTCTTAACCACTGGACCCCCAGGGAAGTCCCTACACAACTAATTTTTGAATGACAAACGAAAACTTTGAAAGCCAGTGCTCTCTCCAGGGATACTTTCCTCCAATATAAGTAACAATTTGACTAAAATGTCATTACCGAATAGTTTTTCTCTAGGAGAGGGGCACATTTCAGCATAAGTACACTATACTGACCCTATGCAACCCAAACTTACCCATACTTAAAACAAACACAAGAGGGAAACTAACACCCAAGTGGCAATTCAGACTAATTTCACCTTTGGGGAAACCTTATCACAGGTAGCATTTTAAGTGATGTTGTGATATCACTGTCACTTATCAAGAGAACACCCCATCTCCCTCCCTAAAAAGGGGTATCACTGAAATTTTAAACACCTTTGCGTGTACTAGTCATACATAGTCCAGAAAATTCTGCTCACTTCACTTTCTTCTATCATACACAAGCCTCTTCTAGACTTAAACAGAATTGCATCCATGAGTTCTTTTCCATGTAATTGCTGAGTTCTCAGGCTTTCTGGGCAGTTGGAAGTTAACAGGTAGCATTTTAAGGATTTACGGAGCCAAGAACCAGAAAAAAAAATTTTACATTCATCTGTAAACACTCTCAACAAACTGGAACTATTTTAAAGTTAAACCTAAGAAACTCAAAGCAGCTCACAGGTAATGTGAGAATAGGACTTGTAGAATTGGAATGACTCAGCTCTCATTATGCTGGACTCCCCTTTAAAACTAAAAGCCCAACTACTGTAATTTTTAACTTACCACCCCTATCATATCTGATTTATAAATGCTAGAAAAACACTTCACACGAAAAATATATAATTTAAGATTACTGTATTTCCTTACAAGAGGAATGTTTTAACAAATTTTACAGGTGTCAATCAACCTTTGTTCGAATTGGGCACACATCAAATCTAGCATTTTGGGAGTTTTATTTTGGAAGTGAACTTTTAACTATCAATACAAATGCCAAGATACTACACAAAACATCCACAGGAACTTTTTTCATCTTTTTTTGAATTGTTCACAAACATTTCCTACATAATCCAACATACAACAGAGAAATGGTACATCTTTTTCTTTCAGTTTGCATACAATGGAAAAACAAGAATATATATATATATTTTACAAAGTTTAACTAATAGACACTACCAAGCTGACAATTTAAGTCTATAGGTGAGAAATTATCTAATAAAAAATAATCAGAATTTATTTAGCATCAGTCACTTCCATAACCAAGTATTATTCTGATTAATAAAACTTGCTGCCATTAGGCTTCTGGTATATACTTATACCAACTACTCCATATCTGTTGTATTGCTCCCCACCTTGGTTCTTCACAATTACAAACAGAAAATCGTTGCAAAGTAGGGGCAAGCATTTGCAAAAACAAACAAAAATCCCCAGCTTATTATAAGCATGAATGTGTGGTGGAATTTCCTCCCAAGCAATGGACTTTCAAATCACTTAAGAAATCACCAGAACTTAATGTGTCAAGATACTTTGCCTAAGTCCAAGAAGAGATGCATTTATTTATATCCAACAGAGGACTGAAAATTAAACTTAGTGTTTAGTTTGGGGGCAGGTTGGGGGGAATTCAGCCATTTGAAAAATGACCGTCTTAAAAAAAAATGACCACCAAAAATAGGTTCACTAAATTTATTTTAAAAATCATAAAACGTTTCTTACAAAAGAGCATTACATTCTGCACACTGCTCTGAATAGATGCCAGGGACATATGGACTATTGTTACTTTCCCTCCCTGTCCCACCCCCCCCAAATGTTACAGTGATCACAAAGTAAAGTGTTCACAATAATTACATGGGGGGATTTTTTTTAAACCACCAACAATGAACAAAAATTAAAATTCACTCACTCTGCTGCTGTTTCAAAATTTCAATGTTAGTTTTTGCACACCCTCCCCCACCCCCCACCCCTGTTTGTAAGGAACTAAAACATTACATCTGGTGAACAGCAAAGATTTCACTACACCTCAAATGCAGAACACCTATGAAGCAGAGGAATGTTGGCTTTTTAAACAGAAGCAGATAAAAAAAAAAAGATGCAGGACTCCTTCAGTTCTTCACTAGTCTTAGAAAAACTTTCCAGAATACTGCTTCACACTATAAAAAAGAAAAAATATCTTGCATTAGAATCCTTCAACATCTGCATACTGCTTCACACTATAAAAGAAAAGAAAAAAAAGTACGAATTAGAATTTTTGTTCGTAACATCTTAATCAACATTAAGACAATTTCAATGCTAAATTAAAATGATAAACATGTCCATTACACAGAGATAAGAATTAAAACATTAGCAATTACAAATTAGAGCAATGTAAAACCCAAGAAAAAAGATTAACAGTAAATCAGACATTAGTAGAGCAGAATTAAAATCCAAAGTTGTTAATATTTGGTAGAAAAGACAAAGAAATGTCAGTTAAGGTGTGAAATGCTGCATTTTACAGCACCAATCATTTGTCCTGTAGAGGCATGGCCTGTGCCATACGGCAGACTGTGATTTGTTGTCGATTTAGTTATCTAAAAACAACAAAATCACTAGTCTTCCACACAGAACTAGACCAACATCCATTGAATCTTCTATATTTTCTACAGGCTCTGTATAATTTATAACAAGTGGTTTTGGCAGCAGTTTTCACCAGAGAAATGAGAAGTTTGCTTGGTTAAGGCTTCTTCCAGCAAGATTAGTATTGAATGTCTTCTTTTATTTAGTAAGAAAGCAGAAGAAAATTAAAGCAAAGCTATTAGAATGTTTAGAAGTTAGGTCCCCAAAAGGTTGAGACACCATGGCTTCTAAAAAGAAAAATCAGTTGAGAAGAGAAGCTTTTTAAGGTTTTAGTATGTTTAGGCTAACATAAAGCTAAACAAACTGACCTGTTCTGCAGCAAGTACTGTGCATTTTGTATCTGGTCCTGTGTTCCTGTAATGGTAATGATCCGGTCTTCGGACCCTTCTAAAGGCTCATCAATTTTGATCGACGCTCCTGACTCATGACGGATTTGTTTAATCCGCTGACCACCTTTGCCAATAATAGATCCAGCCAGCTGAAAAGAGTTTTAAAAACAAGTGTTTATTATATACTTTCAAAGTATTATCCTGTACGTTCAGTGACCATCAAGAGTATTAACTTTGTACAACATATTGACTATGCTGTGCTAATTTAATGCCCCACACTAGTCAAGGTTTGAATTACAATGTAGTTACATCACCCATAGACATTTCCTTTAATAAATGAACCAGGGGCTCAGAACCCTCCTAACTGCTTTTTAATGGTACTGAACATCTTTCGACAAGGCTTAAACTGGAGAATGACACCTCAGCTGAAGTCCTTGAAACACAATTTTAATCCTAAAAGGGAATATTTTTGTTAAAACCTTTTATTAAAAGCCAGGGAACTTAAAATGACTTACTAAATGTCCCTTATAATATTAAAGATACTTACATCTTTGGGAATAGTTACTTGTGTAGTAATAATAGGTCCACCAAGATCACCATATGAGCCACGACCCCCTGCATAGGAATAATCTGATTTAAATAATGAGTATTAAGTTCATTTACAAAGCATGAAATAATACTTGATTTCACAAAGAAGAAAACTTACCATATCCAGAGCCACCCTAAAAACAGAACAGAAAAAAACAGAAAATTACTTCACCTTCAAAACTTCAGGTGTTTTAACATTAAATCCCCTAGAGTTTATTAGAAAAGCAAAGTCCTCCTATACCTTCCCTAGTAAGTAAATCTCAAAGACAATCCTCGGGAAGAAACCATTCAGGTACACAGTATCCCAAGAAACAAAAATGTTATATGGGGGGAAATAAAACACTTATCGATGACTAAACGAGAATGTTAAAATTATTAGTGACATGAATAATAAACACCCATGATACTCAACCTGTGGTTCATAAGCCATCTGCCACTCTGATGGGCTCCATGTATCTATTGCAGAGTCCCAGGTTTCATCAGCACTGAAACCAACCTGTGTTAGAGATAAAACTATTAATATGAACCTGCACTATATTTGTCTGAAATCACCATTTTTATGACCAATTATTATTTCACATCTCTATATACACTGGCAGTAATCATGTATTTTGGGGGAAACAAAGATGGAACAAGTCTTAATATCCCAGCAAACACCCAAAACAATGATTTAAGTGGCTATCTATCTACAAAAGCCCGTTTGTAAGACAAAATTCCTCAGTTAATAATCTTGAACAAAATGTTAGCTATCCGACTTTAAGACCCCTTTTAGCACTCATAAATAACACTGATGAAATATCAAAGTTCTTACCATGCCATCATAACGGTCTCCAGGTCTTCCTCTTCTGTCATAGGCCATTAGATCTCTGCAAGCATAGTACTTGTTGTAATCTCAGCTGGTCACACATATCAAATAAAAACCTACCCCCTCTACCCATAAAGTGCAGCTTCTTGTATGTTAATGTGTGGATAAAAGAAACTTACCCCCCTCTAGGTGGTGGTGGTGGAGGAAGAGGAAGATTCCGAGCTCTGCTACCACCCCGGCCACCTCGTCCAGGAGGAGGTGGAGGAGGTCCTCGACGAGGGCTCATATCATCATAATCTCTTCTGGATGGAGGCATGGGACGCCCACCCCGACCAGGAGGCATTCTGTCAAAACCACCTCTTCCCCGCATGGGAAATCCCACAGGACGTCCACGGCGGTCATCAAACATCATTGTAAAACCACCATAATCATAGGTTTCATCGTAAAAGTTGGGATCATAAGGCTGAGCACGTCCTTTAATGGGAGACTGAAACAAAAACATAGCAACTTTATAGACTGAGGAAAAAGCCTTAGTTCACACCAAACATTCTTTTAACAAACAGAACATTTCAAGCCCTTTGTATTTATCCTGGGAGGAACTCGAGATAGGGCTAGGAATATATGCAAAGATAGGAAGGATTTAAAAAAAGCATTTCTGGTGAGTTTCAAACAAAAAAAATTTGAGTTTTACTGCTTGCGAGGTAAGGATTAACAGCTTTATTTTACCCTTAGAGCTTAAGTAACAGACTACAAACCCCTTTCACATTTCACAATGGGGATTATGAAGAAGTGACCACCCCAAGGGCTGAGGGGATCGATATCCTGGGTATGCAGTGTAGTACTATAAAGGAACCATAGAAACTTCTTTTGAAGGACCAAAGGCTATTAAAAACCTCACCAACAATGTAAAGACAACTCTCCAGATTCTCCCAAAGTATTTCTAAGTTAAAGTGATAGCTAAAAGCAGGGTGATAGAAAATTGTTAGGTGAAGGAAAAGTAAAAGTAAAAGCCGTTTGTCTAAATGTTCTCAAAGTACTTTTGAACAAGACATCTGTTTTACAAAATTAAGCGCAAATAAAATAAAGGGTTCTGAAGGTACCTCTGATATAAGATCAAGGATGATCTTTATGCACTCTACAACCCTATCAGGTTTTCCTCCAATAAGAACGACTCTGTCAGTGGATTGAGGACAACACTCCTGGAAAAGCTTGATTGTTGTCTGAGTGTTCTGTAACAGATTTACAAAAAAAGCAGCATTAATCAATCATTGATCAATCAGAAAAAAGGAAATGCAGTACAAAACAACGTCCAGGTTTAGACAGATTTAATTTGTATTTCAGTAAAATTTCCCCCCATGTAAAAAGCTTGTTAGTAACACTAGGACTTTGCACAATAAATTTTTGGCAAAATAACTTGTATAGCATGGTCAGGCCTTTCTGTTATATTTTAATTAGCAAACTAGATAAACTTAAGGGAGGAAACTCAAAAAGGGGAATGAGAGAAGCCCACGGAACCAAGTCCACATAAAAAGCTATTTTCTAGTAATATGGCAGGAAAAAAGAAAACTATCACTTTACCTCTCGAAGTTCTTTGATTTTAGCACCTTTGACCCCAATAATTCCTCCTGCCAGACTCTGATGAATCAACAGTCTCAACTCGCAGTCAAAGTCGCTTCCTTTATAGTGTTGGTACTGCGGAGGGAGAGTTATAAAATTTTAGTCCCAAATCAAGGATTCCCCAAGAATACACACTTATCTGCTATAAGCATACCAATATACTGTTGCAGTGAGCAACCTGAATTTATATTTCAATAACTTTACCAGTTATGTGCTTATTATCCTCAATAGCCAGGCCCAAAAAGGACATTCTGCACCACCTTAAAAAACTATTTTATTTTCAGGTCCTGCAACACCATACCCACACTGCAGCCATTTAGCATGTCGCTGTTACCACAAAATTATTATTAACATTCAAATAACACCATAATAAAAATGACTGCAAAGCACTTTGCAAATGTAGTTAATTCCCACTGCAGCATGGAGCAGGGTCAACAGTGAGTTGTAAGACCATTCATTTATCATGTTTTTAAGCCTTTTTTCTATAGAGATGGGAAAAGTACGCTATGTTGAAAATAAAATTGATCCTATGGGCCAGGCTCCATACTTCAGTGGGGTTCAATGGCACTATGACATACATTTAAGCATTCCACAGCATCAGATTCGAGCGGGAGCTGGCTGGTTGCAGTGGGTGATGGCAACTGCAGGCCCTGAAAGTAGAAAAATAAGAGTAATAGGTTAAGTGTCTAGTGTGATCAGGCTATTGTCGCATATATTGGTAAAGCTACTACAACATATTTCACATCTATATCATTAAATAACAAGAAACTGCTTATCTACGTTAAGGATCAACATACATTGCTTTTCTCTATACACCTAGTAAATAAATGATTACATAAAATTTAAAAATCCTTGAACTAAATCAAACACAGTCCTTTCTGACAGTCCCACAATCATTATTCTAACTCAAAATCTCTAAAACTAAAGCCCATAAAACATATGCTAAACCTCATGAAAGTGTATGGCCACAGGTAGTTCCTATCTACTCCAGTGGCTAGACTACATTTTCAAACAAGTAATGTGGGTATAATAACCCTGCACCTTAAGTGGCGGAGTGCAACACACTGCTGCTACAAAACTGTTATAGCCAATGTCTCTCCACCTCCCCCATTTTGCCTCATTAAAACATCCTTTAAGCACCCCCCAACTGCCAAATACATTTTAAAAATGAGCCTACCTCTTCCAAGGTAGGGATGATTTTCTTCAGAATTTCTCCAATTGTTTCAATATCAGCACTGATACTCAATATGCTGTCAAACATCACAAATACCAGATAGTACAAAAAAAAGGTGGAAAAGAAAAATGAGTTTTGTGGTCATCACCAGTAGTCAAACAACTTTTACAAAGAAGAACATACAATTATTTAATCCTCCCCATTTAAAGTAGCCTATTTATACATTTTTCACATGCATTTTGTTTTATGCCCAATACAAACATGGTAACATTATTAGGAGACTTGCAGAGAGACAGAGAATGGGCTCTTGGAAGGGCTCAGATTAAGTGGGCAATAAATTGACCAGAACTGAAGCAGAGTTGAATACTTATGTTCCCCGCCACCACTAAGTTAATTAAGGATACCCTCGCTGTTACATTGGTAAAACTGGCACACCTTCTCTTAGGCAAAGTGGGGGAATATGCAAGTGGTGAACATTATATTTGGAGTAAGGTTATGAATACCAGTTAGAAATTAGATCACTAATGGGCTCTGCAAGAAAACAAATACAAATGCAAGACAAAAACAAAGACAACACAAATGAGAAGTGAAGGAAAGTGAACCAGAGTTAGCATTTCATCAGAAAAAATTATGAACAGGCAATGTTGGGAAGCAAGGTGGGCCACAAAGACAGAGCGAGAGACTATTTCGGTAACAATTTGATTTACAATGCAGCAAATATGCAACACTTGAAGCTGTGCTCCTTCCATCGAAATAAAATTAGTGGATCGTTTGGGTGGGCAACTCACGGTAAAAGTTCAGTGACAAAAAGACTTAATGGGGAAAATAAGACAGAAACTTGAAAAACAATACACCGTCTAAAGGGGATACTATTTAATTATATAAAAGGCAGGTAATAAAATACATTTCTCTCTTTCTAATCAGGCAGTGAGGCATAAACTGTTGGGACATACCGCTCGGGGCCACTGCTGTCTGGGACTGAAACACTGGCATTGTACTGCATTGGTCATTGGCGTTCGTGGATGTTGGCATTGGGCATGGGCATTCAATCAGAAGTTGTCAAGTATGGTACCCGTTTGGCAACGAGCACATTTTTGGGCATAGCCAACCAGGGTTTTCACATGGGCGTTCAGGGGCGGATGGGCCAACGTCATGGTGGGCAACGCAGGGGTAAGTCGATCCAGTACATGGGCAACGGAGATATATGGCCAAAAAAACAAGGAGAGGGAAAAGGGGGAAAAGCAATAAATTTTAATTTAATACAAACTATACTCATACTCTCAATTAATGAAACAAGCTTAAGTTGTTCTGAAGACTAACACAATAATGGACTTCTCTATATCTGACTGTGGCTTAACATTTAAGGACCTTTAATGATGGTACTTTTTTTTTTAAACAAACAATGTTTCAGTAGCAGGCTGGCTCATGAGGGTAGACACAAAACCTGTCATGACTCGAATTCTTGAGGAAATGGGGAAATTATTAACCCAGATAATTATATAGAACATCTGGATTAAAAGGAAAGAGGTTTATAAAAGACAAAACAAAAATTCCCACACCACCAAAAACCCTAACTGTTAAAAGACTGTTTGGTTTCCTGGAGATTTAAAAACGCACTCCTAGATCCTACAGGCAGGTTTGTAAAATTTAAACAATTTTTCAAGTTCAGTTTACAGTAATCAAGAGGAACATACAAAGATCTGTGACCAAGAGAGAAATGAAAAAATACCAAATAAGTATTCAACACAGTTATTATTTGCCTCAACTTTAGCAAGAAAACATCAAGAGTGTGTACATGAGAAAAAAAATTTAGGAAATCTGGTGTACCCAAGTCCTATAAATACGCTCACTTCTGGTGATACCAACATTTAATGTGTCTAATCACAAGAGTCAACCCACTATAAAATATGAAGACTCAAAACAAATCATCGGCATTGACAAACGGCTTCCCAGTTGTAAGATTAAGTGCCTACTCTATTCTTTACCCATATCTTAATCATGCAACCTTAATTTCTTTGTGCTCCATGTGCAAGCTGTTAAAGAACAGATGGGCAAATTGGAAAAAAAAGGGAATAAAAAATTTGGAGTTTAATCAGCCACCTGCAATGGTTTTCAGTAATACTGTACTTGATTCATACATGGGAAATGGTACAAATTAAGGAGTTTTATATTGTTATTTCTAATTAAGATGTTATCTTGCTTGAAGTGAATAATTTGGTGTAAAGTTATTAGAAAGGGAGATTTAATATAGACCACCCCCTGCTCAATCTGGGCTTTGTTAAATTAGGAATGTCAAACCTTGAACATCATCTATGTAACCAATTATTATAAAAGGCTTGAATCTAGACTATTAAATGATTTCTATGATGCAATTCTTTAATCCTACAAACACATAAACTGAAGCTTCCTGTGTAGTAGTTTAAACTCTTAAATACTTACGTCTGTACGGAGAGCCTTAATATTCTTGCCTCCTTTTCCAATCACTGCCCCAGCATTCTAGAGAAAATAAAAAGAAACTTATTTTGTCTTTTCCTAGAATTAAGGTGTCTTCCTACGCTCTTAAGATTTTAGCCAAACAAACAAACACCACACATGTCTAAACTCTTTTTTGGTTATAGAGATGAAAATCTATCTGGGGATGTCAAGACCATCAGGTTAGCAAAAACTAAAGAGTCTATGTGCTTTAGGGACTAAACACCAAGGCAGAGCTTTGAAATACTCAGAACATACTGAGTCTAAAACTTAAGCAATAGCACTAACTTTACAATGTCTTTCTGCAAGCCAATTAAATAATTTAAATGCCAATAGGTACTTTCACATTGTGAGGTGTATTATCAGTCAGGTAAGCTGCCAACCAGGATGTTTTCTAATGAATTCACAATGTAATCAGACACAATCTTTAATCCATTAATGCTTTAAGGATCATCCACACCCATCTCCTAGTTCAGCCCTGTAGTAGGCTATGTTAAGGGCTTTCTTTTTAATTGTTGGCAAAATAACACAATTACCATAACCTAGAAAGTCTGTTTAGGAAAAGCCAAACAAATCTTTTATATTCTGCAGGCTGTAAGCTTTTGCAAGCTTCCCAGAAGGTTCAATCAGAACTTTTCTTAATTCCTACTTAAGAACCACTTTCAAAGTTTCAAGAATAAAATTTATACCTTGCTCTGAAGCAGAATGCGTAATTCAACCATCTCATCAGTGTTTCTAGATCTTTTAAAAGCTTGTTCCTCTTCCATATCTTCAGCAGGGCGTTTACCTAAAAATTAACAGTTCAAATTTCAGAAAGCACCAGCATCTTCAAGGAAGGGTAGGTTTAATTACATTTCAATTTTAACCTACAGATTAGAGAAACTTTAAGTCCACTGTTTAAAGGGATTTGTTGCTAATCTTAGGTATGTTTTAAAAAGGCCAAAGGCACTGGTTCTTGGACTTTTAAGCATGAATTTAAGCACTCCATTCCAAATGGTTTTCCAAACACAAGATATTGTGACAACACTTCAAAGGATAAGAAACTTCAAAATGCAAGAAAAACATTAGTTTTACATTTACTGGCTTTCTTTTAATCAGTTTACCGTTACCTATGCAAATGAGTTACTTCTGGTTCATAAATATATGCTCAGATGTAACTGACACGGATCTCAAATTAAACATACAAAGTAATAATGAAATTAACAGACCAACAAGAATAAAATTGTTAAAATGTCTTCTCACCAAATTCGCCATTGGTTTCGGTGTTGGGAAAGGTTTCCTCTGGCTGTTCAGTTTCCATTTTCTTGTATTAAAGGAACACACCAATCTGTTGAAAAATAAAGAGGCTAGTACAATTGGTTTATTGAAAAGTAAGCGGTGCATCTTGCTAAAGGTTAAAAACAAGGAAAAGTAATGACTGTTTCTAGAACGTACCAGTTATTAAATATATCCTTGCAGGGCAGAACTGAAGTGTTCTGGGCGGGACCAACTGACACCCTAGTGCTGCAGTAGCCTATAAAAACCAACACAAATCAGTTTTGCTTTTTTGGTTATTACTGAATACTAATCAACACCAATTTGAACACAACAAACAAAAGATCTATTTCTAAAACTTGCTTCTTTGTTTTAGGGTCTTAAACTTCCAAACGATTGCCTTCAAACACAAAAACACAAGCCAAAAGACCGTATCTGATTCTTTTGTAAAAGGAAAAACACATTTTTAGCCTTTGGATCAAGTCCCACCACAGCAATTAGTTACTTTATATGATAAATACAAAGAAAACTAGACACATGTAGGGCATATCGATAAACCCATGAGTCTATTGTTCCCGAAGAATATAAATTTATAAAAAGATACACAAAATTATTTTTACATTGGGATTTTAAACCGCTTTTGGGTTTCTTTCCATTGGTGACTTGAAAAACTACCTTCTGAAATCTTTAAAGTTTACAAATACAAAAGCAAATTCAAGCCATACCCAACCGGCAGGTCAATCTACTGGAGCGATAAACCTGCAAAGCTGATACAGGAGCACACCCAAACTGCTAATACTACTCGACTATCCAACAGAACCCCTGAACACCAACACCATCACTAGCGAGATATTTTACATTACGTTAAAAGCGGTATAACCTCACAATTATACCTCCAACACCACACTGGCGATAGGACTGCAGCCTTTTAGCTCGCCTCTCATGACTGGCAAAAAGCGGCGACCTGCGGCCCCCAGGAATAGCTGAACAGCTTAGAGCTAAAAATCAAGGCCATATTTACGCCTTCCACTCTTCCAATGACCAACTGAAACGCTAACCTGGCCCATCACTCAGTTAAATACTGAGGTGTGGTGGAAGATTTGGGTAAAGTGGTTTAACGACCGCAAGCTCTATTTATGAAAATAAACAAGTATCCTTCAGGTCCTTCAGTCACCGTTTCTCAGACCGTGAAAATCGCTAAGTACATGCGTGGCCAGCCGAGCGCAAACATGCCGTTCTCTCTCCAACGCCCGGGACACCGGGATCGGCAACGGCCCAGCAACAGGAGTTGAAAAAGCTCCCGAGGCGAGAGCACCAGCGCCGCACCTCTCCTCACCCGGATCCGACAGGAAATGGCGGCCCGCGTAATGGCGACTACGTGCTACTAGGCGGAGCCGAGCGCGGACCCCCCCTCCCCCACCCACCACGCGGTCCCGAGACCTCGTCCCCCGCGCCCTCCCCCCACCGCGGGAGAGACAAAGCAACTGTGGCAGCCCCGACCCTTCCAGCTCGCCCGTTCCCGCGTCGGGCCCAGGCCGGGAGCGCCCAAGTGCGCCGGAACCCACACAAAGAGAGCGGCGTTCTCTACCGCCCTCGGGGCCCGCCCGCCGACCCCCTCTCCTTCCCACAAGACCTAGTTCCCAACACTACAAAACTGCAGCTCATTCCACCGTCACAAACCTCGCGACTCCCCGAAGCCTCCAGTACCGCAGCGCAGACTGCAGATATACGCTCAGGGAAATGGCGGAGGTGGGGGGAGGGGAAACCCGGCAACGTTCCATCCCAGAACAGGCCAACCACCAAGCAGCCCCAACCGCCTCCCTCAAGTGGAGAAACTGGTCTCCGGCCCTCGCCCCCACGCGCCGTTCGCCCAGCCCCATTCCTCACCGGGCAAGGCTACCGTCCCTATGCCGCCGCGCCGCCTCAGCCGGTCACAGCTAGACAGAGAACGAGCGTAGGCCCCCACCGCCCTCCCCGCGCTCTCCTACCCCGCCGCCGGGCCCGATAGGCTGCCCCAGCTACAGCGGTGGCGCGAGGGCGAAGCGATTGGCCCAAGGCCGCGTCAATCAAGGCGCTGGAGGAGGCGACAGCCCCGCCTCCCGCCGGCGCCTCCCTTCAGGCTGTAAGGCCGCTAAGGGCCCGAGAAAAACCAGACTTGGAAAAAGTCAGCGCAGCCTTTAGGGAGGCCAAACCCCTGCCCGAACCCATAATACCCAAGCCCCAATAACCCTAATTACCTATGGGCCGCAAATAACCGGGAAGTAGGGAAGACGTCGACGTTGGTGCAGCAGAGAAACAGAGGATAATGGCGCCTGCAGTGCTTTCGCCCGGAGAGCCCTCCTCCTTTCTCGTTCGCGCACTCACTAGCTGGGGGGAGGGGGGGAAAACCTCTCGCGAGAACTAAAGGCTGTCCAGTTCACGCGCACAGGGAGGGGGCGGGTGAAGGGGCGTCTTCGGGGCCCTGAGGAGTCTTCAGGGTTTGGAGGAGGGGCGTGAGTGCGCGGCAAAACGAGCGGGAAGGAGCAAAAAAGGATTAGGGCGCGCTCCGTGGTGGTTCCCGTTCTCACAGTCGCGAGGCCCAGGAACCAGTGTTGCGCGAGGGGAAGGCGGGACGTCCAGGTCGGTGTTAGGCCCAGGCGAATGTCCCCGTTTCCACAGCCCGCATTCGCGTCTCCTTTCTTCCCCCGTGCTCCCCTCTCGCCCGGGCTGCGGGGCGAGTTGTGTGTAACGGGCCGCGGCGCCCCTCAGGCGTGGCCTGGGCCGGGGGCGCAGCCGGAGGGTCGCGGCCCGCTGTCCGCTGGCGGCTCGGGGTTCCGGGAATTGTTGGCCGTCCCGCTGGGCTGTGGCGGGCGAGCCTCGGAGTCCGGGAGAACTCAGTCCCTTTGCTTCCGGCGCTGAGCCTGTACTCCCGGGGTCTTTACAGGGCTCTCCGTTCTGACGAAACCTTTCGTTTTTCCTTTCTTTTTCTTTCTTTCTTTTTTGTTAATGGGACCTGCGATACGAGTATTTTGTAGTGTCGGTGCTGCCGCTACGTGTGAAAAATTTCTGGAAGTATTGCTTTCATGTCCTACAATGAATGCAAATCGCAAAATGCGTTGTAGACATCCGCTTTGCGTTCGTTCACCTCTTTAAAGCGCCCACCGTGTGTCAAGGTATTCGGCAGTGATTAAAACAGACTAAAACCCTCGCTCTCAGATATGTTACCGTTCTAGCGTGTTCAGTTTATACTTGCTTTGTGTGCGGTTACTTCTAAGGCCCCTGTGTCAGGCTTTGATGGTTTCTTCTGTTAAGGCACTTAAGGTCACTCTGAATCGGTGACAAACCTGGGAAATTGCCAGTAACTAGTACCCAGTATCCACAACCTGACTCAGCTCTCCAGCTCTCACCCACAACCCCAAACTTGTGTTCAAGCATAAAAATGTTATAATTTACATGGGATGTAAACCCACCGTTAGAATACACTTTTTTTTTGGTAATTATGAATTTGTGCTGATTCATTCCGCTGTAACTTGATTTTCCTCTTGAATACTTTGCAAATTAGATGTAACCAGCATTTTAAAAAAATGTCTGATTTCCGCCATCTTTTATCTTTTACTTGCTTAATCAGGAAGAGAACTCTTTAGGAGGAACGGAGAACTTCATGAACCACCAACATTTACTGGCTGGGAGGATAGTTAAATACTGTTAGAGCATACTGTCTGGGATTGTGGAGTTTTTAAAAGGCTCTTTGAGTGGTAATATAATTTTTTAATGGCCCCACCATGAAGAATATCATAGCCTTGTTGGGAGGTAAAACTTAACTTGTGTTTTGTTTTACGATACATAGTTTGGATTTTTATTTAATGTTCAGCCAAGAAAATTGAGTGTATGAAGGGGCTGGCGATACTTGGATTGTAGAGATTTAATCTGCCAGTCAGGATTTGCAGCATTTAATTGAATCTGTCATTTAAAACCTGGGACACTTCACTAACACAGATAGGCACATATAGGGGTACTGTACTAATGATGTTTTCTTTCAAGCTAGTATTTCTGTTGAAACCATCATTTTCTGCCTTGATAAACAGTGATGATTGATGAGCAGGAATGCAAAGTAAGCAGCTTTATCTTAAGAACTTATTCCCAGTTTCACTGTCTTCTGACTGGACCCTAATTGCTGAAAGGTCTTATTTCTCTTTTCTAGATGCCATTGTCAGGTTTTTTTTGTTGTTGTTGTTGTTGTTTTTTTGCTTTTTTCTTTTTCTACTTGTTTTCTTCCTTACCTCTTTTAATTTGCTTTATAGGTTTACTGTTTAAATAACAAGAAAGTCTGTTTTTTCCACCATTTTCATTCAGGGACTTGCTCTCTTGAGGAAAGTCTGTCTTTTCACCATCCTTTCATTCTCTATTGTTTTCAGCCAAACTGTTACATCTGTGCTCATTCAAGAACTTACCAACTTGGTTGATACATTGTGGCTCCTGTGTTGAGTAAATAATTGTATGATTATTTGGATTCCTGATGAATTTAGAGCTAGTATTACTTAGCTTGTGGGATTTGCTTTAGATAAACTAATATAATTGAGATTGTACACCAGCGAGCTGGATGATTACTTAAAATTTTATAACTACTATTTTCTGAGTTTGTGCCAGACCTTGTGCTGGCAGTTTAATGCTTATTACAGTTCAGCTAGTAAATTGTGGTTAAGAAAAAGTTAAGGAACACGTGTAAGGTCACATAGCAGAAATGGAATTCAGACTCCTAAACCTATTCTCTGTCTGTCTTTTCCTTACATTAGGTTATGGAGGATCCACAAACAGCTCCACTAATTACTTCTTTCTGATTTCAGTCATTAAATACAAATTTTTTTCCCATAATTTTCAGAGTGCCTTCTCAAAATTCTGGGGTTACCTTAAAGTCATCCCCAAGGAGTTAAAACACAGACTCACCTGTATTTTTTAGATGAAGACAGTGGAAACATGGACTGGTTATAACTTGAGTATTTGTTAGTGCTTTTAAGTCTTAGCTATTGATTGAATGCCGCATACAGTGTCCAAAAGGATGGTATCAATACTTCTGCCTCTTTTTTTATTTTTTAAAAAATTGAAATATGTGAGGCTGACTGAAAAGTAACATAAATCAAATTTGCCTAAGTCTTAGTGGCAAATGATAGAATTTTCTTACTCTATTCTCTTCTGCTTAGTTCCTGCAGTCAAGATCTAGAATGTAGATTAGTGTGGTCAGCCAAGTTTAGCAAGCACAAGATGTAAATCAATTTTTAAAAAACATTTTTTTCATGATTATAAAATTAATGGAGATTAAGATGTATGTAGTTTTACATCTGACCTTTTCTCCTAACAGAATAAAAATATGAACATATTTTCATGTCATTAAATAGTACTTAAAAATGTTTTTTCAGAAGACTATTTCATGGATCCAATGTAATATATTTAATTAAAAAAATTTTTTTTTACTGTTGTTGAACATTTAGATTGTTCTGGTTTTTTTCCAAAGTGTAAAAGCACAGTGATAAACACTCTGGCACATAAAATCTTTGTCCTCATTTCTGATTATTTTCTTAAGATTAAGTTTTGAAATCATACGGTGTGAACACTTCTTAATGTACAATTTCAACAACGTATACTTTTTCATATTTTTTTCTTGGACAGTGATGTTCTTGAGGATCAGGGGCTGTTCTTTATGTATGAGCAGATGAGAAGTTGTGCTGCTGTAGCTAACACCTCCCCTCTGAGTTGCTTCTACCTGCGGTGACTGTGGTTACTCAGTTTCTCAAGAAAGGGAGGAACAAAAACCTTAGGAATTCTCTTGAAGGAGTAGATGCAAGTAATACAATTTACTAAATTATTAAAGGGCTCGGTTATTGAAACCCAGTCTAAACTTTGTAATCCCACATGATAATACTTTTTCCATTTAATTAAAAAATTTAATAAGCTTTTCTTTTTTACCTGTAGGAAAAAAAAAATCCTATTATATATAAAAACATCTTCTTATTGAAATTGTTTTTAACATGCAGTTGTGGGGAGTAAACCATGTTTCAGATCAATATGCCCTCCACTTTACTTACTTTGCTGTTAAATGAAGAATTCTATGTAGCAAATGTGCATTTAGTTATAACATTATTATAAAATTGTAGTATATCATGTAGTTCTGGAAGTGGAAATTTAAATCCTAGAAGGTAGTATTTGGAGAAAATTATTAATTAGAACTGCCACGTGTTTATAGAACAATTTCACTGTGGTTCATTGAGCACTGTTTCTCATAATTTGTCCCAACTATCATCTGAAAGGAGTTTTGTCACTTGCCGAATGCAACAACACAAACAAGGAAGTGCGTGTTTGAGATAACTACAAAATTAAAAAAATAAAATAAATGAATACATAAGCCTTAAAATATCAGTTTGTAATATTTAAAAATTTAAAAAAACTTTTATGTCATATTTTAGTAGAGTTATAGCAAAAGGAAAAGTACTTAATGATAACACTGTTTTGAAGCTGTTATAAAGATAGATGCAGTAGGTGTTTCTTTGATTTGACTTTGTAAAGGAAATAATTTAGAATATACTAGGTGAGCTTGTCGTTTAAATGAGATCTGAGAAAAGTCTGTTCATTGTAATAGTGTAGTGCTCTTATAGAATGGCCATTTATGAATGAGTTTTATAGTTTATATGCAAGTGGGTATATGTAAATGAGGGACTGGCTTTACTTTCTCTTTTAAGTCGAACAGGGTCTAGAAAATGATATAGAAATGGAGGTTAGCAGAATTTCATTCTGCGTCTGCTACCATGTATGATCTGTATGTCTTAATCTTCATGCCTGTTTCATTCTCACCCAAATAGATGACAATCCCTACCCTTTCTATCATAAATGACTATTTTGAGGTTTAGATAATATTACAGATGTAAAAGTATGTATTTTGAAAAAGTTTAAAATCTTACAAATAAGAGGTTTTAATTTTTATTAAACCTTTTTCTTCAGTTCTCTGTTTAAACAGCTGTACTGCTGGGATATAGAATTAACACCACTGAAATTCCTTTCTTTCATTTTCTATCCAGCCTTGACCTTTTCAGTTCACAATCAATCAGTCTTTCTTTTTTATTGGTTCCTTCATCCTCCTAGAAGTACTAACAGTATTAACTCCTACTGTTTAACAGGTTCAGGTAGAAAATAGCATTTGTGTTAAATGGCTGCATATAATAATTTAGGGATATATACTGTATACACTGAATAATTTATAGTACAAAACATTCTGCAAACAACTTAATTAATTGTGGCATTTATACTTGATAATTCATTTAAATAATTATAACTCTACTGAAAGTACACTGTCTTAATTTCAGTTTACTTAATGACTGTCATCTCATTACTACAACACCTCTGCCAATTAGACTAGGCCCATTTGCCAGTGCTGTGGTGTTTAAATTTTAGTGGAGAAAGTAAGGTAACTTACTATTGAATGAGCACACCTAAGAGCCTTGGATCTAGCTTAATTTTTGAGGTTAAAAAAATGACAACAGATGCGATAAAGTAGCACTTGGGAATCTTAGGTTATAGAAGTACAGATCTCTGTCTTGAGGATAAGATGTCACTCAGCTGTGGCCTCATAATATCATGCTTGGGGATTTTAACATGCCTTATTTTAATTAATTTCATGCTTCGATGTTATTTTGTTTTAGGGTCATCTTTTAAGCATGCAGCTGAACTTGGTTTTTTCAATTTGAGAGTATCTTTTAACAGGTGAGTTAATCTATGTTCATTATGATTGCTGATATATTTAGACTTACTTCTACCACCTTGTTTATTCTTTCTATTTATAGTGCTTGCCAGTTCCTTTTGTGCCTTCTTTTGGATTGTTTTCTTTATTCTGTGTTTTCCTCAGCAAGTTTGAAAATTAGTTATTAAATATCTATCCTTTTGGTGTTTGTCTTCAGTATTTTTATTGAGGATATAATTTACATTCAGTAAAATTCATGTTCTTTTTTGTATATAGTTCTATGAGTTTTGACAAACATTAGTCACATCATCGCTGCCACCTGTTTCTATAGTGTTGCCTTTTCCATAATGCCATCTTGGACTTATACAGTGTTTGTCTGGCTTCTTTTACTTAGCTCGCTGCATTTAACATTTGTCTTAGTCTATTTGGGCTATTGTGACAAAATAGCATAAACTGGGTGGTTGATAAACAACAGAGATTTATTTCTTTGGAGACTGGGAAGTCCAAGGTCAAGGTGATGGCAGATTTAGTGGGTGTCTGATGAGAACATGCTTCTTTGGTTCTTAGATGACAGTCTTTTTACAGTAACCTCCCATGGCAGAAGGGGTAAGTAGCTGTGTGGAGACGTCTCTACTGTTTATTTATTTTTTTGTTATTGGGTTGTAAGTTTTTTTTTAATTAATATCTTTTCAAAATTCTGACTTTATTTTTATTTATTGATTTATTGATTTATTTTGGCCATGCTGCATGGCATGTGGGATCTTAGTTCCTCAACCAGGGATCGAACCCGTGCTCCCTGTAGTGGAAGCAGAGTCTTAACCACTGGACTGCCAGGGAAGTCCCATGAGGGCTTCATTCTCATAATGTAAACACTTCACAAAGGCCCCACCTCCTAATGCCATCACATTGGGCATTAAGATTTCAACATATGAATTTTCTGAGTGATACCATCTGTAGCAGTATTCATCCATGTTATTGCATCTATTAGTTTATTCCTTTTTATTACTGAATAGTATTCCATTGTAATGATGTACAACAATTTGTTAATCCATTCACCACTTGAAGGACATGTGGGGTGTTTCTAGTTTTTTGGTGATTATGAAAAAAGCTGCTATAAATGTTCACATAGAGATTTTTAATGAGTATACGTTTTCATTTCTCTTGAGTAAATACCTAGTAATGCTGGGTTGTATGGTGAGTTTAACTTTGTAAGAAAATGCTAAACTGTTTTTCTTCCTAAGAAACTGCTAAACTGTTTTTTAAAGTGGCTGTGTCATTTTGCTTTCCCACCAGCAATGTATGAGAATTCCAGTAGTTGGTATTGTCAGTTATTTTTTATTTTAGCTATGCTAATAGATGCGTAATATCACACTGTGATTTCAATTTTGCATTTCCTTAATGTCTTACTCGTTATCTGCATATCTTTTGGTGAAATGTCTATTCAAATCTTTTGTTCCTTTTAAAATTAGTTTGTCTTCCTATTGAATTTTAGAATTCTTTATATAGTCTAGATATAAGTCTTTTGTCAATTATGTATTTCTCCCAGTCTGTGGCTTGTCTTTGTGTGTGTTTGGCTTGTCTTTATACTCTTAACAGTGTCTTTCACAGAGCAGAATTTTAAAATTTTGGTGAAGCTCAGTTTATTAATTTCTTTCTTTTATGGATTATGCTTCTGGTGTTGTATCTAAGAACACTGTTAAGAAACCAAGATCACAAAGATTTTTCTCCTAACTTTTCTTCCCCTTTAAAAAAAATTGAGGTATAATTGACATATAACCTTTTAGTTTCAGGTATACAACATAATAATTTGATATTTGTATACGTTGCAAAATGATCACCACAGTAAATCCAGTTAACATCCATCACCACTTAGTTACAAAAAAATTTTTTTTCTTGTGATGAGAACTTTTAAGATCTACTCTCTTAGCAACTTTTAGATATGCAATATAGTATTTTAACTACAGTGACCAGGCTGTACATTACATTTCCATGACTTACTGATTTTATAACTGGAAGTTTGTACCTTGTGACCCCGTGCACCCATTTTGCCCACCCCCACCCCTTACCTCTTGCGGCTACCAATCTGTTCTCTCTTATCTATGAGCTTGGGTTTTTTTTCTCCTAACTTTTCTTATAGATGTTTTATAGTTGTAGTTTTCACATTTAGGTTTGTGGTCCATTTAACTTTTATATATGATTTGAGGTATTGGTTGAGGTTCATAGTTTTGCATATGGATGTTCAGTTGTTTTAGCATCATTTGTTCAAAAGACTATCCTGTTTCCTTTGAAATGCCTTTGCATTGACTATATATGAATGGGTCTGTTTTCTAGGCTGTCTTCTCTTCCCATTGACTGATATGTTAATCCTTTTGCCAATACTTCACTGTCTTGATTACTGTAGTTTATACTAAGTCTTGAACTCAGTGTGAGTCTCCAACTTTTTTTTTTTTCTGAAATTACCTTGGTTATTCTAGTTTCTTTGCCTTCTCATGTAAATCTTAGAATCAGCTTGCCATTCTTTAAAAAAAAAAAAATGCTGGGATTTTGAATGGAATTGCATTGAATCTATATATCTGTTTGGGGAGAATTGAAACTTGATCATAGAGTCTTCAACACAGCATATCTCTTCATTTGTCTAGGTTGTCTTTGATTTCTTTCAACAGTAGTTTGTAGTTTTCAGCATATACATCCTGCACATATTTTGTTAGATTTAAGTTTTGAGGGCTACTGTAAATTGTACTCTTTGTTCATTGCTTGTACAGTCAAGTCTCATTATTCCTGGTAGTTATGTTCTATATAAAGTCCCTGTGAACACTGAATTAGGGAATACTGAACTATTGTTCCTAGGAGAAAGACAAGGTTAGGTTCCTGTGAGCCTCTGGTCGTGACATTTTCACCAACTGATTAGTACATAACCTTGTTTTATTTGTGTTTCTGTTTAAAGACACTTTATTCACTATATGTTGTTGATTCATTAACTGAACTTACGACCAGTGGCACTATAACTAATGCCTGAATGAAGCTTAATCTAACACACAGATTTTACATATGACACATCTCACACAGTTTTCTTATGCTTTGGAACACTAGACAGCACTTCAGAAGTATGCTACGGGGCTGTTTTAAATAGTGAAATCATCAACAAAAAGCACAAAAGTGTGAAAATGTGGCACTAAATAGAGCACAAAAAAGACACTTGCATCTTGCTAACTCATTTATCAGGTGATATAGCTTCTTTGTACATTCTTTGGCATTTTTTCATAAACATTCATGTCATCTGCAAATAGAGGTAATTTTATTTTTTCCTTTTTTTCCTCCTCTACTTCCCTCTTGATTTTTCTCTCTTTCTAAAAAATTATGGTAAAAAACATATAACATAAATTTACCCTCTTAACAGTTTTGAAGTGTACATTGTGTATCTTCCTGATGTGGGATAGGGATGCCACAGTCTTAAATGTCTTAAAGAATCGTCTAATCAATCTTGTTTTTAGAGTACCCTTTACTTCCAGGCATACTTAGTATTGCCTTTTGTGGGTTCTGGGTTTTTATATCAGCCATTCTTAATGCCACCTTAGAATTCAACTTTCTAGTGTCTGCTAAATCATGTACTAATCTGTTTGCTTTCCAGTTTCCAAAATTTGTTGCCATTGTTTCTTCTCCCATTTTCTTTGTTCTTAGAATTTTATGACTTTTAAAAAATCTATTATCTGAGTTCTGCGGGGATTATAAGAATGTTTTTTCAATCTTTCATTTTTACCCTTAAACACATAATTTTTATATTTTTCTTATAAAATAGTAAACATAATCAGAATCTCTATTATCCTCCTTGATAAAACATAATACCTTAACTTCCCTCTGAATTCTTTTTGTATTTTCTACATTTTTGTTACCTCAAATTTTAGATCCAGCTTGTTGAATCTTAAGATTTAAAAAAAAAAGATTTTTTTTCTTTGTCCTTGATGTTTTACAGTTTACCATGCTATGTTTACAGGTGGATTTTTACACTTGTTGCTTAGCAGTATTGAGCTTTTACACCCTACAGAATCATATCTTTCTTGAATTTTAGAAAAATTTCAACCATTCTTTATTTTTTTATTATGAAAAAATTTCACTTTTATTTATATATTTTTTTTCTAGTTTTATTGAGAAATAATTGGCATACATCACCATATAAGTTTAAGGTGTATAGCATTTACATATACTGTGAAAGATTACCACAACAGATTAAGCTAACATCCATCATCTCATATAGATAAAAAGGTAATTGGGCTTCCCCAGTGGTGCAGTGGTTAAGAATCCACCTGCCAATGCAGGGGACACGGGTTCGAGCCCTGGTCCGGGAAGATCCCACATGCCACGGAGCAACTGAGCCCGTGTGCCACAACTACTGAGCCTGCGCTCTAGAGCTCGTGAGCCACAACTTCTGAGCCCACGTGCCACAACTACTGAAGCCCACGCACCCAGAGCCTGTGCTCCGAAACAAGAGAAGCCACTGCGATGAGAAGCCCGTGCACTGCAAGGAAGAGCAGCCACCGCTCACTGCAACTAGAGAAGGGCTGCGGGCAGCAACAAAGACCCAACACAGCCAAAAAAAAAAGAAAAAGAAAAAGAAAAAGAAAAAATAAATTCTCCTTGTGATGAGAACTCTTAGGATCTAATCTCTTAACAACTTTCGTATATATCGAACAGCAGTGTTAACTACAGTCATCATGTTGTGCATTACATCCCTATTACTTGTTTATCTTATAATTGGAAATTTGTTCCTTTTGATCACCTTTAACCATTATCTTAAAAAAAAACAAAACTGTTTCCTTCACCTCTTCTATTTTCTTCTGAAACTGATTACTTCAGTGTAGAAGCCTGTTTTCTCTACTTAGCCTTTTTTTCCCTTCTTTGCTTAATTTCTTAAATTTTCATACTCTGTTCTATGTAATTTCCAAAGTGTAAGTTTTTTCTTCATTTGTTTTTAGCCTTTTGTTTATCCCATCTACTGAGTTTTAAATTTCTGAGGCTGTTTCCCATTTCCAAGATGTCCAATTGATACTTTTCATAAATGCCTGTTACTGTTTAATTATCTTCTATTCTTCTTTAAGGATTAGTTCTACTTTTAAAGTGTATTTAGTATGCTCAAAGACATTTTAAAAATATTTAAGATTATTTTAAAAATATTTAAGATTCTTCATTTAAAAACAGATTTCTCTAGGTATAAATTCTCCTGTTAGTTGTGTCTGCTGATGTGGCTTATGGTGGTGATTTTCCTTAAATATGTTATAATTTTGGTTTGAGAGCTCAATTTTGAGAGAGGTTTTTCCCATGTGTGTTTTTCCCTTTTGTGTTTTTTTGGAGTTGCTTCAACCTGACCCTCTGGCTGGCATAGCTCTAGATCAGCTGTGTCATTAGAGACTTGGGTTTTTATGTGAATAGCCTAGTTCTGGACCATGCTATATGTACTATACAAGTTATGTAGGCCTCATTTCCATTCTTAGGTTATCTCTGTTTCCTCCATAGGCCATAGGTAGGTATTGAGTAGAAGATTTTTTTGGCCCAGTTCTAGCAAGTAGTCTGTTCTGGTCTTCTGACCTATAATTGGCACACTGGACCCTTAAACTTAAAGCCTTGGAGCTTTAGCCTGAAGTCTCCTTTTCCTGGTGGCTTTAAATCAGCACTAAAACTTTAGGTTTCTCCTCTGTTCCTAGCCCACAAGACTTTTTTAAAAATTAATTACTTATTTTTTATTTTTGGCTGCGTTGGTTCTTTGTTGTTGTGTGTGGGCTTTTCTCTAGTTGCGGCGAGCGGGGGCTGCTCTTTGCTGAGGTACACGGGCTTGTCATTGCGGTGGCTTCTCTTGTTGTGGAGCATGGGCTCTAGGCACGTGGGCTTCAGTAGTTGTGGCACACGGGCTCAGTAGTTGTGGCTCGCAGGCTCTAGAGCACAGGCTCAGCAGTCATGGCCCACGGGCTTAGTTGCTCCATGGCATGTGGGATCTTCCTGGACCAGCGCTCAAACCTGTGTCCCCTGCATTGGCAGGCAGAGTCTTAACCACTGTGCCATCAGGGAAGCCCTGGCCCACAAGATTTTGCTCTTTGTTATTGAGTGTAGCTATGTATTTAAAGTTTTATCTAGTTTCTTGTATATCCTTCTAGAGGTCCTTTATGTATAAAGTAAATAAGAATGTGCTTATTTTCCTTTCTTTTGTACACAAAAGTTAGCACGCTGTGTTTTGCTTTTTTTAGCCAGAAGGTAGAAAATATTTCCATTTGATAAATCAGAGGACTCATGTAGAGATTGTTGGTTTCTTTGTTAAAGAGACATGCCGATTTGACTCTGCATGGTTTATTTCTATCACTATGGGCAGGGACCTATCGTACCTTTGAATTTTTACATTGTTTTTCACATGTAATTTAAAAATTATATATCTGTACGCTCAATTATTTTCTTCAGTGTAAAGATTTATCAGTTTGGTAGTTATGACCTTCTTAATTCCTCCTTTAAAATGTTATTCTTGTATTCCTCACAATAACTAACTCTTCCTTTAAATTTTAACCATTTGTTAAATTAATAATGTGACCACTTGTTTAGGGTCACAGAGTTTGTAAGTGAAAGATAATTTGGCATCACACTTGCACTCTGAACCGCTAGATTATATACTGGCTCTCATTTGTTTTTTTATTTCTTTTTTTTTTTACACGATAAGGGGGTTTTACTTTTATTTATTTTATTTTTTTATTTTTTATTTTTTTGCGGTATGTGGGCCTCTCACTGCTGTGGCCTCACCCGTTGCGGAGCACAGGCTCTGGACACGCAGGCACAGCGGCCATGGCCCACGGGCCCAGCCGCTCCGCGGCATGTGGGATCTTCCTGGACCGGGGCATGAACCTGTGTTCCCCTGCATCGGCAGACGGACTCTCAACCACTGCGCCACCAGGGGAGCCCCGGGTTTTACTTTTAAATGATTATCAGTACACCAAATAACAACATGTAACAAATTCTTGTCCTCTAGTAATTTATATTAAAAGATATTAAAAGCAGCCCAAACAATTATACTAGTATTCATTGTTCTAACCTTTAGCCAGAAAAGACTGTTTTAAGGCTGGATGCTGCTTAGTACAGGTTACAAATAACTATTTACTATTTTTTGATAGATAAATCCCCTGACCTTCACAAAGCTTTAGGGGGAAAAAATTAATCCCTTTCTTCTTAAAAAATTAAAACCAAACAAACAAAACTACATCTACAAAAGAAGAAGTCAGTATTGATATATATGTTGCTTTAGCTAAAAGATATGGGAAACCAGACAATATATGCCTATTAAATTTTCTAAGAAATGCAAGGTTAAAAAAATGAAATCTTTGGATAAGCTTTAAGTTTTTACAAGGGAGCTAGATTTGCTATTTTCCAAGAAGTGAGAGGACCTACTATATAATATACAGAGATAATTTAATGCCTTTTCACAAGAATGTAACTTGAGCTTTGTTAGAATTTCATTTTCCATGAAGGCATGTAAAATGCCAGTCCGTGGAACAGAGCTTCTTCCCCTATGCATTTATGCAGTAGTTTTCATGGATCTCTGGCTAGATGTAGCAGACAAAGGCCAAGAGGTTATCTAACACTTTCATCCCTGTTTTGCCAGAGGTAGATCTGGAGAATGGTCATCACCTGGGTCTCTTTTTCCACCCCAGTGCTGCCCCTGCCATGGAATCCCAGAGCTCCAGCTTCTCTGGCTTTGAACCTTTCTCCCTCTGCAGTTGGTACTGTTCAATTTCAGTTTCAGCTGCTTTGGTCTGCTTCAGCCTCAGGTTGCTTGCGGGCCTCGGACGCCTTTTGGGTGGCCTGCTTCTGGCCTGCAACCATTGCTGGGGCCTAAGTGAGCAGCCTAAATGATTGGATTGCCACCTCGGGTCAGCTGATTTGTGCCTATGCTGGTGCTCTGCCCGCCATCTTCTCCTATCCTTTAATTTTCACAGTAGCCCTATGAAGTAAGTATAAAGGGAAGGAAACAAGCTAAGGTAGAGTGTCTGAGTTTCTCGTGGTAACTTACTTTTGTTTATTTCATTCCAAACCTCATGTTTTTATTCTGTACTACCTCTACTCTACCCTGATTGATAATAGGAACCTTCAAACCATACCATCAAACTTTGCACTTATGAAAATAGGCCAGTGATTCTTTCTGCAGCTTCCTCTTATAACCCTTACTGCTTCTTGTCTTAGCTCTCAGGGCCATTTCTGAGCAATAGAGGTTACAAGTACTCCACTGAACAACCAGTTCCAAATCCCGTCCTCAAATCCTGTGCTTCTGTTCCAAATGGTAAGTTTTCTTACGGGCATGTTAAAACTTTTATAAATTTGAACTCTTAGATATCTTCATCTGTAGAAGGAAAAAATATACTTTTGTGAAAAAAGGTTAGTCTTTAGTGTTTGGCTACTTTTTTATCATACTAAGAAAATCAGAAGTATATTTACCTGATAGGACTGTTGAGAATTATTTAGCCAAACAAATAAGATGCTTTACATCAGCTCAGAATCTATTGTTACTTGTTATAATTTTATGGAATACAATGGTATAAGTTTTAATAGAGTATGAATTATAGATATAGAAAGGACCTTAGTAAATATTGTTTCCTAACTAAATTTTAAATGATTAGAATCTGATTATTATATTAACATAACTACTAATTACTACAGATATTTCGTAGGTCTGACATTATGCTTTACAAATGTTAATCATGTAATCCTCACAACAACTGTGTTAGATAGGAGGTGGTACTGACATTTTACAGATGAAAAAATTAGGTTAGAGAAGTTAAGAAATTTATACAAATCACAGAACTTATAGTTTGAAGAGCTAGCCTTCAAACCTAGGTATATCTTGTCTCAAACCTTTTGCTTTTCTTATTTTACCATCTGATTACTTGTGGCATTTGAAGTTTTGCCATGTAGAAAGTCAAAGAATTATAAAGGTGCTGAAGAGAGAAAAATCTAAAAGTTTGATTACTCCTGTTTGTGCATTGTAGAGAATTATAGAAACTATATTTAGATGTACTGAATTACCATAATTTTTTTGTTTTGTTTTCAGGTAATAGATGCCTAATATTTCTTTTATATAAAAGAAATGAGTATAGCTAGTATTACATTAAGAGTTGAAACCTGGCTTTTAGCTACATGGCATGTTAAAGTGCCTTTAATGTGGCTGGAAGCTTGTATTAACTGGATCCAAGAAGAAAATGATAATGTTAATTTGAGTCAGGCACAGATGAATAAACAAGTGTTTGAGCAATGGCTCCTTACTGATCTGAGAGATTTGGAGCATCGTCTTTTACCTGATGGCATTTTAGAAGTTCCAAAAGGAGAACTGAATGGATATTTTGCTCTGCAGATTAATTCATTGGTTGATGTAAGTCAACCTGCGTATGCCCAGATACAAAAGTTGAGAGGAAAGAATACAACCAATGACCTAATTACAGCTGAAACACAAGTAACCCCAAAACCTTGGGAAGCAAAGCCTTCACGAATGTTGATGCTACAGCTTACTGATGGAATTGTACAAATACAGGGGATGGAATATCAGTCTATTCCAGCTCTTCATAGTGATCTTCCTCCAGGTACAAAAATTTTGATTTATGGAAACATTTCTTTCCGTCTTGGTGTTCTCTTATTGAAACCAGAAAATGTGAAGGTGTTGGGAGGAGAAGTAGATGCTCTTTTAGAGGAATATGCCCAAGAAAAAGTTCTTGCAAGATTAATTGGGGAACCTGATCCTATAGTTCCAGTCATACCAAATAATTCTAACCAAAGCATCCCCAGAATTACAGATGTTCTACATCCTGCGTTAGGACCTTCTGATGAAGAACTCTTGGCAAGTCTTGATGAAAACGATGAGCTTGCAGCAAATAATAACACCTCTTTGGAAAGAAGTTGTTTCAGCACAGGTAGTTCTTCAAATACTGTTCCCATCAGACAGTCAGATTTTGAACCAGGACTTGTTATTTCTCCAAGATCAAAGGAGAAACCACAAAACCAGTCTATGCTTTTTACTGATGAGGAATTAGATGACTTTTCATTGGAGGAGGCCTTGCTTTTAGAAGAAGCTGTCCAGAAAGAACAAACAGAGACCAAAGAATTACAGCCACTGACTTTGAACAGAACTGCAGATGAAAGTATAGAGAGATTTTCACATAGATCTAATACTCTGAATAATTTTTCTTTGATTTGCAAAAATGGAAATAATAATTGGAATGAAAAAAATTTATCTGAGCAAATAACTAATGAAGACAAATCTTTTAGTTGTCCATCTGCTAGAGACCAAAACAGTAGTATTGTTTCAGTTAATCATAATGTACCCCTACCCCATAATTTTACAAATAAAGATAACAACTCAGAGACATATAATAAAATAAAACAAACCAGCAGTTCAGATGGACGTTCCTTAAATAATAAAATATTAAACGGAGAGCTGGTCAATTATGTACCAAAAAGTTGTTCACACATTTCTAATAAAAATGAGCACCACTTACAGACTTGTTCTTCAAGATCATCAGAGAATAGCACTAATCTTTCTATCACCATGGATTTATATTCTCCACCTTTTATCTATTTGTCTGTTCTAATGGCCAGCAAACCAAAGGAAGTTACAACAGTGAAAGTCAAAGCATTTATTGTAACCTTAACTGGAAATCTCTCAAGTTCTGGTGGCATTTGGAGTATAACAGCAAAAATTTCTGATGGTACTGCATATCTAGATGTAGACTTTGTAGATGAAATACTTACTAGTCTGATAGGGTTTTCAGTACTAGAAATGAAACAGTTAAAAAAGGATCCTTGTAAATACCAAAAGTTCCTGGAAGGTTTGCAGAAATGTCAGAGAGATCTAATAGATTTGTGCTGTCTAATGACTATTTCATTGAATCCCTCCTTGTCTAAGGGAACGGTACTGGCATTACAAGATGTTAATGTGGAACACCTTGAGAACCTAAAGAGGCGAGTAAAGAAATAATTTACTAGCAAACAATTTAAAAAAACAAGGAAATATTTAGAATTAAATTTGTCCTTTTACTTTTCACAACTTTCTTTTTGTAAAAGGGGAAAAGGAAGTTTCATAACTGATTTCAGTCTAATTTTAAAATGTTTAATTATGTTTGTGTATGTAAGTTTTTTAAATAAATTTTTTATAGTAACTGCTGAAGCAATTTGATGACCCACTGTTGTTGAGAAATTTTGTTTTCCACTTGTTATTTCACATAAGGTGACTGCTAAAGTACTGTATTGGTGTTTACTGATGAATCATACTGTTGAAAGTTAACAATTACAAATAGGTAGTTGAGTACTTCTAATATGTAGAGTACCCCAAAAGATTTGTTTATATTATTAGGAAAAAATGTAAATCCAGTGGATTAGAATGTCAGACTCAGATACAAATTGTTTTGCTGGTTTTTGTTTTGCTGATTGGAAATATTTGGTATATTTAAAACAAATATTATCTTAACTAGATACCATTTCAGAGATTATATTGAATAGTTAAAAACCTTATTTTCAACGATAATCTATTATTATTAAGAAGATCCAGTAAGTATTTCATTTTTTTTTCTGGATTAAAATAAGGTATTTACACATGTCTTTAGTTATTTCCTTTCTTTTTTTTTTTTTTTTAATTTATTTTATTTTATTTATTTTTGGCTGCGTTGGGTCTTTGTTGCTGCACGCGGGCTTTCTCTAGTTGCGGTGAGCGGGGGCTACTCTTCGTCGTGGTGCACAGCTTCTCATTGCGGTGGCTTCTCGTTGCGGAGCATGGGCTCTAGGTGCGCGGGCTTCAGTAGTTGTGGCACATGGGCTCAGTAGTTGTGGCTCGTGGGCTCCAGAGCACAGGCTCAGTAGTTGTGGCACATGGGCTTAGTTGCTCCGCGGCATGTGGGATCTTCCTGGCCCAGGGCTCGAACCCGTGTGCCCTGCATTGGCAGGCGGATTCTTAACCACTGCACCACCAGGGAAGTCCCAGTTATCTCCTTTCTGAATTAGGTGTACATGTAAGTTCTTCCTTTAGTTTTGTTGGAAGTGCTGATTTCTTTTTTAGGGAGATTGTTCCCCCCGGCCTCCCACCCCCACAAAAAAAACCCAGAAGGGAGACTGTTTCCGACTTTCCCACTTTGCTGTTAAAAAGTCACATTTGAAAGGTAAAATTATTTTTATTATTCTTTTGTTTTTAAAAAAATCTAAATTAAAGTATCTTGAATTTTAAAACATTAAACAAATAGTTAAATAATAAAATGAAGACACTGTGTTTTTAGTTAAAATAATGTAATAGGAAAATATCTGGAAGTAAGATAAATACATATATAAAAATATGATATGGATATAGTAGAAAAATATTCTAAAATCTTTTGTCATTATTGCTTGAAGGATGATAATCAGAGTTCAAGGCACAATCCAGATTTTGCTGCTATGTCATCTGATAATAACCACTTCTATATACTTGCATAGCTCTTTTACTACAAGAGATCTAAATGGATGTTATCTTTCATTATCTTTCTTGTAAATGTTCTCCTGTACTCTATCTCTTTGAGTAGTGCTGGAAAGCTGGGATTAAACCTTATTTTCTCTTCATATTCTGTCACTAAAGACTGGGTATAGTACTTTACCATATCAGTCCATCCTTCTAATTGGTGCTTTAATTCTGGCTCTAGTTTTCTCTGGCCTTAAGTATTCCAGTAGTTTTACTAATTGGCCTGTGCCTTATTTTGCCCTTAAGCCTTTTCCCGTAATTCTTCCTGAATGATCATTCTTGAATAATAAATTTCTTGTTTTCTGTTTGTTACCCTTAAATAACAACCTCCTCCTATCCGCTTACCTACAGGGTGAAGTCCAAACTCTTCATGTATAGTATGTAAGGCCTTTTGCAATCTGACTCTTGCCTTCCTTTTCCGCCTCATCTTGCCTCCTTATTCTTTTTTTTTTTAAAAAAATTTTTATTTATTTATTTTTGGCTGCGTTGGGTCTTCGTTGCTGCGCACAGGCTTTCTCTAGTTGCGGCGAGTGGGGACTACTCTTTGTTGTGGTGCGTGGGCTTCTCATTGCAGTGGCTTCTCGTGCTGTGGAGCACAGGCTCTAGGTGCGTGGGCTTCAGTTGTGGCACATGGGCTTAGTTGCTCTGCGGCATGTGGGATCTTCCCTGACCAGGGCTTGAACCCATGTCCCATGCTTTGGCAGGTGGATTCTTTACCACTGCGCCACCAGGGAAGTCCCATTATCTCCTTATTATTCACCTACCTGGTCTGCCACTAAATTTTAGTCATAGTTGTTCTCCAGATGTGGGGAATATACCTCATGCATGGCTCATAGTAATACCGCTACCTCCCATATTCAGTTGTATTTCCACTCAGCTTAAGCTTTAGATGCCCACTGAAGTGTTTCATGAATTCCCCTGCCCACTTCCATGCCCTCTATACATTGTACAGACTAATATTATATATATTATTGTACTTACTTGCTTTCTTTATTTTACTGCTATATTTCGGGCAGAATAATTCTTTGTTGTAGAGAGCTGTCATGGGCTGGCCTCTACCCATGTGATGTCAGTAGAATCCTTCCATTTGTGACAACCAGAAAATATTCCCTGGGAGACAAAACTGCCCTTGGTTGAGAACCATTGCTTTAATGGAATATAAGCGGCTTGGGGGTATGGCTAAGTGATTTACCTTTGTAACTCCAGTAAGTATTTATTGTTATTACAAATGAATCAACATATCTGATCATCTGCGTTCCCTTGCTTAATATCTTTTAGTGATTTCTCATCATCTGTTCAATAACATGGTACTTAAAGCTCTGAAACCTCTGCATACATGGCACCTCAAATATCTTCTTCAGTGAAAGAGTAAATTAGAAAAATCTGCCCAATAGCAAAGGGAGACTATAAGAAAACTTGGTTGACTTCACCTAGATTCTAGTAGAGAGGTAAAAAGTTTTCCCTGAGAATTCGTAGCCATAGGTCTGCTCTTATGTGAGGCTAAGCAGACACTCAAGTTACCTGCATGATAATCTCCAACTGAGAATTCAAAAAAGAATGACGCTGTGGGAGGCTGGCAGAAGCAGATGGGAAGGGGAAAACATGGGCATAATCAGATCATCTTTGTGTGCCTCTTAGGAGTGAATCTGCTTTCAGAGAGTACATATTCTTTGCTCCTCCATTCTGTATATCTTACATGTATTGGCCCCTGCCCTAGTCCACCACTGCTTGTGATTGGGTGGGTACATCTGCTCAATTCTGGAGTTAGCAGGCACTACAAGAAATGCTCAGACACTCATGGACAACTGTGTAATATGCGCAAGAGGAAAACAGAAAAGTTTGAAAATATCAATAGGGAATTGGGAATTTTAAAAAACTAAACGACTATAATAGCTAAAAATAAAAAATCAGTGAATGAGTTTAACTCCTGATGAAACACAGCTGAGGATACAGTGAATTAAATTTGGTCAGAAGAAAAAAATTCAGATTAATGTATAGAGAGACAAAAGCATGGAAAAGAACCAGAAAACAGTATAACACCAAGAAGGGCTAACATTAATGTAGCTGTAGTCCTTGAAAGAGAGGAAATAGAGAACACTTAGAGTTAATGCTTAAGAAATTTATAGTTTATGGAAATCAAGCTACAGGTTTCAGAAGTCCCACAAACCCCAAGCAAAATATATTCAGAGAAAATCATACCTGTGCAAATATTATCAATACCATTGAAAGCTAAAAAAAGAGAAAAAGAGCAGTGAAAGAAGGCATATTTCAAAGGACCAAAAACATGGCAACTGACTAAATAAAGACAGTGGGAATCATGATGGTGTGCTCCTGAAACTTATATGCCAATTTTACCTCAATTAAAAAATTTGGGGATCAGAAGACAATGGGATGGCATCTTCAAAATGATAGAAAAAATAAGTACCAACCTAGAGTTCTGTACAAACCAAAAATGCCCTTAACAGTAAGGGTGCAATTGGTAAAATTAAGAAAAATTCACACACAAAAATAATTTTTTCCCTAACAAACTACACAAGAAGGTTGTCTTTAAGCAGAAGGAAAATGGTAACCAGATGGAAGCTTGGAGACACAGGAAGGAATGATGAACAACTGAAAGGGTAAATATATGGGTTAAATGAGTAGCAATTTTGAAATGAAAATAATGCCTTGAGGGTTAAAAAAAACCAAAGGACTAAACTACATGAAAACAATGGCAGTTGAGTGAGGGATAAAGAAAAGTATTTTAAGGTCCTTATGTCAGAGAAAAGGTTAAATCTGCTGTTTTATATTGGACTTGAATATTCAAAGTTGCATGTTCTATTTAGAGTATAGACACTAAAAGATTTGAAAAGTAGTCTATCACTATATACTAATGAGAATAAAAAGAATAACGAGCAAAAAAGTGTTCTCAACCCAAAAGAGCAAGAAAGGGAAAAGAACAAAGAAAAAATGGTATATAGGAAAAACAGTGGGTGAGGTGGTAAATTTAAATCCAAATGGATCACCCAGAGAGATAAACGCACACACATATGGTCACCTTATCTTTGATAAAAGAGGAAAGAATATACAGTGGGGAAAAGACAGCCTCTTCAATAAGTGGTGCTGGGAAAACTGGACAGCAACATGTAAAAGAATGAAATTGGAACACTCCCTAACACCATACACAAAATAAACTCAAAATGGATTAAAGACCTAAATATAAGGCCAGACACTATAAAACTCTTAGAGGAAAACATAGGAAGAACACTCTATGACATAAATCATAGCAAGATCCTTTTTGACCCACCTCCTAGAGAAATGGAAATAAAAGCAAAAATAAACAAATGAGACCTAATGAAACTTAAAAGCTTTTGCATGGCAAAGGAAGCCATAAAAAAGACGAAAAGACAACCCTCAGAATGGGAGAAAATATTTGCAAATCAATCAATGGACAAAGGATTAATCTCCAAAATATATTAGCAGCTCATGCAGCTCAATATTAAAAAAACAAACAACCCAATCTGAAAATGGGCAGAAAACTTAAATAGACATTTCTCCAAAGAAGACATACAGATGGCCAAGAGGCACATGAAAAGCTGCCCAACATCACTAATCATTAGAGAAATGCAAATCAAAACTACAATGAGGGGCTTCCCTGGTGGCGCAGTGGTTGAGAGACCACCTGCTGATGCAGGGGACATGGGTTCATGCCCCGGTCCGGGAAGATCCCACATGCCCCGGAGCGGCTAGGCCCGTTAGTCATGGCTGCTGTGCCTGCGCGTCCGGAGCCTGTGCTCCAAAACGCGAGAGGCCACAGCAGTGAGAGGCCCGCATACCGCCAAAAAAAAAAAAAACTACAATGAGGTATCACCTCACACCAGTTAGAATGGGTATCATCAGAAAATCTACAAACAACAAATGCTGGAGAGGGTGTGGAGAAAAAACCCTCTTGCACTGTTGGTGGGAATGTAAATTGATACAGCCACTATGGAGAACAGTATGGCGGTTCCTTTAAAAACTAAAATAGAACTACCATATGACCCAGCAATCCCACTATGGGGCATATACCCTGGGAAAACCATAATTCAAAAGGAGTCATGTACCACAATGTTCACTGCAGCCCTGTTTACAATAGCCAGGACATGGAAGCAACCTAAGTGTTCACTGACAGATGAATGGTTAAAGAAGATGTGGCACATATATACAATGGAATATTACTCAGACATAGAAAATGAAATTGAGTTATTTGTAGTGAGGTGGATGGACCTAGAGTCTGTCATACAGAGTGAAGAAAGTCAGAAAAACAAATACCGTATGCTAACACATATATATGGAATATAAAAAAAAAAAAGGTTCTGATGAACCCAGGGGCAGGACAGGAATAAAGACGCAGATGTAGAGAATAGACTTGACACAGGGAGAGGAAAGGGTAAGCTGGGACAAAGTGAGAGAGTAGCATTGACGATATACACTACCAAATGTAAAATAGATAGTGGGAAGCAGCTGCATAGCACAGGGGGATCGGCTCCATGCTTTGTGACCACCTAGAGGGGTGGGAAAGGGAGGGTGGGAGGGAGATGCAAGAGAGAGGGGATATGGGGATATATGTATACATGTAGCTGATTCATTTTGTTATACAGCAGAAACTAACAACATTGTAAAGCAATTATCCTCCAATAAAGATGTTAAAAAAATCCAAATAGATCAGAAATTCCATTAAATGTAAATAAGCTAATTCTTCCAATAAAAGACAAACATTGTCAGTTAACACAATCCAATTGACAGGCATACCTTGTGCTTTGCTTTACTGTGCTTTGCTTTATTGTGATTTTTATAAATTGAAGGTTTGTAGTAACCCTGGTTAGCAAGTCTTTTGGCACCATTTTCCCAACAGTGTTTTTATTTCAGTGGCATTTAGTACTTTTATTTTTTATTACTTTTTAAATTTTTTATTTATTTTTTAACATCTTTATTGGAGTATAATTGCTTTACGATGGTGTGTTAGTTTCTGCTTTATAAACAGTGTTATTTTTATTTTTTATTTATTTTTTATTTTTTTGCGGTACGTGGGCCTCTCACTGTTGTGGCCTCTCCCGTTGCGGAGCACAGGCTCCTGACGCGCAGGCTCAGGGGCCATGGCTCATGGGCCTAGCTGCTCCGCGGCATGTGGAATCTTCCCGGACCGGGGCACGAACCTGTGTCCCCTGCATCAGCAGGCGGACTCTCAACCACTGCGCCACCAGGGAAGCCCAACAGTGTTATTTTTAAATTAAGGTATGTACATTTTTTTAGATATACTGCTAGTGCACACTTAATACAGTAAAGTGTAAAGATAACTTTTATATGCACTGGGAAACCAAAAAAATTTATGTGATTCACTTTATTGTGATAATCGCTTTATTGTGGAGGTCTGGAACTGAACCCAGAATATCTCCGAGGTATGCTTGTATATACAAGAGAAACAAAATGTAATGATACAGAAAAGTTTATATAAAAAATATATAAACACTAACCAAAAGAAAGCTGCTGTGCTTATATTAATATCAAACAGAATTTTAGGCAAAAGACTTACTAGTAGTAAAGAGAATTAATACTACTAAAGACTTACTAGTAGTTGATAATGATAAAAGGACTAATTATTAGGAAGATTTTACAATTTGAAATTTATAGAATTCAATATATTGCTTCTAAGTTTATCAGAGGACTACAAGGAGAAATAGAGAAATCTACTACAATCATAGAGGAAGATCACACACTCAGTAATCAAAAGTTAGTAGGGATATAGAAAGTACAATTGACCTAACAACCATGTGTAGGCTATTGTACTCAACAAATGGATAATAGTTTTTCATGGACATGAGGGACATTTACAAAAACTGTCCATTTTCCATACCAGGAAGCACATCTAAACAAGATTTAAAGAATTGTAACCAGAGTATATTCTCTGACCATAATTAAAATGAGATACAAAAAAAATAAAGGCAGGGGTTTAGAAAATCTCATATATTTAGAAACTACAAAACATACTCAGAAGTAACCTTGGGTTAAGGAAGAATCCACAATGAAAATTAGAAAATATTTCATTTAAAAAATAAAGTATCAATTCATGAGGTGTAGGTAAAGCTCTGCTTAGAGGGGACTTTATATCTTTAATTTAGTAGAAAAGATGGCTAAAAGTCAATGAGTGGAGCATTTATCCCAGTAAGTTATAAAAACTGCAAATTAAGCACAAAGGGGGAAGAAAAAGAGCCTAATTTATTGAAATAGGAATCAAACATACTAAAATTAAAGCTAAGAGTTGCTTCTTTGAGATTAAAATGAAGAAAAGTGTGAAGACAAAAATATCAAATGAAATAGAGACACCACTTATTGTTTCTATATATATTAAAAATCTTCTAAGAATATATTATGAATAAATGCTGAGGCATTAAACAATTTAGATGAAATGGTCAAATACCTGAAAAGCTACAGATAGAAGAAGAAAGAAAAATCTAAATTGCTCCATATTTTGTTAAAGTAGTTGAATTTATTTTTGTCAAGGGGAAATAATAGTCTTCAATTAATGGTGTTGGTACAACTGCATAGCCACATGCAAAAGAAAGAAGTTGAACCTATAGCTCACATCATATACAAAAATTAACTCAGAGTGGATTGAATACCCAAATGTAAGAGCTGTAACTATAAAACTCTTTGGAAGAAAACATAGTTGTAAGTTTTTGTGACCTTGGATGGGGCAATGGTTTCTTATACATGACAACCAAAGAAGAAACAGATAAATTGGACTTCATAAAAATTTAAAAAAAAAATTGTGCTTCCAAAGTCTATCAAGAAAATGAAAAAACAACCCTCAGACTGGGAGAGTATATTTGTAAGTTATATATCTGATAAGAGATTAGTATCTAAAATCCTACAACTCAACAATAAAAACAAATAATCCAATTTAAAAATGGGCAAAGTGTTTGAATAGATACTTCTTCAAAGAAGATCTATGAATGGCCAATAAGTACATAAAATGCTCAAGATCATGAGTCACTAGGGAAATGCAAATGAACACCACAGTGAGGTACTATACACTCACTAGGATAGCTGTAATCAAAGAGACAATGATAGTTTCGGCAAGGATGTGGAGAAATTGGAACCTTCATATATTGATGGGGCTGTAAGATGGTACAGCCTCTTTGGAAAACAGTCTGGCATTTCCTAAATATAGAGTTACCATATGACTTAGCAATTCCATTCTTACCCAAGAAAATTGAAAGTGTATGCTCACACAAAAACTTATATATGAATATTCATAGCTGCATTACTCATGATAACCAAAAAGTGGAAACAACCCAAATGTTCATCAACTGATGAAACAAAATGCATACATATGTACAATGGAATACTATTCATCCATAAAAAGGAATGAATTATTGATAAATGGAACAACATGGATGAATCTCGAAAAGCATTATTCTAAGTGTAAAAAGTAACACAAAAGACCACACAGTGTATGATCCCACTTATATGAAATATCCATAATAGTTAAATCCATAGAGACAGAAAGTGATTCTTGGTTGCCCAGAGCAGGAGGGAGGATAATCAGTGAATGACTGCTAATGGATATGGGCTTTTTGGGGGGATGATTTACACGCTCTGAAATTAGATGGTTGTGATGGTCGCACAACTTTATTAATATACTAAGAACCACAGTCAATTGTACACTTTAAAAGGGTGACCTACTACTTGAAAGCTCACAAATCCAGACCTAGATGGCATCCCCAGTGAGTTCTTCCAAATATTAAAAATTAACACCACTCTACATAAATTCTTCCAGAGATTAGACAGCAAGAGGATATTTCCCAATTCTTTTTACTAGGCTGACATAACTTTGAACGTGCATAGGAGATTGAAAAAAAGAATTACAGATTAATCCTCATGAATATAATTTCAAAATATAAATTCATCCTAAATATAATATTAGCAATTAAACCTAAAAATATAAAAAGAATACATCATGACAAAGTGGGGTTATTTCAGGAAAGCAAGGATAGCTTAACCAGTAAATGTAATTCACATTAAGAGATAAAAACTATAAGCCCATTCCAGTAGATGCAGAAGAAGCATTTGATAAAATTTATGTATTCATAATAAAAACAAACTAGTAAGAGGTAGTTTTCTTATTCTAATGAAGGGTATCTACATAAAACCTATAGTAGACATCATACTTAGGATTGGGATTAAGACTGGATATCTGCTATTAGTACTTCTGTTCAACTCTGTTCTGGAGGTCCTAGCCAGAGTAATAAGGCTAGAAAAAAGAAAACCAAACAAGTGTTGGAGAGAAATAAACTTCTTTATTTATTTGCCAATGACTTGTGTATGTAGGAAATCCAAAATCTGTAAACTATTAGTAGTACATTGTACTTGGCAATGTTACTGTATATAGGACAATAGAAAAAAACACTTGATTATGTTTTCATGTATCAGGAACAAATATAAAATGAAAAGAGAAACTGCTATTTACTAGCATAAGCATCAGATACTTTGCAATGAATGTAATGAAAGATGTGTAAGACTTCTACACTAAAACCCACAAAATATTAAAGATGTAAGTAAATTCAGTTCATAGATTAGAATACTCAATATTTTAAAGATGTCAGTGCTCCCCAAATTGATCTATGGATTCAATGCAATATCACATTTTCAGTAGAACATGTTAGTGTAAACCGAGCTGATTCTAAAATTTATATGAAAATGCAAACTTAAGCTGTGTCACCCCCAAATACTTCAGCAAGTATTTCCTATAAACGGTTACAATATATGTAATCAGAATAGGAAACACAAATTTATATGGAGTAAAGGGATGTTGAAAGTAATGTACAAATGGAGGCAAAACTGGTCTTTCCACAGAGAGGACAGGAATTTAGCTGATCCTCTATCAGATAAGACAACTTGCATGTCTATAGACAATTGTTTTGCATTGCTATCAGGTATCTACAACTTACAGAGTTGTAAAATAGCTCCCTTAGGATCAGAATTAGATAACTTGGAGGAGAGTTATCTACACAAGATGTAGTTTTCTATTGTAGCACACATTTCCCCTTACATCTTTAATTTGACTTTAATCCTTCTTGGGTTGGTGGTAAGCTCAACCACAGATAATAGTTGGGTTCCATTACTCAGATTCGTGTGACGTTTCCAGAGGGCTTTAGAAAGAACTGAACATTAGATGAGGCCCCACTGGTCCCTAGTCCATGATGTTTACAGCTGATATTCATGGTATAAGCCCAAATGACTCCTTTTGTGCCGTATGGGGTACATTCTACTTTGCCAAGGAAAGAACCTCCAGAATAGCCTAAAGAATATAAATATACGTGCAGGGGGACTTCCCAGGTGGTGCAGTGGTTAAGAATCCACCTGCCAAAGCAGGGACACGGGTTTGATCCCTGGTCTGGGAAGATCCCACATACTGTGGAGCAACTAAGCCTGTGCACCATAACTACTGAAGCCTGCGTGCCTAGAGACCGTGCTCCACAACAAGAGAAGCCACGGCAATGAGAAGCCCACACAGCAACAAAGACCCAATGCAGTCAAAAAAATAAAATAATAATAATAATAAAATATATATATATATATATGAAGATGAGGGATAATGAAAGGGTTTTTTTGGTCTCATCAGAATTTGCAAATATTTACTTCTCTTCAGCTTCCCCATATATTGGCCATAAGGCTGTTTGACTCTTTCTTTAGGTTCTTGAGCCCTGGTGCTAAGCCCAACTTTCCTAAGTGCACCAATAGCCATTCCCCTTTCAGGGGTGGGGTGGGGTGGGGAATGGTTTTTTTTTTTTTTTTTTTTTTGCAGTACGTGGGCCTCTCACTGTTGTGGCCTCTCCCGTTGCGGAGCACAGGCTCTGGATGCGCAGGCTCAGCAGCCATGGCTCACGGGCCTAGCCGCTCCGCGGCATGTGGGATCTTCCCAGACCGGGGCATGAACCCGTGTCCCCTGCATCGGCAGGCGGACTCTCAACCATTGCGCCACCAGGGAAGCCCAAGGGGAATGGGTTTTATTATTGGAATTCCCACACTCTGCCATCTGCTTTCCAGTTTTGGAGAATTCTCCCCCCTTTCCAAATTTCTCATTTTTCTCCTCTTTACCTCCCTCTAACCTAATTCCCTGGGTGATTCCAGGCACACTTTTTTTTTTTTTAAATTGAAGTATAGTTGATTGTATATGTATATATATTATATATACATAACATGTTTTGTATATATAATATATATACGGTCCCCTGGCCATCTGTTTGTCTGTAGGAAAATGTCTATTCAGATCCTCTGCCCATTTTTAAAATGGATATTTTTGTTGTGGTTATTGAGCTATATGAGTTCTTTATATATTTGGATATGCTTATTGGATCTATGATTTGCAAATATCTTCTCCCATTCACTAGGTTGTCTTTTTGTTTTGTTGATGGTTTCCTTTGCAGTGCAAAAGCTTTTTAGTTAATGTTGGCCCATTTGTTTATTTTTGCTTTAGTTGCCATTGCCTTTGGAGTCAGATCCAAAAAAAATACTGCCAAGAGTGATGTCAAGGAACTTATTGTCAATATTTTTTTCCAGGAGTTTTATGGTTTCTGGTCTTAACAGTCAAGTTTTTAATCCATTTTGAGTTAATTTTTTTGTATGGTGTACAATAGTGGTCTAGTTTCATTCTTTTGCATGTGGCTTTCCAGTTTTCTCAACACCATATATTGAAGAGATTGTCCTTTCTACATTTTATATTCTTGGCTCCTTTGTTGTAAATTAATTGACTATATATATGGGTTTATTTCTGGGCTCTCTATTCTGTTTCATTGATCTGTTTTTATGCCAATACTGTTTTGATTATTACAGCTTTGTAGTATAGCTTGAAATCAGGGAGCATGATGCCTCCAGCTTTGTTCTTTCTCCAGATTGCTTTGGCTAAATGGGGGCTTCTGTGATTCCGTACAGATTTTAGGATTGTTCTATTTCTGTGAAAAATGCCATTGGAATTTTGATAGGAATTGCACTGAATCTATAGACTGCTTTCAGTAAAATGGACATTTTAACAATATTAATTCTTCCAAACCATGTGCATGGAATATCTTTCCATTAATTTGTGCCTTCTTCAATTTCTTTGATCAATGTCTTATAGTTTGCATTCTGCAGGTCTTTCATCTCCTTTGTTGTGAAAGTTAACCAAAATAAAACAAAATATGCAGTATTCATGGTTAAGAACATGCTTTCTACTGTCTACCACTTCCTGCATTATTATTTTTTGCCCCAAAGATAATCACCTGTCTGATGGCTATTTTGCTTCCTGGTTCTTGGCAGGAGAGTGGGTGCTTTCCATATACAGGCTTTAATTAATTACCCTGCTTTCAGACCCAGCTGCTGTTGTCCATCCTAGTCAGAATTTCCTGGCTCTAAGTATTTTGGATTTCTTCAGGTAATATTGGTGCACTCCTCCATTACATTCTTTTCCACTCATATTCTAAGTAGTGGTTCCTCCTGCCCTGCTTTATTAGTCATTGGTCTTTCATCCTCTTTCTGTTTCCCAAAAATTTGTTAAAATAATGTGTTTTCTAATGGCTTACCTTCTCTCTTAAATGTTGTGGGTTTATAAACTGAAAATAACTTTCAGGTTTATTTAAATAAGGTTTTCAGAGGGATTAACAAAAAGCATTTGGCTCTTCATCATCTTGAAGAAGAACAAATTATTTAATTCTCAGAACAACCCTATACAATTCTATTTTACAGATTTGGAAACATTGGCACAAGGAGGTTAAATAGATTTTTCTAAGACAAATAAGCTATTTGATGATGTAGTGGGAATTAAATCCCAGAAGCTCTACTCCAGAGCTTCATATTCTTGTTTTCTCTCTAAATTCACTACTAAGAAATCCTAAGACATTTAGAAATATCCTAGGAGAAAGCAGATGTATTATTATCTTGGACTATTTCATTTTCAAAAACCCAGAAGACACCTGGTTAAGTATATGATTCCTAATTATGTTTGGCAGATGATACATTCTAAAATGTATCAATTTATATTTCTTCTGGATTATTCCACTTTGCATCTCCTTAATCAGTCATTAGTTGCTTCATATTTGATTTATTTAGAACTGTTTTGTCTGTTGAAAAAAAATTTTTTTTAATCAGAGAAGTGCAATGGAAAAGAATAGATATCATTTGGAGAAATGAACAATAACAGAAAAGGGGCAGTGGGGTGGCTTAAAGTGGCATACATAAAACATAAGTTTATTCCTATATCTTTTTCCCTGAAGGCTTATTCTTAAGGGACGTCTATAAAACAGAAATGTACCAGCTGGCCATGTTGAGATCTGGTTAACACTTGCCAGCAAATACTGCTTTATAAACTCTAGAAGGGACCTGTATATTTAAACATAGTAATCTGTATATCGAATGCCAGAAACCTGGTTTTAAATATTCAGTTTATATCCTGGCACTGATCACTGAGTTGTCTCCTTGATTTTCTATTCAGTTTTGCCATTGAGAATGAGCAAGTCTTGTTTCTCAGAACCTCAGTTTCCTCATGTATACAAGTGAAGAGGCTGGACCAGATGATTTCAAAGATCTTATCCTCCCACAGAATTCTGATTCTATTATTCAGCTCTTCTTATTTTGTTTTTGGTGGTTCTTAATAAACCTTTTGATCAATACTTTATTTATTTATTTATTTATTATTATTTTTTTGCGGTACGCGGGCCTCTCACTGCTGTGGCCTCTCCCGTTGCAGAGCACAGGCTCCGGATGCACAGGCTCAGCGGCCATGGCTCATGGGCCTAGCCGCTCCGCGGCATGTGGGATCTTCCCGGACCAGGGCATGAACCCGTGTACCCCTGCATCGGCAGGTGGACTCTCAACCACTGCGCCACCAGGGAAGCCCTGTTCTTTTTTTAAAAAAAATTATATTTATTTATTTATTTGGCTGTATTGGGTCTTAGTTGCGGCACACGGGATCTTTGTTGTGGCATGCAGGATGTATCGTTGCAGCATGTGGGCTCTTCCTTGTGGCACATAGGCCTCTCTAACTGTAGCGTGGGCTTCTCTCTAGTTGTGGCTCAGGCTCAGTAGTTGTGATGCGTGGGCTTAGTTGCCCTGAGGCATGTGAGATCTTAGTTCCCTGACCAGGTATTGAACCTTCATCCCCTGCACTGATAGGGGGATTCTTAACCACTGGACCACCAGGAAAGTCCCAGTTTTGCCTGTTCTTGAACATGATATAAATGGAATCAGACAGTATGTTTTATTTATACATCAAAGTACATGAATGTTATGGCAGTGTTATTCGTAATAGCCAATAGTCGTAGCCACCCAAATCTCCATTAACTGATGAATGGATAGACAACATACAGTATATCTATAAAATGGAATACTATTTGTCAACAAAAAGGAAAGAAATACTGATGCACTCTTTAGTGTGTGGCTTCTTTTACTCAGTGTAATGATTTTGAGATTTTGTTGTTGTGTGTATCAGTAATTCATTCCTTTTTATTGCTGAGCAGTGTTCCATTGCAAGTAGCATAAAATCTCAGATCCTTCACAGTTCTTTTTTTAAAAAATATTTTTATTTTAATACAGCAGTTTATTATTATCAGTTTTATACATATTAGTGTATATTTGTAAATCCCAATCTCCCAATTCATCCCACCCCCACCCCCACCCCTCACTTTCCCCCCTTGGTGTCCATACGTTTGTTCTCTAAATCTGTGTCTCTATTTCTGCCTTGCAAACCAGTTCATCTGTACCATTTTTCTAGATTCCACATATATGTGTTAATATATGATATTTGTTTTTCTCTTTCTGACTTACTTCATTCTGTATGACAGTCTCTAGGTCCATCCACGTCTCTACAAATGACCCAATTTCATTCCTTTTTGTGGCAGAGTAATATTCCATTGCATATATATACCACATCTTCTTTATCCATTTGTCTGTCGATGGGCATTTAGGTTGCTTCCATGACCTGCCTATTGTAAATAGTGCTGCAATGAACATTGGGGTGTGTGTGCCTTTTTGAATTATGGTTTTCTCTGGGTATATGCCCAGTAGTGGGCTTGCTGGGTCATATGGTAATTCTATTTTTAGTTTTTTAATGAACCTCCATACTGTTCTCCATAGTGGCTGTATCAATTTATATTCCCACCTACAGTGCAAGAGGATTCCCTTTTCTCCACACCCTCTCCAGAATTTATTGTTTGTAGATTTTTTGATGATGGCCATTCTGACTGGTGTGAGGTGATACCTCATTGTAGTTTTGATTTGCATTTCTTTAATAATTAGAGGTGTTGAGCAGCTTTTCATGTGTCTCTTGGCCATCTGTATGTCTTCATTGGAGAAATGTCTATTTAGGTCTTCTGCCCATTTTTGGATTGGGTTGTTTGTTTTTCTAATATTGAGCTGCATGAGCTGTTTATATATTTTGGAGATTAATCCTTTGTCCGTTGATTCGCTTGCAAATATTTTCTCCCATTCTGAGAGTTGTCTTTTTGTCTTGTTTATAGTTTCCTTTGCTGTGCAAAAACTTTTAAGTTTCATTAGGTTCCATTTGTTTTTGTTTTTATTTCCGTTTCTCTAGGAGGTGGGTCAAAAAAGATCTTGCTGTGATTTATGTCAAAGAGTGTTCTTCCTATGTTTTCCTCTAAAAGTTTTATAGTGTCTGGTCTTATATTTAGGTCTTTAATCCATTTTTGTTTATTTTTGTGTATGGTGTTAGGGAGTGTTCTAATTTCATTCTTTTACATGTAACTGTCCAGTTTTCCCAGCACCACTTATTTAAGAGACTGTCTATTCTCCATTGTATATCCTTGCCTCCTTTGTCATAGATTAGTTGACTGTAGGTGTGTGGATTTATCTCTGGGCTTTCTATCCTGTACCATTGATCTATACTTCTGTTTTTGTGCCAGTACCATACTGTCTTGATTACTGTAGCTTTGTAGCATAGTCTGAAGTCAGGGAGTCTGATTCCTCCAGCTCTGTTTTTGTCCCTCAAGGTTGTTTTGGCTATTTGAGGTCTTTGTGTCTCCATACAAATTTTAAGATTTTTTGTTCTAGTTCTGTAAAAAATGCCATTGGTAATTTGATAGACATTGCATTGAATCTGTAGATGGCTTTGGGCAGTATAGTCATTTTCACAATACTGATTCTTCCAATCCAAGAATACAGTATATCTTTGCATCTGTTTGTGTTATCTTTGATTTCTTTCATCAGTGTCATAGTTTTCCGAGTACAGGTCTTTTACCTCCTTAGGTAGGTTTATTCCCAAGTATTTTATTCTTTTTGTTGCAATGGTGAATGGGATTGTTTCCTTAATTTCTCTTTCTGATTTTTCGTTGTTAATAGGAATGCAAGTGATTTCTGTGCATTAATTTTGTATCCTGCAACTTTACCAAATTCATTGATTAGCTCTAGTAGTTTTCTGGTGGCATCTTTAGGGTTATCTATGTATAGTGTCATGTCATCTGTAAACAGTGACAGTTTTACTTCTTCTTTTCCAATTTGTATTCCTTTTATTTCTTTTTTTCTCTGATTGCCATGGTTAGGACTTCAAAACTATGTTGAATAATAGTGGCAAGGGTGGACATCCTTGTCTGGTTCCTGATCTCAGAGGCAATGGTTTCAGTTTTTCACTGTTGAGAACGATGTTTGCTGTAGGTTTGTTGTATATGGTCTTTATTATGTTGAGGTAGCTTCCCTCTATGCCCACTTTCTGGAGAGTTTTTATCATAAATGGGTGTTGAATTTTGTCATAAGCTTTTTCTGCATCTATGCAGATGCTCATGATCATATGGTTTTTATTCTTCAATTTGTTAATATGGTGTATCACATTGATTGATTTGCGTATATCGAAGAATCCTTGCATCCCTGGGATAAATCCCACTTGATCATGGTGTATGATCCTTTTAATGTGTTGGTGGATTCTGTTTGCTAGTATTTTGTTGAGGATTTTTACATCTATATTCATCAGTGGTATTGGTCTGTAATTTTCTTTTTTTGTAGTATCTTTGTCTGGTTTTGGTATCAGGGTGATGTTGGCCTCGTAGAATGAGTTTGGGAGCGTTCCTGCCTCTGGAATTTTTTGGAAAAGTTTGAGCAGGATGGGTTTTAGGTCTTCTCTAAATGTTTGGTAGAATTCACCTGTGAAGCCATCTGGTTCTGGACTTTTGTCTGTTGGAAGATTTTTAATCACAGCTTCAATTTCATTACTTGTGATTGGTCCGTTCATATTTTCTATTTCTTCCTGGTTCAGTCTTGGAAGGGTATACCTTTCTAAGAATTTGTCCATTTCTTCCAGGTTGCCCATTTTATTGGCATAGAGTTGCTTGTGGTAGTCTCTTATGATGCTTTGTATTTCTGCGGTGTCCGTTGTAACTTCTCCTTTTTCGTTTCTAATTTTATTGATTTGAGTCCTCTCCCTCTTTCTCTTGATGAGTCTGGGTAAAAGTTATCAATTTTGTTTATCTTTTCAAAGAACCAGCTTTTAGTTTTATTGATCTTTCCTATTGTTTTCTTCTTTTTCTATTTCATTTATTTCTGCTCTTATCTTTATTTCTTTCCTTCTACTAACTTTGGGTTTTGTTTGTTCTTCTTTCTCTAGTTCCTTTAGGTGTAAGGTTAGATTGAGATTTTTCTTGTTTCTTGAGATAGGATTGTATTGCTTTAAACTTCCCTCTTAGAACTGCTTTTGCTGCATCCTATAGGTTTTGGATCATCATATTTTCGTTGTCATTTGTCTCTAGGTATTTTATGATTTCCTCTTTGATTTCTTCAATGATCTCTTGGTTATTTAGGAACGTATTGTTTATCCTCCATGTGTTTGCATTATTTACATTTTATTCCCTGTAGTTTATTTCTAATCTCATAGTGCTGTGGTCAGAAAAGATGCTTGAAATGATTTCAATTTTCTTAAATTTACCAAGGCTTGATTTGTGACCCAAGATGTGATGTATCCTGGAGAATGTTCCATGTGCACTTGAGAAGAAAGTGTAATTTGCTGTTTCAGATGGAATGTCCTATAAATATCAATTAAATCTATCTGGTCTTCTATGTCATTTAAAGCTTGTGTTTCCTTATTAATTTTCTGTCTGGATGATCTGTCTATTGGTGTAAGTGAGGTGCTAAAGTACCCCACTATTATTGTGTTACTGTCAATTTCCTCTTTTTTTTTTGCGATACACGGGCCTCTCACTGTTGTGGCCTCTCCCATTGCGGAGCACAGGCTCTGGATGCACAGGCTCCGCGGCCATGGCTCACGGGCCCAGCCGCTTCACGGCATGTGGGATCTTCCTGGACCGAGGCACGAACCCGTGTCCCCTGCATCAGCAGGCGGACTCTCAACCACTGCACCACCAGAGAAACCCTCGATTTCCTCCTTAATATCTGTTAGCATTTGCTTTATGTATTGAGGTTCGCCTGTGTTGGGTGCATAAATATTTATAATTGATATATCTTCTTCTTGGTTTGATCACTTGATCATTATGTAGTGTCCTTCCTTGTCTCTTGTAGCATTCTTTATTTTAAAGCCTATTTTATCTGATATGAGTATTGCTACTCCAGCTTTCTTTTGATTTCCATTTTCATGGAATATCTTTTTCCATCCCCTCACTTTCAGTCTGTATGTGTCCCTAGGTCTGAAGTGGGTCTCTTGTAGACAGCATATATATGGGTCTTGTTTTTGTATCCATTTAGTGAGCCTGTGTCTTTTGGTTGGAGCATTTAATCCATTCACATTTAAGGTAAATGAATTGTTCCTATTACCATTTTCTTAACTGTTTTGGGCTTGTTTTTATAGGTCCTTTTCTTTATATATATATATATATATTTTTTTTTAAATTAATTTATTTTTTTGGCTGCGTTGGGTCTTCGTTGTTGCATGCGGGTTTTTTTTTCTTTAGTTGCGGGGAATGGGGGCTACTCTACATTGCGGTGCATGGGCTTCTCATCGCTGTGGAGCATGGGCTCTAGGTGCACGGGCTTCAGTAGTTGTGGCACGTGGGCTCAGTAGTTGTGGCTCACAGGCTCTAGAGCACAGGCTCAGTAGTTGTGGGACATGGGCTTAGTTGCTCTGCAGCATGTGGGATCTTCCCGGAGTAGAGCTTGAACCCATGTCCCCTGCATTGGCAGGCAGATTCTTAACCACTGCACCACCAGGGAAGCCCTGTAGGTCCTTTTCTTGTCTTGTGTTTCCCATTTAGAGAAGTTCCTTTAGACTTTGTTGTAGAGCTAGTTTTGTGGTGCTGAATTCTTAGCTGTTGCTTATCTGTAAAGGTTTTGATTTCTCCATGGAATCTGAATGAAATCCTTCCTGGGAAGCGTAATCTTGGTTGTCTTCATTTGTTTTCATTTTTTTTCTTTATTCTGTTCTTCCAGGTCACTTATCTGTTCTTCTGCCTCAGTTATTCTGCTATTGATTCCTTCTAGTGTATTTTTCATTTCAGTTATTGTATTGTTCCTCTCTGTTTGTTCTTTATTTCTTCTAGGTCTTTGTTAAACATTTCTTGCATCTTCTTGATCTTTGCCTCCATTCTTTTTCCGAGGTCCTGTATCATCTTCACTATCATTATTTTGAATTCTTTTTCTGGAAGGTTGCCTATCTCCACTTCATTTAGTTGTTTTTCTGGGGTTTTATCTTGTTCCTTCATCTGTTACATAGTCCTCTGCCTTTTTATTTTGTCTATCTTTCTGTGAATGTGGTTTTCGTTCCACAGGTTGCAGGACTGTAGTTCTTCTTGCTTCTGTTCCCTTCGCAGTTCTTGACAAAATGACATTCAATAAACATATACACTTGCTTACAAAATCTCTTAGCAACCTAGGAATATGAGGAATTTACTCAAGGTGATGAAAAGGATGTATCAAAGGAAGTTTTACATGTGTCATACTTAATAGTAATACTTGAAAAGCAGTCTCAATTATATTAGAAATGGGCCTTAGTTTGGAGTGTATTAATTGGTGTAAGAGACCAACTCCACTTTCCGGCTACAGGTCCCCAAGTGGAGCGGGAGGCCTGACGGGGGAGCCGAGCGGCAGCGGCGGCGGGGGTGGTAATGACAGAGCTGGTGCAGGGGCAGAGCGCTCCGGTGGGGATGAAGGCTGAGGGCTTCGTGGATGCTCTGCACCGGGTCCGGCAGATTGCTGCTAAAATTGATTCAATTCCTCACTTGAATAATTCCACACCTCTAGTGGACCCCTCAGTGTATGGCTATGGAGTACAAAAACAGCCCTTGGATGATGGAGTAGGTAACCATTTAGGGGCCTTGTTACATCAAAGGGCAGTAATAACAGAAGAATTCAAAGTGCCTGATAAAATGGTTGGATTTATTATCGGTTGGGGAGGTGAGCAGATTTCACGGATTCAAGCAGAATCTGGTTGCAAAATTCAGATTGCCTCAGAGAGTTCTGGGATTCCAGAGAGGCCCTGTGTACTTACCGGAACCCCAGAAAGTATTGAACAAGCCAAACGGCTCCTGGGACAGATTGTGGACCACTGTCGGAATGGACCTGGCTTTCATAATGACATAGATGGCAACAGCACGATCCAGGAGATTCTCATCCCTGCGTCTAAAGTGGGGCTGGTCATCGGCAAGGGAGGGGAGACAATAAAGCAGTTGCAGGAGCGGACAGGTGTGAAGATGGTCATGATCCAGGACGGCCCATTGCCCACGGGAGCAGACAAGCCTCTTCGCATCACCAGAGACCCATTTAAAGTACAGCAAGCAAGAGAAATGGTATTAGAGATCATCCGAGAAAAAGACCAAGGTGATTTTCGAGGTGTACGTGGTGATTTCAGCTCCCGAATGGGAGGAGGCAGTATAGAGGTGTCTGTCCCTAGGTTTGCAGTTGGGATTGTAATAGGAAGAAATGGGGAAATGATCAAAAAGATCCAGAATGATGCCGGTGTGAGAATTCAGTTCAAACCAGATGATGGTATTAGTCCAGAGAGAGCTGCACAGGTCATGGGACCCCCAGAGCGATGCCAGCATGCAGCACATGTCATCAACGAGCTTATTCTTACAGCTCAGGAAAGAGATGGCTTTGGAGGCCTGGCGGTAGCCAGAGGAAGAGGCCATGGTCGTGGTGACTGGAGCATGGGAACCCCTGGTGGCATCCAGGAGATAACCTACACAGTGCCGGCAGATAAGTGCGGCCTCGTCATAGGCAAAGGGGGTGAGGACATCAAAAGCATAAACCAGCAGTCAGGAGCACACGTGGAGCTTCAGCGGAACCACCCTCCCAACACGGACCCCAACCTGCGAATATTCACCATCACGGGAGTTCCTCAACAGATTGAGCTGGCCAGACATCTCATAGATGAGAAAGTTGGCGGTGCCAGTCTCGGAGCGCCCGGAGATTATGCACAGGGCCCCTTCAGCCAGCCACCTGCCGCGCCGCATCAGAACACCTTTCCTCCAAGGAGCTCAGGGTGCTTCCCAAACATGGCCGCTAAAGTGAACGGAAGCCCTCACAGCACGCCTGTGAGTGGTCCTCCGGCCTTCCTGACCCAGGGCTGGGGCAGCACCTACCAGGCGTGGCAGCAGCCCACACAGCAGGTTCCAAGCCAGCAGAGCCAGCCGCAGAGCAGCCAGCCCGACTACAGCAAGGCCTGGGAAGACTATTACAAAAAACAGAGTCACGCTGCCAGCGCCGCTCCTCAGGCCAGCTGCCCGCCGGACTACACAATGGCCGGGGTGGAGTATTACAGACAGCAGGTCGCATTCTACGGACAAACATTAGGGCAAGCTCAGGCCCACAGCCAGGAGCAGTAGGACAGTGGCCTGCAGCTCCCTTTCCCCGCCCCCTCCCAAACCATTGTGAGCAAAACCTATTTGTAACAGAGGTTTTTAGATGTGCAAACCTTTTGATGAAGAGCCTTTGTTTTGTTCTGTGAAACACTAGATTAACAGAATTTTTCTAAATATCGGGAAAATCAGTTACTAACAATTGCTGATAATTTTTGTTTTGTTATTTTTGTTTGTTACTTCAAATCTGTAAGCTCTGGGATTCTTTTTGGAGCAATACCTGCAAATTCGGGCACCAGAATGTGCCGCAGAGCAGTGACATTTCAACATGGTGTGTTTTTGTTTTGTTTTGTTTGCATGTCTTCTTATTTACAGTTTTTTCTGTTGCAACAGAAAGTGGCTTGGAAGTCTTAGGTGGCTTGTAACAAATTCTTTTAAAAAATTTTTAAACAGTATTTAAATATTCTTAAATGTGTAAATTCATTAAATGTTTTACTTCTAATTTCTTGTGTCTTGGCTGTCTGGTTTCATTGCATTTTTTAAAAAACTGAACTATTACGTATTATAATTAATTATGTGAATTCTGAATTGAGACAGATAATTGTATTGCTGTCCAACAGGGTTCGGGAGGGGGCATTTTATAGGGTTTGTATAATTTCTAGAGTTCTAAAGGGGTAATAATATAAAAATGTGTTTGTGTGTTTAGCAGACGTTTTATCATGTCTCCATTACCTACAGATTGCAATTGTGTATCTAAGACCTCCAAGCTTGTTTTAAAAACAAAACAAAAAAACCTTTCTCTATTCTCTCAGAAATATAAATACTGTTATTTTTAATATTAAAAATAAATTCAATATAACTTTTAAGAAACACTATGGAACATTAAATCACATAAAAATGTAACTTTTTAAATTCCAAGGTGTGTTTTGCTTCTTTCTTTTAAATATTTTCTTAATATTTGTCAAATTAACTAGATGAATAAATAAATCTAGCATTAACCACAATATGAATTAAATAATTTTGATTTAATAAAAGGGATAATATGATTTCCAGTGTTTACTGTAGTGTATCTTGTACAGATAACATGTATTTTTAAAAGAAAAATGGAATTGAAGCTATTTTTTCTTGCATTTTTCAGTTGACCTGGGGGACATTCCGTTTGAGATACACTGAAGTTACTGAAGTGTCTGGGGTTTTTCTCCTTATTTTCCTTATAATGCTTGAAATATCTAACTATTAAAAAAGGCAATTGGAAAAGGTTATGCATGTTGTTTTTTTAAAAAAACTGTTGTTTTTATTGGACTGAAAATTCATTTTACACTCTACATAATAAAATTTCCACAAGACATCTTGTGCGCAAAGTAAAAAAAAAAAAAAAAGAGACCAACTCCAAAGTTTCAGTGGCTTAACAAAATAGAAGTACATTTCTTGCCAGTATAGCAGTATAATGTGCGTGTTCCTCATCAGCAGATGTCTATTCTAGAGCTCATTTAGAGACCCAGGCTACTTCCATATTGTGGCTCTGCTATCCTTTAAGAGTTCAGAGTTCTCTGCATCCAGCCAGCAGGCTAAGAAAAGGTGGTGAAGGCATGCCCGTTTCTTTTTTTTTTTTTTTTTTCATGCCCGTTTCTTAATTCACTTTGCCTAGAAGTAACAGATATCATTTCTGGTCACAGCTGAAACTATAGCCCAGGGACTTTTGAATCTAAATTGTAAACTAAATTTAAATTTAAATCTGAGTGCATTTAATACTAGCTCAATCAATGGCTTCTTTCTGAAACTATGTCTTGTAGAATAGAAATCTGCATCAAGCACAGTCTGAAGAAGAAAATAGAATACTTCAGTTTATGACTTGGAGGGCAAAGGCAAAGACTGAGCAACACAGTTTAATATTATAGTGATAAGATTTTCCATATTATGATAGAACTATTAAAATGGTGACTACATCTTTTAAAAAACCTGACAGTTTTTAGACAAGTCTAAAACCTTGAATGTAATTTAGTTTGAGTTGTTGTATTTAACCTCACTATATATTTCTTCTCTATTCTTAGTGATTATCTATATCCATAGTTACCAAACTGTTTGCTGAGATGCTCCAGGCATTCCAGTGAACTTACATTTTCAAGAGACACAGTGTAATCTGTTGAACACCACACAAAGTATTGCTATTAGGTTTTGAACCTAACTAATAATAAATGGGAGGGCTTCCCTGGTGACGCAGTGGTTGAGAATCTGCCGGCCAATGCAGGGGACACGGGTTCAAGCCCTGGTCTGGGAAGATCCCACATGCCACGGAGCGACTAGGCCCGTGAGCCACACTACTGAGCCTGTGCGTCTGGAGCCTGTGCTCCGCAACAAGAGAGGCCGCGATAGTGAGAGGCCCGCACACCGTGATGAAGAGTGGGCCCCGCTTGCTGCAACTAGAGAAAGCCCTCGCACAGAAACGAAGACCCAACACAGCCAAAAATAAATAAATAAATAAATAAATAAAAATAATAAATGGGAACAGTTGGTTATTTCTTTTAACTTGAGGTGATTAGTGATGTTGAACATCTTTTCATGTGCATATTGGCTATTTGCATATCTTCTTTGGAGAAACGTCTGTTGAAGTCCTTTGCCCATTTTGAAATTGGGTTTTGTTGTTGTTGAGTTGTTGGAATTCTTTATATATTCTATTAGTCTATTATCAAATACATGATTTACAAATTCTTTCATTATGTGGGTTGCTTTTTCACTTTGTTTACTGTGTTCCTTGATGTACAGAAGTTTTATATTTTGATGTAGTCTAATTTATTTTTTCTTTTGTTGCATGTGCTTTTGGTATCATATCCAAGATATCATTCTTGACCTCCAAATCAATGTCATGAAGGTTTTCACCTGTGTTTTCTTCTAAGGGATTCATATTTAGTTCTTTGATCTATTTTGAGTTAATTTTTACATGTGCTGTGTGTGGTGTATAAAGGTTCAACTTCATTCTTTTGCATGTGAATATTCAATTTTCCCAGCACCATTTGTTTCAATGGTGTTGAATGGTGTTGGCACTCCTGTCAAAACTCATTTGGCCATAAATGCAAGGCTTTTTTTTTTCTGGACTCTCTATTTTATTCCATTGTTCTTCGTGTGTATCTTTATGCACGTACCACACTATTTTGATTACTGACTTTGTAATAAGTTTTGAAATCAGGAAGTGTGAAATCTCTGACTTTGCTATTCTTTTTCAAGGTTGTTTTGGCTATTTGGGGTCCCTTGAGATTACATGTGAATTTTAGGGTGGATTTCTGTCTTTCTGTGAAAACAGAATTAGAACATTGATAGGATAGTTTCTGGAATATTATAAACGTTACCTGCAATTGTTGTTGTTATTACTATTAAGTTTAAAACCAATCTGGTGACCTGAAATTCCTGTATACAGAGTTTAGGAAAAAATTATATATATATTTTGAAGAATTAAGCTCCTGTAAACTTTTTAAAAACTTAACTTTATTGAAGTATTATGTATGTACAATAAGCTGCATTCTTGGGGGCTTCCCTGGTGGCACAGTGGTTGAGAGTCTGCTTGCCGATGCAGGGGACACGGGTTCGTGCCCCGGTCCGGGAAAATCCCACATGCCATGGAGCGGCTGGGCCCGTGAGCCATGGCCGCTGGGCCTGCGCGTCCGGAGCCTGTGCTCCGCAGTGGGAGAGGACACAACAGTGAGAGGCCCGCGTATCGCAAAAAAAAAAAAAAAGCTGCATTCTTTTAAAGGGTACAGTTTAATGGATTCTATATATACCTTTAAAACAACATAATCAAGATACAGAACATTTCCATCATCACCCTCCACTCCAGATTTTCTCATGTCTCTTTGTAGTCTATTCCTCCTGCTCCTGGCCTCAGGCAGTCACTGATCTTTTTTTTTGTCACTATAAATTAGTTTGCAGTCTTGTGTATTTTACGTAAATAACATGATACAAAGTGTGCTCTTTTGTGTCTGGCTTCTTTTACTCAGTATAATGAATGTGAGGTTTATCTGTGTTGTGTATACAGGCATATCAGTATTTCATTCATTTTGGTGCCGGGTAGTATTCCATTGTATGGATGTACTACATTTTGTTTATTCATTCACCTGTTGATGAATATTTGAATTGTCTTCAGTTTGGGGCTATTGTTAATAAAGCTATTTTGAACATTTGTCACAAGTCTTTGTGTAAATATACACTTTCATTTCTCTTAGGTACACACCTAGGAGTAGAATGCCAGGGTCATATTGCAGGTGTATGCTTAATTTTATAAGAAACTCTTGAACAGTTTTCCAAAGTGGTAGTATTGTTTTACATTCCCATGAGCAGTGTATTAAAGTTCTCTTGTGACATTTTAAACAAATGTCTACATAGGTAGTTCATTTTTGTTGTAGAATTATTTTAAAATATGTGAGTAAACAAAATAAATCACTCAAAATGCCACCACAAGACATAATGAGTTAACATACTGGAGTATATTCTTCTTGTTTCTTTCATACCTATGCTAATTTTTTATGGTTTAATAGACTTTTTAAAAAATTGAGATATAATTGATATATAACATATTAGTTTCAGATATATAACAATGATTTGATATTTTATACACTGCAAAGTGGTGACTACAATAAGTCTAGTCACCATCCATACCTACACAATTTTTTTTTTTCTTTTTTTTTTTGCGGCACGCGGGCCTCTCACCACTGTGGCCTCTCCTGCTGCGGAGCACAGACACTGGACGCGCAGGCTCAGCGCCCATGGCTCACCGGCCCAGCCGCTCCGTGGCATGTGGGATCTTCCCGGACCAGGGCACGAACCCGTGTCCCCTGCATCAGCAGGCGGACTCTTAACCACTGCGCCACCAGGGAAGCCCTCCTACACTATTTTTAATAAAGTTGTACTGTATACACTACTCTGTATTTTGCTTTTTCCACTAAACATGGACTAGATTTCTATTTCAATAAGTATAGAGTTATACCATCATTTAAAATAGCCATATAGTATTCCATTGCTTCAATGCACAATACACTGAAACTAGCCATTTGGCTATTGTTGGAGTTTTAGGTTGTTGCCACTTCTCCTTTTTATAAATAATTTTAAGGTGGACATTGTTGTATAAATATAATTATATATTTCTCTAATTATTTCTTTATGATAAACTCCAAGAACTGCTAGCTCTAAAAATATACAAATTTTAAAGTTGTTTAATATTCATTGCCAAATTGCGTTCTAGCTCTGTTGTTGTTGTTTTCCACTATCTTTGTGTTCTTGGATATGTTACTTAACCCTTTTTGAGCATCATTTTCCTCATCCATAAAACAGAGATAATGTGAAAATATATTGTTTTAAAGTAGTTAGCACAGTGCCTAACACATGGTAAGTACTCAGTGATAGCTATTTTACCCTTTTTTTTTTTTTTAGTTTTTCCAGTTCATATTTCTACCTGGAGTGTTTAGAGTTTGTGGTTTCTCAATATCACAAATACTTATAAGCTATTATCATTAAAAATTCATTGCCAATCTGATCTTGTATTTCTTCTGTGAATTGTCTTCCTTAATTATGGTCTTAAATAGTTCTTAAACATTGGAATGAACAATAGGGCACCAACGTTTTAGAACAGTCTCTAACAATTAGAAGTGAAAGACAGGTGATTATCCCATGAGTAAATTCAATAAATTTGGTGTCTTATTTGTGAATTCATGCTGTTGGTATTCATTGTGGCTTTGAGATTCAGGGCAGCAGACTCAGAGTGTGTTTAAAAGATTCAATATAAGTCAACTTTAAATATGTATTTGACATTATTACTTTTCCATGTTTGCCTGGGTTTTTTTTGTCAATTTTATGGGACCTCAATGCTAATGAAATGAAACAGAGCTGCATAAGCCCAAGTTTATTTAATCTGTTTTTTTCTCCATGTTCTTTTTATGGAAAAGAACGAGAGAGCTAAGATGTTTTTGTTAGGTTACATTTCTGGGAAATACAGATTGACAGATTGTCCCTGGTAATTTTACATTATGAACATCACTAAATGTTATCAAGCTATTTACTCAAGAGTTTAAAAATTTTTAACTTTTAACTCTGAGTGGAGGTAGGGGAAGAAGGAGTAGAAGGTGGAAGGAGAATGGAAGACAAGTGTCTCAAGTGTTTCTGATTTGGCTTTGTCCTTGGAACTCACAAATGTTCAGAAGGGAGAACAAGTTCCTGACTCCTGCCTTTCTGTGATGGAGTGGAAGTGTAGCTAAGGGGCAACAGGAAGGTACCGCCTGACCAGCTTCTCCCTCCCAAATCATCATATATATGTCCCAAACAAAACAAAATGAAATCTTTCCCTCCCCTCCAACATTCTAGAGATTTAAGAAATTAATTTATTAAAATGCCTTTACTTCTTAATGTGAATTATAGTGATCGGACATACAATTTTCAACTCCTTTTACGGTTGTTCACTGACTGATAACCCATAAATAATAATGGAGCTGTCGACTGAAAGAAAAAGCATAACTTAAAGTTGAGAGTTACGCTTTATTCAGTGGACAGTCTTAGGACTTCAAGCCTGGGAGTCAGTGTCTCAAATAACTCTGAGAGACTGCTCCAAAGAGGCAAGGGTGGGGAGCCAGAGTATACAGGAGTTTTTGCAACAAAAGATCAGGTATTTGGAATATCAAAAGATTACTGTTAATAAAAGAAAACCAGATATCTCAAGGAATTTATTACTTTTCTATGTATGGGAAGATGCAAACATGTGGGCTCACTGAAATCATTCCTCAGCTATCATGCACCTCAGCTATCTGGAGCCAGTATCCTGTGTTTTCTCATCCTGAGTTTCCTCAGACTGCACAGTTGGGGGTGGCTGCAGCAGCTGACTGCTAGATGGGGTTGGCAGTGGGCAGCCTGTTTGTCTCCATCCTGAGTTCCCTCAGGGCTCACCGTCTGGGGGGCTGTAATGTGATGGCTTGATGGCTGCAACATCCTTTGTTTACTGATATGGCAGGCAGTATTTTAGTTCTCAGAGCAAATGTTCACCTGGAAGAGGACAAGTCTGATCCAGTGTCCTTGGAAGGGCTTTGGGCTTCCAAGTGGTGGTGTTAGGGAATGTGTCCTTGGCAATTGTCTAATTTCTTTGAGCCCCAGTTTTCCCATTGGTAGAGTGAGAGTGATGATTTATAGCCTACAGTCTTGCGAGGCTCAAATGAGACAAAGTATGCAAACATCTTGCACAGTTAATAATCACTATTACCACTAGCACCGATAATCACTAGCACCAAATTTTGGTGTATTCTCCCATAGAAGTAATAAATCTAAATTAGGATTGCAGGCCACTTGCATGTCTCTTACAATTTTTCCGTATGTATGTTTGGCTAGCTCATCTTGCTAGTGAACGTAAGTTCGTGTGCCTGACGCACAGTGAGGCCAAACTAACTGAAACGTTGGAGTTTGGAGCAGGGAAAGCTTTATTGCAGGGCCATGGAAGGAGATGGGTGGCTCATGCCCAAAAAACCCTGTACTCCCTGAAAGGGTTCAGCAAAGGTATTTTCTGTCTTTTTCATCTTAGCCATCCTGAGCTTGGGTTGAGTGTGTGTGTGGTGGGTGGTGTGCAAGCATGCACTTCTGTCTATTTAGAGTTTACCATATATTTCTTTTTTTTTTTTTTTTTTGCTGTACGCAGGCCTCTCACTGCTGTGGCCTCTCCCATTGCGGAGCACAGGCTCCGGACGCACAGGCTCAGCGGCCATGGCTCACGGGCCCAGCCGCTCCTTGGCATGTGGGATCTTCCCAGACCGGGGCATGAACCCATGTCCCCTGCATTGGCAGGCAGACTCTCAACCACTGCGCCACCAGGGAAGCCCCCAGCAAAGTATTTTTGAAGGCCAGGTGAGGGAGTGGTGTTGAAGGGTATGTGATCAGCTACTGCCCAATTCTCTGATTGGTTGATGGTGAGGTAACAGGATGGTGTCACAGGGGTTAACATTATCGATCCTCAGACTCCAGGAGGCCTGGGGGCTATGTGCTAATGGTCATCAAGTGGTTAATAACTTCCATGTGGTGGGGGGTTTTCACATCTGTAAAACAACTCAGAAAATGTGCACCAGTTACTGTTATCTAGGTACTTCAGAGAGGAGCTAAAGCAGAGGATATGGGGCAATGGCTTGCCCCTGGGAAGGCCCCATAGGGTCCTGCTTAGTTACAATCTTCTTAGAGGGTAGAATATGAATGTTAACAGATTGAAGTTTAAAGTTGCAACCCATAGAACCCTTACATTTAGGTCTTTAATGCATTTTGAGTTTATTTTTGTATATGGTGTTAGGGAGTGTTCTAATTTCATACTTTTACATGTACCTGTCCAGTTTTCCCAGCACCACTTATTGAAGAGGCTCTTTTTTCTCCATTGTATATTCTTGCCTCCTTTATAAAAAATAAGGTGACCATATGTGCGTGGATTTATCTCTGGGCTTTCTATCCTGTTCCATTGATCTATATTTCTGTTTTTGTGCCAGTACCATACTGTCTTGATTACTGTAGCTTTGTAGTGTATTCTGAAGTCCGGGAGCCTGATTCTTCAAGCTGCATTTTTCTTTCTCACGATTGCTTTGGCTATTCGGGGTCTTCTGTGTTTCCATACAAATTGTGAAATTTATTGTTCCAGTTCTGTGAAAAATGCCATTGGCAGTTTGATAAGTATTGCATTGAATCTGTAGATTGCTTTGGGTAGTAGAGTCATTTTCACAATGTTGATTCTTCCAATCCAAGAAGATGGTATATCTCTCCATCTGTTTTTATCATCTTTAATTTCTTTCATTAGTGTCTTATAGTTTTCTGCATACAGGTCTTTTGTCTCCTTAGGTAGGTTTATTTCTACGTAGTTTATTCTTTATGTTGCAATGGTAAATGGGAGTGTTTCTTTAATTTCTCTTTCAGATTTTTCATCATTAGTGTATAAGAATGCAAGTGATTTCTGTGCGTTAATTTTGTATCCTGCTACTTTACCAAATTCATTGATTAGCTCTAGTAGTTTTCTGGTAGCATCTTTAGGATTCTTTATGTACAGTGTCATGTCATCTGCAAACAGTGAGAGTTTTACCTCTTCTTTTCCGATTTGGATTCCTTTTGTTTCTTTTTCTTCTCTGATTGCTGTGGCTAAAACTTGCAAAACTATGTTGAATAATAGTGGTGAGAGTGGCCAACCTTGTCTTGTCCCTGATCTTAGAGGAAATAGTTTCAGTTTTCCACCATTGAGAACGATGTTGGCTGTGGGTTTGTCATATATGGCCTTTATTATGTTGAAGTAAGTTCACTCTATGCCTACTATCTGGAGGGTTTTTATCATAAATTGGTGTTGAATTTTGTCGAAAGCTTTTCCTGCATCTATTGAGATGATCATATGGTTTTTCTCCTTCAATTTGTTAATATGATGTATCACATTGATTGATTTGCGTATATTGAAGAATCCTTGCATTCCTGGGATAAACCCCAATTGATCATGGTGTATGATCCTTTTAATGTGCTGTTGGATTCTGTTTGCTAGTATTTTGTTGAGGATTTTTGCATCCATGTGCATCAGTGATGTTGGCCTGTAGTTTTCTTTCTTTGTGACATCTTTGTCTGCTTTTGGTATCAGGGTGATGGTGGCCTCATAGAATGAGTTTGGGAGTGTTCCTCCCTCTGCTATATTTTGGAAGAGTTTCAGAAGGATAGGTGTTATCTCTTCTCTAAATGTTTGATAGAATTCACCTGTGAAGCCATCTGGTCCTGGGCTTTTGTTTGTTGGAAGATTTTTAATCACAGTCTCAGTTTCGGTGTTTGTGATTGGTCTGTTTATATTTTCTTTTTCTTCCTGGTTCAGTCTTGGAAGGTTGTGCTTCTCTAAGAATTTGTCCATTTTTTCCAGGTTGTCATTTTACTGGCATAGAGTTGCTTGTAGTAAATCTCTCATGATCCTTTGTATTTCTGCAGTGTCAGTTGTTACTTCTCCTTTGTCATTTCTAATTCTATTGATTTGAGTCTTCTCCCTTTTTTTCTTAATGAGGCTGGCTAATGGTTTAACAATTTTGTTTATCTCCTCAAAGAACCAGCTTTTAGTTTTATTGATCTTTGCTATTGTTTCCTTCATTTCTTTCTCATTTATTTCTGATCAGATCTTTATGATTTCTTTCCTTCTGCTCACTTTGGGGATTTTTGTTCTTCTTTCTCTAATTGCTTTAGGTGTAAGGTTAGGTTGTTTATTTGAGATGTTTCTTGTTTCTTGAGGTAGGATTGTATTGCTATAAACTTTCCTCTTAGAACTGCTTTTGCTGCATCCCATAGGTTTGGTCGTCGTGTTTTCACTGTCATTTTTTTCTAGGTATTTTTTGATTTCCTCTTTGATTTCTTCAGTGAGCTCTTCGTTATTTAGTAGTGTATTGTTTAGCCTCCATGTGTTTGTATTTTTTACAGATGTTTTCCTGTAATTGATATCTAGTCTCATAGCGTTGTGGTCGGAAAAGATACTTGATATGATTTCAATTTTCTTAAATTTACCAAGGCTTGATTTGTGACCCAAGATATGATCTATCCTGCCTGGAGAATTTTCCATGAGCACTTGAGAAGAAAGTGTATTCTGTTGTTTTTGGATGGAATGTCCTGTAAATATCAATTAGGTCCATCTTGTTTAATGTATCATTTATTTTCATTTTGGATGATGTGTCCATTGGTGAAAGTGGGGTGTTAAAATCCCCTACTATGATTGTGTTACTGTCGATTTCCCCTTTTATGGCTCTTAGCACTTGCCTTATGTATTGAGGTGCTCCTATGTGGCATGCATAAATATTTACAATTGTTATATCTTCTTGATGGATTGATCCCTTGATCATTATGTAGTATCCTTCTTAGTCTCTTGTAATAGTCTTTATTTTAAAGTCTGTTTTTTCTGATATGAGAATTGCTACTCCAGCCTTCTTCTGTTCTCTATTTACTTGGAATATTTTTATCCATCCCTTCACTTTCAGTCTGTATGTGTCTCTAGGTCTGAAGTGGGTCTCTTGTAGACAGCATATATATGGGTCTTGTTTCTGTATCCATTCATCCAGTCTATGTCTTTTGGTTAGAGTATTTAATCCATTTACATTTAAGGTAATTATCAATATGTATATTCTTATTACCATTTTCTTAATTATTTTGGGTTTGTTTTTGTAGCTCTTTTCTTTGTCTTGTGCTTCCTGCCTAGAGAAGTTCCTTTAGCATTTGTTTTAAAGCTAGTTTGGTGGTGCTGAATTCTCTTAGCCTTTGCTTGTCTGTAAAGGTTTTAATTTCTCCGTCAAATCTGAATAAGATCCTTGCTGGGTAGAGTAATCTTAGTTGTAGGTTTTTCCCTTTCATCACTTTCAGTATGTCTTGCCCCTCCCTTCTGGCTTGCAGAGTTTCTGCTGAAAGATCAGCTGTTAACCTTATGGGGATTCCCTTGTATGTAATTTGTTGTTTTTCCCTTGCTGCTTTTAATATTTTTTCTTTGTATTTAATTTTTGATAGTTTGATTAATATGTGTCTTGGTTTGTTTCTCCTTGGTTTTATCCTGTATGGGACTGTCTGTGCTTCGTGGACTTGATTGACTATTTCCTTTCCCATATTAGGGAAGTTTTCAACTATAATCTCTTCAAATGTTTTCTCAGTCCCTTTCTTTTTCTCTTCTTCTGGGACCCCTATAATTCTAATGTTGGTGTGTTTATTGTTGCCCCAGAGGTGTCTAAGACTGTCCTCAATTCTTTTCATTCTTTTTTCTTTATTCTGTTCTGCCGTAGTTACTTCCACTATTTTGTCTTCCAGGTCACTTATCCGTTCTTCTGCCTCAGTTATTCTGCTATTGATTCCTTCTAGAGAATTTTTTTTTTTTTTTTTTTGCGGTACGTGGGCCTCTCACTGCTGTGGCCTCTCCCGTTGCGGAGCACAGGACCGGACGTGCAGGCCCAGTAGCCATGGCTCACAGGCGCAGCCGCTCCACGGCATGTGGAATCCTCCCTGACCGGGGCGTGAACCCGTGTCCCCTGCATCAGCAGGAGGACTCTCAACCACTCTGCTACCAGGGAAGCCCCCTTCCAGAGAATTTTTAATTTCATTTATTGTGTTGTTCATCATTGTTTGCTTGCTCTTTAATTCTTCTAGGTCCTGGTTAAACATTTCTTGTATTTTCTCCATTCTATTTCCAAGAGTTTGGATCATATTTACTATAATTACTCTGAATTCTTTTTCAGGTAGACTGCCTATTTCCTCTTCATTTGTTTGGTCTGGTGGTTTTTTTTTTTTTTTTTTTTTGCGGTACACGGGCCTTTCACTGTTGTGGCCTCTCCCGTTGTGGAGCACAGGCCTCAGACGTGCAGGCTCAGAAGCCATGGCTCACGGGCCCAGCCGCTCCACAGCATGTGGGATCTTCCCGGACCGGGGCACGAACCCGTGTCCCCTGCATCGGCAGGCGGACTCTCAACCACTGTGCCACCAGGGAAGCCCCAGTCTGGTGGGTTTTTACCTTGCTCCTTCATCTGCTGCATATTTCTCTGTCTTCTCATTTTGTTTAACTTACTGTGTTTGGGGTCTCCTTTTCTCAGGCTGTAGGTTCATAATTCCCGTTATTTTTGGTGTCTGCCCCCAGTGGGTAAGGTTGGTTCAGTGATTTGTGTAGGCTTCCTGGTGGAGGGGACTGGTGCCTGTGTTCTGGTGGACGAGGCTGGATCTTGTCTTTCTGGTGGGCAGGACTGCGTCCAGTGGTGTGTTTTGGGGTGTCTGTGACCTTATGATTTTAGGCAGCCTCTCTGCTAATGGATGGGGCTGTGTTCCTGTCTTGCTAGTTGTTTGGCATAGGGTGTCCAGCGCTGTAGCTTGCTGGTCGTTGAATGGAGCTGGGTCTTAGCATTGAGATGGAGATCTCTGGGAGAGCTTTTGCCATTTGATATTACATGGAGGCGGGAGGTCTCTGGTGGACCAGTGTCTTGAATTTGGCTCTCCTACCTCAGAGGCTCAGGCCTGACATCCTGCCAGAGCACCAAGACCCTGTCAGCCATGCAGCTCAGAAGAAAAGGGAGAAAAAATGAAATAAAAAAGTAATATAAAGTTATTAAAATAAAAAATTTAAAAAATTGTTAAAAATTAAAAAAATTAAAAAGGAATTAAGAAAAAAAAGAAAGAAGAGAGCAACCAAACCAAAAAACAAATTCACCAATGATAACAAGCACTAAAAACTATACTAAAAAAGAAAAACACAAAAAAGCGGACAGACAGAACCCTAGGACAAATGGTAAAAGCAAAGCTATACAGACAAAAATCACACAAAGAAGCATATACATACACACTCACAGAAAGAGAAAAAGGAAAAAAAAAATATATCTATGTATTAAAAAAAGGAAGAGAGCGACCAAATCAGTAAACAAATCTACCAATGATAATAAACTCTAAATACTAAACTAAGATAAACATAAAACCAGAAACAAATTAGACACAGAAAGCAAACCCCAACTCTACATTTGCTACCAAAATCCACCACCTCAATTTTGGGATGATTCATTATCTATTCAGTTGTTCCACAGATGCAGGGTACATCAAGTTGACTGTGGAGATTTAATCCGCTGCTCCTGAGGCTGCTGGGAGTGATTTCCCTTTCTCTTCTTTGTTCGCTTAGCTTCTGGGGTTCTGCTTTGGTTTGGCCCCACCTCTGCATGTACGTCACCTGAGGGTGTCTGTTCTTTGCTGAGACAGGACCGGGTTAAAGTAGCAATTGATTAGGGGGCTCTGGCTCAGTCAGGCCAGGGGAAGGGAGGGGTATGGAATGCCAGGCGAGCGTGCGACAGCAGAGGCTAGCGTGATGTTGCAACAGCCTGAGGCGCACCGTGTGTTCTCCTGGGGAAGTTGTCCCTGGATCACGGGACCCTGGCAGTGGCAGGCTGCACATGCTCCTGGGAGGGGAGGTGTGGATAGTGACCTGTGCTTGCACACAGGCTTCTTGGTGGCTGCAGTGGCAGCCTTAGTGTTTCATGCCCATCTGTGGTGTGTCTATGCTGATAGCCGTGGCTCGCGCCTGTCTCTGGAGCTCAGTTAGGCAGTGCTCTGAATCCCCTCTCCTCACGCACCCCGAAACGATGGTCTCTTGCCTCTTAGTCAGGTCCATACTTTTCCCCGGACTCCCTCCCAGCTAGCTGTGGTGCACTAGCCCCCTTCAGGCTGTGTTCACGCAGCCAACCCCAGTCCTCTCCCTGGGATCTGACCTCCGAAGCCCGAGACTCAGCTCCCAGCCCTGACCCGCCCCTAGCGGGTGAGCAGACAAGCCTCTCAGGTTGTTGCATGCTGGTCGGCACCGATCCTCTGTGCGGGAATCTCTCCGCTTTGCCCTCTACACCCCTATTGCTGTGCTTTCCTCCGTGACTCCGAAGCTTTCCCCCTCCGCCACTCCCCGTCTCCACCAGTGAAGGGGCTTCCTAGTGTGTGGAAACTTTCCTTCCTTCACAGCTCCCTCCCAGAGGTGCAGGCCCTGTCCCTATCCTTTTGTCTCTGTTTTTTCTTTTTTCTTTTGCTCTACCCAGGTGTGTGGGGGGTTTCTTGCCTTTTGGGGAGTCTGAGGTCTTCTTCCCGCATTCAGTAGGTATTCTGTAGGAGTTGTTCCACATGTAGATGTGTTTCTGATGTATTTGAGGGGAGGAAAGTGATCTCCACATCTTACTCCTCCACCATCTTGAAGGTCTCCCCCTTTTAGGCATTAATTTTTAATAACAATGTTTTAAACAATTGACTTGCAACATTCCTGAAAATTAACAATGGGCTCTTGTGAGCTGGGTGAGCAAATGGGTGAGCAAACCACTCACCCATTCCCAGAAGCCTCCATATTCTTGCTCTAATCTGGACTGGTCAATTTCTACAATTGCTACAGGGTTATCATATTAGGATTTTCCTTTTAATATTCCTCTTTTATTTCTCTTTGCTTTATTACTCCCTTATCTTGCTGGAGTACATCCTCAAGTAACTTGCAAAGAAGTTACTCTTATATATGGATTAAGTAAAATTTCTGTGTCCTTGAATGCTTGATGATGTCCTTATTTTCTCCTCATATTGACTGAAAGTTTGAGTATAGAATTTTAAAGTGAAGATCATTTTCCCTCGGAAATTTGAAGGGCTTGTGCCATTGATTTCTAGAAACTTGGGCTGCTGATAAGCAGGGTAGTGCATATCTTTCCCCCTTCCAGGAGATTTTGAGATCTTTTCTTCGTCTTCGAGTTCTGAAATTTCATAAAGATATGTCTAGGTCTATGTCTTTGTCACTTGTTCTGTGGATTTTTCAAAATGAAGATAAATTCTTCTTTTTGGCATAAAGTTTTGTACAGGGTCTTTGATAATCCTTTTTTTCTCTTCTCTTTTGCTGGAGCCTTATCAGTCAAATGTGAGGCTTCTCAGATTGACTCTCTCTGTGTCTTACCTCTCTCTCATATTTTTTTTTTTTTTTTTTTGCAGTACATGGGCCTCTCATTGTTGTGGCCTCTCCCGTTGCGGAGCACAGGCTCTGGATGCGCAGGCCTAGCGACCATGGCTCACGGGCCCAGCCGCTCTGCGGCATGTGGGATCTTCCCAGACCGGGGCATGAACCTGTGTCTCCTGCATTGGCAGGTGGACTCTCAACCACTGCGCCACCAGGGAAGCCCGATTTTTTCTATTTTTGCCTTTTGTTTTTCATCCTGGGAGATGTCCTCAACTCTGTCTTCTAGCTCCTTATTAAATTTTAGTTCAAGAAATTATATTTTTTAATTTCCAAAAGCTAGTTCTTACTCACAAATTATTTTCTTCTCACAGCATCCTTATTTTATGGACCCATATTTTCTTAAATCTCTCTGAGAATTATGATTATAACTTTTAAAAGCTCTTTTTTTTCTCCCTTGATTATTTCTTCAGGGACTATTTTTCTTTTTTCTTTTGATTTTTTTTCACGTTTCCAAATTTGTGAACACTCAGTAGTATATCCATTTCCAGTAATAGAAAACTCTTAGGCAACCTTAAAATAACATTTTGTCTGTTTCATGTGCCTATATTTTGAAACAGCAATTTCACTTTGTGGAATTAATTTTTAAAATTAGACAAATGAAAAGATATATATTCAAGGATATTCACACAGCTTTATTTTCAGTAATAAAAATAGCCAGCCTATATTGAACACTTATTATGTGCCAGCCACATGTTTAAGGGCTCTACATTTTTAAACTCCCTTAATTCTCACAACAACCATTTGAAGTCAATATTATTATCTCCATTTTATAGATGAGGAACAGACCAGAGAGGTTAATGAGCTTGCCCATGATTGCACGATTAGTAAGTGCAGGATTCTAACTCAGACTGAGGATCGACAGTGAGTGCTCTTAACCAATGCGTAATAACATTGATGCAGTAGCGAAAGATTAGAAATAGACCAAAATATTAATAGTGATTATATTTGGATTATGGGATTATGATAATATTTTTATAAATTTCCTTTTATTTAAATTACAAAATTATAATTGTGGGTACATATAATTTTAAAAATTGCTATCTTTAAATTGAAATAGAAATCACATACCATAGGGCTTCCCTGGTGGCGCAGTGGTTGAGAGTCCGCCTGCTGACGCAGGGGACACGGGTTCCTGCCCCGGTCCGGGAAGATCCCACATGCCGTGGAGCGGCTGGGCCTGTGAGCCATGGCCGCTGAGCCTGTGCGTCCGGAGCCTGTGCTCCGCAATGGCAGAGGCCACAGCAGTGAGAGGCCTGCGTACCGCAAAAAAAAAAAAAAAGAAATCACATACCATAAAATTTTCTGACTTAAAGTGAACAATTCAGTGGTTTTTATATATTCACAAAGTTGCATAAATATCATCACTAATTCAAGAACATTTTCATCATTTCCAAAAGAAATTCTTTAACCATTAAGCAGTCACTCTTTTTTTAAAAAACATCTTTATTGGAGTATAATTGCTTTACAATGGTATGTTAGTTTCTGCTTTATAACAATGTGAATCAGCTATACATATACATATATCCCCATATCTCCTCCCTCTTGCATCTTCCTCCCACCCTCCCTATCCCACCCCTCTAGGTGGTCACAAAGCACCGAGCTAATCTCCCTGTGCTATGCTGCTGCTTCCCACTAGCTATCTATTTTACATTTGATAGTGTATATATGTCCATGTCACTCCCTCACTTCATCCCAGCTTACCCTTCCCACTCCCCATGTCCTCAAGTCCATTGTCTACATCTGCATCTTTATTCCTGTCCTAAGCAGTCACTTCTAATTCCCTTTTCCCTACAGCCCCTGGGAACCAGTAATCTATTTTCTATCTCTATAAATTTACCTATTATGGACATTTCATGTAAATGGATTCATATAACATGTGGCCTTTTGTATATGGCTTCTTTTGCTTTAACATAACTGTTATCTACCACCTCATGCAGCTACACTTTTAAAAAGTTACCTCTGTTTTTTCTTTTTTTTTTAATTATTTATTGAAGTATATTTGACTTACAATATTATATTGTTTTCAGGTTTACAATATAGCAATTTCATAGTTTCATAGATTACACACCATATGAAGTTTTTATAAAATATTGACTATATTTCTTTTGCTGTATGTTATGTCCCTGTGACTCATTTATTTTATAACTGCTAGCTTGTACCTCTTAATCCCCCTTACCTATTCTGCCCCTTCCCTTCCTTCTCTCCCCTGTGGTAACCAACAGTTTGTTCTCTGGATCTGTGAGTCTGTTTCTGTTTTATTTTTTTGCTTGTCTTGTTTTGTCTGATTTTTTTTGACAAACACCCATAGGGAAAATGTTGTTAGCACTAGATGACCTCTGAGTTAGGTCATACAAAGACAGCCTTCTGAGTGGGATCTTCCAGGGAACCACCAGACAGGTCAAATAATGACAATTCTCTGTAAGTGGGGCTTTGAAGGAGCTCCAACCACTCTGCTCCTGCAAGCGGCTGCCAGGCTGCTGGTTTTCACTAGTGGGATGTTGGTTTTCTTTCTTTCTTTTTTAATATTTAAAAATTTTTATTGTTTATTTAGGTTGCTCTGGGTCTTAGTTGTGGCATGTGGGATCTTTGTTGTGGCATGTGGGATCTTTAGTTGCAGCATGCGGACTTAGTTGTGGCATGCAGGCTTCTTAGTTGCGGCATGTGGACTCTTAGCTGCGGCACGCGGACTCTTAGTTGTGGCATGCATGAGGGATCTAGTTCCCTGACCAGTGATTGAACCCTGGCCATTGGTATCGTGGAGTCTTACCCACCAGACCACCAGGGAAGTCTTGGGATGTTGGTTTTCAAGGCTTCTTGCAGAGATGGGGAAAGGGGGATAGAGACAGGTAAATTAAAATGCCACAGAGCTTGCTGTTCTTACTGAGATCAAGCCATTTTTCTTGAATAAACACTCCCTGGATTACTGCAAGCCTTTGGTTAATTTCTGGAGTTCTGAAGAAGTTGATTCGGATAATTTTTGTTGGTGTTTTCCTTGTGTTTACAGAGCAGAGAATTTTCAAGGCCTTACTTTGACATTTTTGTTCACATCACTGATTATGGATATTTTAAAATTTATTCTTTTTGTGCAGCTTTTATCTAATTTTTCTACACTGAGCTAGTATTGTTCTTGCATTGAGCAAGACATTATATTATTATTATTATTATTTTGGCATATTCTCTTGCAGTTCTGGAGGCTAGAAGTATGAAATCAAGGTGTTTGCTAGGCCATGCTCTTTACAAAATCTCTAGGGGAGGACCCTTCCTTGCCTCTTCCAGCTTCTGGTAGCCCCAGACATTCCTTGGTTTATGGAAGTATCACTCCAGTATCTGCCTCTGTGGTGTGTTCCCTTTGTCTCTGTGAGCAAGACACTTTTAATTGCCAAAAAAACTTACTTACTGAATTTATAATTCTCAGCTCTGGGTTATGCTTTCATTATATTTTATTTTGTTTTGATTTTCATTATAAAGAGTGAAGGGACTTCCCTGGTGGTCCAGTGGTTAAGAATCTGCCTTCCAATGCAGGGGACATGGGTTCAATCCCCGGTCAGGGAACTGAATCCCACGTGCTGTGGGGCAACTAAGACCACGCACTCTGGAGCCTGTGCAGCAGAACTAGAGAGCCTGCGTGCTGCAGCTACTGAGCCCACACACTCTGGAGCCCGTGTGCCACAACTAAGACCTGACTCAGGCAAAAAAAAAAAAAAAAAAAAAGAGTTAGTGAAGACAGGAAAAGGAATACTTCAAAAAAAACAAAGGGACAGTGCTGACTATCAGAATCAGAAGCAAAAGTCAGAATCATTGACTTTTAATTCTGAGTACTAATATAGCTTTTTTTTTTTTTTTTTTTTTTGCGGTACATGGGCCTGTCACTGTTGTGGCCTCTCCCGATGCGGAGCACATGCTCCAGACGCGCAGGCTCAGCGGCCATGGCTCACGGGCCCAGCCGCTCCGCGGCACGTGGGATCCTTCTGGACCGGGGCACGAACCCGTGTCCCCTGCATCGGCAGGCGGACTCCCAACCACTGCGCCACCAGGGAAGCCCCTAATATAGCATTTTTTTTCAAGTGGAGAAGTTAGAAAATTTAAGGAGAATTGATTAAAATATTATTATAGGATAGGAATCCTATATTTAAAAAAATAGGATTTGCTATGTTTATTTATTTTAAATTTAAAAAAATTTTTAAATTTTATATTGGAGTATAGTTGATTAACAATGTTGTGTTAGTTTCAGGTGTACAACAAAGTGATTCAGTTATACAGATACATGTATCTATTCTTCTTCAAATTCTTTTCCCATTTAGGTTAATACAGAGTATTATAGAGCAGAGTTCCCTGTGCTATACAATAGGTCCTTGTTTTAAAAATAGCAGTGTGTACATGTTAATCTCAAACTCCCAATCTATCCTTCCCCTCCTCCCCCCCATAACCATAAATTTGTTCTCTAAGTCTGTTTGTCTGTTTCCGTTTTGTAAATAAGTTCATTTGTATCTTTTTTTTAGATTGTGCATATAAGCAATATCATATGATATTTGTCTTCCTCTGTCTGACTTACTTCACTTAGTATGATAATCTCCAGGTCCATCCATGTTGCTGCAAATGGCATTATTTCATTATTTTTAATGGCTGAGTAATATGCCATTGTATATATGGAATCACATCTTCTTTATCCATTCATCTGTTGATGGACATTTATGTTGCTTCCATGTCTTGGCTATTGTAAACAGCGCTGCAATGAACATTGGGGGGCATGTATCCTTTCAAACTGTGCTTTTTTTCCAAATATATGCCCAGGAGTGGGATTGCTGGATCATACGGTAGCTCTATTTTTAGATTTTTAAGGAACCTCCATACTGTTCTCCATAGTGGCTGTACCAATTTACATTCCCACCAACAGTACACACTGCTATATTTAAAACAGATAACCACAAGGACCTTCTGTACAGCACAGGAAGCTCTGCTCCATATTCTGTAATAACCTAAATGGGAAAAGAATTTGAAAAAGAATAGGTACATGTATATGCTTAACTGAATCACTTTGCTATACACCTGAAACTAACACAACATTGTTAATCAACTATAATATAAAATAAAAATTTTAAAAATAAGGTATTAAGAAAGTTTCAAAAAAAAATCAGGACTGCTCAAATGCAGAATAAGATGCTTGGAGAGTCTGTGAAGTTTTACAAGGTTACAGCCCCATCCCCTTCCCTCCCCTTTCTTTTCCTTTCCTCCCTCTTTGCTTCCTTTCTTCCCTACCTCCTTCTCCTTCTTCTTCCCTTAAACAAATCATGCCCATAAGGAAATAGATATCTTGAAATATGTATTTATAAGTCTTAGAATTTTGACTCACTTTCCTAGAATTTTGACTCACTTTCCTTATGTGTTTATCTGAATTGACATGGTCCTGAACTGCAACAAAGCATAAGGTTCTCATCTGATGGTGCACTTAAAATCATGTGTAAAAAATACAGATACGTAGTTCTTCCCACCCTGTAACCCCACGAGATTCTGACTCACTAGGTCCCTGGAGTGAAGCTTGGCATCTACAGATTTAACAAGCTCCGAGGGAAATTTGGAATCTCCTAGGAACCACTGCCACAGGGATTATAATTATGTCTGTATAGTACCTGGATCACTGTCTTCATTTATTTTGCAGTCACTGGGTGTGGAGAACCCCAAATAAAGTAAAACCAAATGATATAAAAGAAGATGGCATCTTGTCTCTTATGGAACCTTAGCCTAGGTAATCAAAAAAAAAAAAAAACATTAGAAGACAAAAAAAATTCTGATAAAGTGAAACCACTCTGGAGTTGGATTGGTTGGGGAAGACTTCAGAAGAACAGTCCCAAATAGAAGCTTGAAAGAAGTGTAGTATTTGGATGAGTGGAGGAGAGGATGTTTGCAGCAGGGGAAATAACATAAGGAAAGGCATGAACACAAACTGAGCCTGACTTTTCCAGGAAACATTCAGGATACTTGCCTGCCTTACTGGAGAGGAGGGTTCATTGGAAAATTGGATAGACAAGGGAAGTCCCATGATGAAGAGTGCTGGGTGCCAGTTGAGAGGTTTGCACTTGGAGTCAGAGAGACCTGGACTTGAATTCTACCTCCAGTACTTGATACTACTATGACTTTAGCTGTCTAAAGTTTATCTTCCCTGAGCTTGTTTTCTTCTGTAAAATGGGCTTAAAACTCGTTATGCCTGGGGAGTTTTGGGGGGCTAGATAGCAATGCCTGGCACAGAGTAGCACTCTGTACATGGGGTTATGGCCATTATTGATCCGACATGCTGAACGTAACTGCGGAGGGTCCTGGAGCAGGAGGCTGCAGGCTGGTGGTGATAAGTTGTGAAGGTGAACATAGTTGTGGAGGAAGGACAGACATTCCCTTCAGTGAGAAGATAATTCAAATCAGATAGTCAGCATCGGAAGGGTAGCATGACAATTCCAGCCTTCCCACTTCCACTGGGTGTTGTGCTGACACTGCCTGGGACCACGTAAAGCTGCTGAGTACTTGTTGTCTCAGCAAATCGATGCTCTTGCTACTCTTGTATTAGTTCTTTAAAATCCCCACAGGAGAAAGTGAGAGAGTGGCATGGACATATATACACTACCAAACGTAAAATAGAGAGCTAGTGGGAAGCAGCCACATAGCACAGGGAGATCAGCTCGGTGCTTTGTGACCACCTAGAGGGGTGGGATAGGGAGGGTGGGAGGGAGGGAGAAGCAAGAGGGAAGAGATATGGGAACATATGTATAACTGATTCACTTTGTTGTAAAGCAGAAACTAACACACCATTGTAAAGCAATTATACTCCAATAAAGATGTAAAAAAAAAAAAAATCCCCACAGGACAAACAAGCGGTGAGTTGGAGGTTCATGAAAATAGATCCCACTTGTTAAGTACTGTGCAAATTGCTTTACATGCATTCCACATGATTATGAAAGTGAAAGAAAACTAAGGGATTTTTCAGACTAATGAAAATATCTACGGTTCTATTTTTTCTATAATTTGTTTTTATTGAATAATGAAGAGATTAACTGCATTTGTAAGATACACGTAAGGTTTAAAGAATGATGATAAAACAAATTATCAGTGTCACAGCTTTAGAACTAGAACATTCCCAGTACTTTAGAATTCCCTAGAATGCCCCTTCCCAATTCCACTCCCCTCCTTCAGAAGGAACCATTATCCTGAATTTTTTGTTTAACATTTTCTTGCTTTTCTTTTTAATTTTACCACTCTGTATGTATTCTTAAATAATATATTGTTTAGTGTCACATGTTTTAGTTTAAAAGCATTAACTTATAGAAAGTTAATTATATAGTTTGAGTCATGTGATATATACCTTTCTGTTTCTCATTTTTCTCCCCTCAGCATTATAATCCTGAAATTCATCCATGTTGATGCATGTAGCTATAGTTTACAAGTTTTGATGCATAATATTTCATTGTAGAAAAAGACTACATTTTATGCATCCATGTATCCATGGACATTCAGATTGTTTCAGTATTTTGCTTTTACAAATGTTGCTATGAAAATCCTCACACAGGTCTTGATGCATATGTGTAACCATTTTTTTGAGGGTGCATGCTTTTGTGTCAGTTAAGATTAAGTTGGGCTACATCTCCTCTCTATTACCACACCTCCCCCACCCCCGGCATCCATGACTTCTGACACACCCAGGGTTGAAGAGATAATGCATAGAAAAAGTCTTAACTGCCTGTTGTTCCCTGGGCTTTGAAGCTGTTTAAGGCTAATTCTTTTTTTTTTTTAATAAATTTATTTATTTTATTTATTTATTTTTGGCTGCATTGGGTGTTCGTTGCTGCGCGTGGGCTCTCTCTAGTTGTGGTGAGCGGGGTCTACTCTTGTGCGCGGGCTTCTCACTGCGGCGGCCTCTCTTGTTGCAGAGCACAGGCTCTAGGCGTGTGGGCTTCGGTAGTTGTGGCTCGCGGGCTCTAGAGCGCAGGCTCAGTAGTTGTGGCGCACGGGCCCAGCTGCTCCGCGGCATGTGGGATCCTCCCGGGCCAGGGCTCAAACCGTGTCCCCTGCATTGGCAGGCAGACTCTTAACCACTGCACCACCAGGGAAGCCCTAAGGCTAATTCTGTCTGAACTCAGTAGTGATCAGACTTTCTCAGGACACATTAGTGGTTTCTTTAGATACCATCATCCCCCTCGATTTCCCAGAGCTGGAGATCTCCACTTGGGGATGCCTTGATAGAGGTGAACAGACCTCCTCTGGCTGGTTATTTATGAGTGCCTCAACAACCGTTGGACATCTGTCCGTTCCTCTTTAGCATCTTCCTGCGCAGGTCTTCACACTATTCCAGGTGGTCCTCATTGGCAGGATCCAAGACTGCCCCATACCTGCTTGTCCTCTCACTACATTTTGCCTACCACCCTTCACCCGCAAAATAAGAGAATGTCAGATGCTTGACAAAATGGAAGATGGGGCATTTTCAAAAGTTTTAAGACCATTTGAATTCAATCCAGTTATTATTATTTTAATTATCTCATACATTGCTGTTGGGGGCAATACCTATTAAAAATAAAAGTGCATAAGCCCCTTGACCTAACAATTTCATTTACAGTACTTTGTCCTATAGATATGTTCATAGAAGTTTGCAGACTAGTCATTGACATGTTGTTTATACAGCAAAAACTGGAAAGAACAGGAAATGTATCCATACAAGGTTATATTATAGAATCCTTAAAAATAAATAAGGTATGTTTTGTGAGAAATAAACTCCAAAATATATTATTAAGTGAAAAAAAGTAATTTGGAGTATAATGTATGTAGCATGCTACCGTTGAATTGTGCTGGAATTTTTAAGGAGTATCTGTACATATATACTTGCAAATGCATAGACTATATCTGGGTGGATATATAGCAAGCTGTTAACACAGGTTGCTCCTGAGAAGGGGAATTGGAGGTATGGTGGTCAGGGATGAGAGGACAACCTACCTTTTACTGTATATAATATACTATTTTGTATTTTTGAATTATTCTTTTTACTAATCATATTACTTTAGAAAAATATTCATTAATTTTGAAAAATCATTCTTTAAACAAAAGAAAAAATCTTATTTGAATATTAGACCTCCTATGATTAATATTTGGCTTCTGTAGCATTAGACATATGCAACCTTAACTTGTGAATATTTTTTTCCACAGTGATTGAGAAGGATAGTATTTACAGTATAATTAATAGATATGTACAAAAAGAAAGTTCACTATATTTTGAGCATAATGAGTTTGGGTTGTCAGGAGGATAGGCAGATGCCAACAAGCAGTTAGAAATGTGGACTCCAGCATTAGTCAAGACCTAAGATTGGTAGAAAAGATTGAGTAAAATTTCCAAAGGAGGAACGTAAAGAGAAGAGAAATGAACCATGGGCATAACCAAAGGGAGTACTTACTTTTGGGGTCAGAAGGAGAAAGAGGAATCAGAGAATGAGAACAAGATCTTAAGAGTGAACACATTATGAAAAATCATGGGAGAAGATAATATGAAGAAGTAAGAGTTGTTGATGGTGGCTGGCTGCAGAGAGTCTGAGGAGGATGAAAACCAAGAAAAAGCTGTTGGATTTGATCCTTCAGTGGTTATCAAGAGAGAATTTTTTGCACATGATGAGGATGCACATGGTTAGATGGTGAGGAAATGGGGGCCCTGATAAAGGAACTTGGTAATGAAGGGAAGGAGAGAGGAGCAGGAATGTATTAGTTCAAGGGGGGGTAGCCTGGTGAGTGGAGGTGATGTGTGTGTGTGTGTGTGTGTGTGTGTATGTGTGTCTGTGTGTATTAAGATGGGGAGCACTTCAAAACATTTATACATTGGCAGGAAGAAGTCACAGAAGAAAGAATGAAGATGTAATGAAATGTGGTCAAGTTGAGGGGATTATTGGTGGAGTAAGCCCCCAGAGAATGGATGAGAATGAGGGACACGGAGGGAGCTTTCACTTTGGGATAGAGGAAGACCACTTTTTTTTTTTTTAATACCAATCACATCTATTTATTCCAGGACATAATATGCTATTTAGACCCATGGATGATACTAAATTTTAATCCTTTTTATATATTTTATTTTGCAAAGATAGGTTCTAAAAATCATAAGACTGAATAGATTAATGATATAATATGTAGCAAACTTAGATTTAAAATGTAGATCATGATTCTCATTCACTCTGTCCTACTGATAAAGATGTAACAAATATACACATTTATAAGACCAGCCTGCTATTCTCGCTTGAGGAGACCATATTCAAGTTGATAAGAAGTACCCTAACATTTACAGACATAGCTGTTATCAAAAGGATCTTTCTGTGATGTTTACAAGGAGAAACAGTCCAAATTTTATTCTTTATGACTACTGAGATGATTTAACTACATCATATACTACAGCATTATATATTTCAAACCAGGAGTTCTCTGGTGGTCCAGTGGTTAAGACTCCATGCTCCCAGTGCAGGAGGCCTGGGTTCGATCCCTGGTCAGGGAACTAGATCCTGCCTGCAGCAATTAAGAGCCCACATGCCGCAACTAAAAGAGCCCACATGCTGCAACTAAAGAACCCACATGTCGCAACTAAAGATCCCACGTGCTGCAATGAAGACCCAGCACAGACAAATAAATATATAAATAAATATTTTAAAATATATGTATGTTTCAAACCATCAAATTAAAATGTTATCCCCACATACACATGTACCACAATGTTACGTTTGCACATATCCTTTCCAATTTCAGGCTAAGCAAAGACATACATTTAGAGCTGTATTAATGTATCAAAGCAAAAGACAACCCAACTTAGTACCAAGAAATATTGTGACCGTCCATGTAGCATTTGATAGAGAAAACACTGATTTTGACATCATTTTAAGCAGACAGCAGTCTGGTCACACATGGTCCAAGGACACTCAAATAATAAACAAAATATAATCACATGTTAAAGGTCTTTAAACACTATAGCCAACGATGGTCTTTAAACACTATAGCCAACAATGCCACACTTGCCTATGATCTTGCCAACATAAAATCACATTCTCACCTCAGTGGCCACCAAACCATTCAGCAGAGCTTCCTTAACTGTGAGCTGTTTGAAGCTACTAGTTTGAGCACTGATGACTATTTCTTAAAACCTCTGAATAGGAGTAGGGATCTCGGCAGGGTTGGAGGAACCAGCTCAACACTGACCTAGTGCCAAAATGTGGCCAGTCAAGGCTTCATATAAGTCACAGCAGCACTGACCAGGGCTTGAGCCTTCTCTGTGAGGTTATGAACAAATAGGGTCATGGTTCTATGACAGAAAAATCTCACCCAGAACTGGAGGGCCACCACTTTCTCTGTGACAGTAGTGAAGGAAGGGAGGATGGGGGAAAAGACAAAGAAGTGGTGTTAATGTGGAAGCATGTCCACATTTTGAATAAAGAAATAAACAAGATCACCTGCAGGAAATAAGGAGATCTGAATAAAAGGGGATTTTACATATATAGAATAGTCTTATAAAAGTTATAATTAGGAAAGATGCAGGGGACTTCCCTGGTGGCACAAGTGGTTAAGAATTTGCCTCTCAGTGGAGGGGACATGGGTTCGAGCCCTGGTCCGGGAAGATCCGTGGAGCAACTAAGCTCGTGCGCCACAACTATTGAGCCTGCACTCTAGAGCCCGCAAGCCACAATTACTGAGCCCGCGTGCCACAACTACTGAAGCCCGCGCACCTAGAGCCTGTGCTCTGCAACGAGAAGCCACAGCAATGAGAAGCCCACGACACAACTAAGAGTAGCCCCGGCTCGCTGCAACTAGAGAAAGCTCGCGTGCAGCAACGAAGACCCAATGCAGCCAAAAATAAACAATTATTAATTAAAAAAAAGAAGAGATGCAGGAGTTCTTTTCTTAATTTAGCAAAGCAGGTGGTTTGCAGCATCACGACACAATGGAAAGAACATTAGCTTTGGGGCCGCAAAGACCTGAGTTTGTGTCCTGGCTTTATTCCTTTTTAACAAGTTACCAAACTATTCTTTCTCAATTTCTTCACAGTAAAATGGGGACAACAGTACCTATTTTGTCAGGTAGTTATGCAGATTCAGTGATAGGACATGTCAGTTAATTTCAGTTCCAACAAACATTTATTACTCTCCTATTGTGCACCTAGTACTCCACTAGGTGTGTATCTTGGAGTTTGAAGTCTAGGGGGGAATTCATTTCTCCTTCATTCTCTTTTGAGACCAAAAAAAATCAACTTTTGCAGAATTGTGAGGACTTGCTAGTTGCTTCCCTGTGTGCTTTTAAATACTAGATTAGATGCCACCTGCAGGTGTTTTTCCAGTGTTCCTGGATTTAGCCACTAATGCCGGATGAGCCACTTCTCCAAGGCACTGTCACTGCTTTTCTGACCTCTTGCCCTCTGAACAGTGGGCTTGGCAAAGGGAACCCTTTGCAGCTGCCAATCATGAGGCATGAGTGGCCTTGGACTACTGACCCCTTCAATGGTGATTCAGCCTCTCTCATTCTTATCTCTGTAATAAGTGTGATGTGTATTTTTTTCCTGTCTCCTTTTTGTTATTGTTGTTAGCAGCTAAATCTATGGTTGTTTAGCTTCCAAATAGCGTCCCGGTGGGAAATGTTTCCAGACCGAGGACCTGAGAACAACTGACCACAATCGTGAACAGTAATGAAATCCATCCATTTGTAATCTCTGTTACTTTTAGGGAGAATAAGTAAAGACATGCATCCTTGATTAGGTAGATTGGAATTAATTGTAATGAGTGGACTTGAAGTGTGAGTCCAGAGAAATATTAAATTCTAACAGAAATGCTTTGGCAAAAGAATTATAAATTAAAGGTTTAATATGCATACTCTAGTTGCTTAAGTGATTGTAACATCGTTTAAGCATTTAATGATAGTAAAATTGTTCCAGTGTCCTCTGTGATTTGTGATGAGGATCAGAACATCTAGATCAGAACTGAAGCTGATCATCAAGGAAAGGACAACACATTCTGACCAATACCTGGATTGTGCAATAGACATCTTTCCCTTCTTTAGTTCTTTTCCAATACAGCAGAGCATTTATAACCTTATGTTGGATCAGTAAGGATTAGGTTGGCTCCATTTCTAGGACCATGTAAATACCAACCTTTCAAAGTTGGCAATAGGAAGTTCATAGATGTATCTTTTTCATATACGTGGCCTCTCAGATCTCTCAGGCAGGCCAATTTGTTTTCCACAGGACTGATCTATTTTCCTAGCTGTCAGCCTTGTATGAGAATTATTGCTGGGTCATGGGCATCAATAGAGTGTTCCAGCTGACCTTTATTAGGCCTTTGAGGAAAGATGGAAAACAACAACAACAAAAAACGATTGGCAAGTGCCAAGGTACTATCAGTGATTAACAACAATTTTCTCTGGACATTTTGTGATTCTGTTAAAATAGAAACAGACCAGAAATTACCGTGTTTTGAGTGAGATAATGCACCAAAGGCGCTCACTCAACACAGAGCCAGGACTCAATAAGTGCAAGCTCTTATTACCATTATTTGGAATGAATGTCACCTATTTCCCCCTCTTTTTCCCACTCTCACAAACACCTTTTACTCTGAACCTCAGTGGTATGAAGGTAAACAACATTCATTCTCTTTTCTGAGAACAGGCTGTCCTGTTGTTGAAGGTGATAGAACAGTCAGCAGCCCTGGAAGCCCTATTCCAGATTCCAGGTAATTTTGCTGGGTCAGGCCAGCCTTGCAAACTGGCAGCTATCTGGAAGATTGGGGTCATGTTCTGCATTGGCCTGCACTGGGAAATTGCCACACACAGCCAACAATCTTCTCTGGCATTAAGAAGTCAAGAGTTACACTTAACAACATTCCTTTAAACAATGAACTCATAAGCCAGAACCTAAATGCTGCACTAACAAGGGAGCCAGCTTTTGGATAATCAAAGGCATTTTGTCAACAAAGCATCACTATTCCGGCCAAGCTAGGGTTGCTACATATATGGTTCTGTTCAGCTCAGCTCACCTTGTAGATAGGAGAGAATTTGGAACTTTTGGAGTTACTAAATCAACTCTTATTTCAATGCAGATAGCTCCTCGTTCTAAATAAGGTCTTTTATATTCTTGTGCTTCAGACTTGGCATTTCTAACTGCCTGATGGACATTTCCACTTGGAATTCCAGCTGTTGACACCTGTTCCCAACATTTATTTCTATCTATGCTCTCACCAATATTGAGAGACTAGATATGTAGTGGTTAAGAGTGAGGGCTTGGGAGGCTGACTGCCTGGGTTCAATTCCCTGCTGTGCTGCTTATTAGGTGTGTGGCCTTGGCCAAATTATTTGACTTTTTTGATGCCTTAATTACCTCATCTGTATAATTGGGCTAATAATAACACATTCCTCATCAAGTTGTTGGAAGCATTGGGTTAAAGTGCTTAGACCAGTGCCTGGCGCATAGTCAGTGTTTGTATCAGTTTGGGTGTGTTACGTTGCAAATAACAGAACAGCATTTAATGGTATGGTAGGCAAATAAAACATATTTAATTATCTTTCATAACTAGAATTCTAGAGGTGGGTAGTTCCAGGTTTGGTGCAGCAGTTCAGTGGTCCACCAAAGACCCCACTTCTTCCTGCCTTCCCCTCTGCCATCTTTAGCATGCTGGCTTTTCATCTCCATGGTTATCACATTGTGGTCACCAGGTGTTGCAAGTCCAGGTGTCACATCTGCATTCAAGGAAAGAAGAAGGGAGAAAGGCAGGGTCAGCATCCACTGTCCCTTTCATCAGGAAAACAACAGCTTTCCCAGGAGCCTCACAAAGGACTTCTCCCTACATCTGATTGCCAAGAATAAGTCAGAGGTCCACCCTTGTCTGTGGAAGAGGCCAGGAAAGAGACCATCTAGTTTCTAGCCTCTAATGAGAGATGAGCGCAAAAGAAGAGGGTTGGGCATGGTTGTTGAGGTAGCCTGGCCATAGTGACCACCGCAGTGATTATTACACGTTAGCTGTTATTATTATTCAAGTTCCTTAAGTTAGAAATATTGAAGTTATTTTTCATTCTTCTTCTCTAGCAAACACTCAGTCACCAAGTTTGATGATTCCTCCTGCTTAGTGCTTTTCATGTCCATCCCTTCCTTTCCCTTTATGCTATTCCTAGTGTTTCTGGTTTTCATTATCTCAAGAGTGGAGAAATGCAGCAGCTTTCATTCTGTATCTTTGATCTCCAATTTCTCTGTGCTCTGCTCCATCTTGCACCCTGCTAGATGAATCTTCATCAGATACTTCTATCATGACATCTTCTTGCTTCAAACCCCTCCATCCCTCCCTATTGTCTACAATACTGATTCTTAACCTTCATTGTACATTAGAATTACCTGGGAAGCTTGTTAAAAATCAGATGTCTCTTGAAAAGCAGATGCTGAGTTTACAAATAATATATCCTCAAAGCACTCACAGAATAATGGGAAAGACAAGTAAGATAATGATAATCAAGGGTATTGTCATTTAATTTCTATGCCACTCATTTGGCCTATTAAATGTACTGCTTTACGTAAGATCCAGTATTAGTTATCTTTTCATGTCTATACAAGTCTTAGCTCTTTCAGTAGACCAGAAATTCCTTGAAGGCAGAGATTATATAATACCACTTTGATGTTCTCATTAGTCCTAAATATTCAACAAAACTGGCATTCATACAAAATATTTAGCGGGTACTTAATAAATGTTGGCCAGATCCAACAAAAGCATTGGAAAACCTCAGAGACACAAGACACAGGGTAAAGAAATCCTCTGTCAGATTAGATATATAGTTTGAAGCAACAGAGCCACACCTGTCTGAGAAATGGCTACAATGTAATAATGGTGCAGCTAGATCTTGCATGATTCAAACGGAAAGCTGTAGTGTAGATTTGCCATAAATGCAAAACTTCAAGGGGGTGAAAGGGTGTCAGTAATCAGTAATTCTATCACTAATAGGATTAGTTTGATTATTGTGAAAGATACCATCATTACATACTGTTTTTTTTCAAGATACTCATGATAAGCACTGGAGGTAAGCTGCTTTCAGTAGCAAAATGTGAATTAAATATAGAAGAAAAAAGTGTTCAATTAATCATTCATTTGTTCAATTAATCAACCAATAATTTAAAAATACCTGATCTGTCTGTCCCAGGACATTTATTTATTTATTTATTTTTAAAAGGAACAAACACTCTTTATTTATTTATTTAATAAATGTATTTATTTTATTTAATTTATTTTTGGCAGCATTGGGTGTTCATTGCTGCGTGCGGGCTTTCTCTAGTTGCAGAGAGCGGGGGTTTCTTCGTTGTGGTGCACAGGCTTCTCACTGCGGTGGCTTCTCTTTGTTGCAGGGCATGGGCTCTAGGCACGTGGGCTTCAGTAGTTGTGGTGTGCGGGCTCAGTAGTTGTGGCTCGCGGGCTCTAGAGGGCAGGCTCAGTAGTTGTGGCACACGGGTTTAGTTGCTCTGCGGCACATGGGATCTTCCCAGACTAGGGATATAACCTGTGTCCCTGCATTGGAAGGCAGATTCTTTTTTTTTTTTTAATTAATTAATTAATTAATGTTTGGCTGTGTTGGGTTTTCATTGCTGCGCACAGGTTTTCTCTAGTTGTGGCGAGCGGGGGATACTCTTTGTTGCTGTGTGTGGGCTTCTCATTGCAGTGGCTTCTCTTGTTGAGGAGCATGGGCTCTAGGCATGAGGGCTCTAGGGCACAGGCTCAGTAGTTGGGATGCACAGGCTTAGTTGCTCCACAACATGTGGGATCTTCCTGGACCAGGGCTCGGACCTATGTCCCCTGCATTGGCAGGCGATTCTTAACCACTGAACCACCAGGAAAGCCCGGCAGGCAGATTCTTAACCCCTGTGCCACCAGGGAAGTCTCTGTCCCAGGTTATTTAATGATGGATAGGACTCAGTCTCTCAAGGAACTTTGGTGTCCAGTAAGACGAAAAAACATGCAAACAAGTTCAATAGATAATTTAAGGTGTGACCATAGCGTACAGTGTGGGAAACAGGGCAGGAGGGCAGGGTCTATTCTGTGTGGAGATATGAGGACAGAATCGAGTTATCTTCCCCAAAGTTATCTTCTGTCTCACCTTCCACAGTACTGCTAGAGTTGTTACTTTTCTCATGTGTGGTCTCACTTTCTTACCAGCTACTAAATTGTAAAATTAACATCTAAGGAGTTGATAACATCTTTGCTTCTTTGCACGTATTAGACTGGAAACAACCTCAGAAATCATCGTCTGACCCAGCCTTTATAAACAAAGTGGTCATCCACAAAGTGGACATAAGTTTGTGTACAGCATAGTGATTTGACTTACATACATCATGAAATGATTTCACAAGTTTAGTGAACATCCATCATCTCATACAGATACAAAATTAAAGAAATAGAAAAAACTTTTTTCCTTGTGATAAGAACTCTTAGGATTTACATTTTTAACAACTTTCATATATTACATACAGCGGTGTTAATTATATTTATCATGTTGCACATTATATCCCTAATACTTATTTATCTTTTATCTGGAAGTTTGTAGCTTTTGACTGCCTTCACGCAATTCCCTCTCCCCTAACCCCGTGCCACTGGTAACCACAAATCTGATCTTTTTTTCAATGAGTTTGTTTGTTTTTGAAGTATAATTGACCTACAACACTATGTTAGTTCCTGTTACAACATAGTGATTCAATATTTCTATACATTTCAAAATAATCACCACAATAAGTCTAGTTACATCAGTTACCATAAAAATATATTACATAGTGATGACTGTATTCCCCACACTGTACTGTTTCATATCCGTGACTCATTTATTTTGCAACTGGAAGTTTGGACCTCTTAATCTCCCTCACCTATTTCTTTCCTCTCCCCACTCCTCTCCCCTCTGGCAACCACCTATTTGTTCTCTGTATCTATATCTGTTTCTGTTTTGTTATGTTTGTTCATTTGTTTTTTTAGATTCCACATGTAAGTGAAATCATATAGTATTTGTCTTTCTAAACAGAGATTAGTTTTATTCAAAACTTTTCAAATGAGGAAACTGAACCATGAGAGGGAAGCACCTTGCCCAAGGTCACATAACTAGCAAAGCATAGCAAACCATCAGGACTGAGCCCCCAGTGGCCCAACCTCCTGGCCCGTCCTCTTAATTGCTGCTCTTTCTCTACTGCCTCCTGGCAGAGGGGCCTGTGGCCTGGGGAGATGGTAGTGAGACAGGAGGGGAGGGGGCAGGTCGCAACCTTTAAAAAAATGACTAGCCATAGGACATGACAAAAACTGGCTAGAACCAACTAGGTCCAAGGTGGTAGAAGATTTGACTTCCAGTGGGCCTTGAACCTCATTATATGCTCATTGTAATACATTAGCATGCTAAATGACACACCCACCAGCACCATGACAGTTCTGAGACCAACCATAAAAAGTCCAAAAGTGGACGGTGGCCCAATTCCTGGAAATCCCTGCCCCTTCCCTGAAATAGTTGGAATAATCCTCCCACTCGTTAGCCTATGAAATTACCCAGTGCATAAAAACTAACCACTCCATATTTCAGGGCCTCTCGCCTTCTGAGATGGCCCACATTCTGTCTGTGGAGTGTGTTTCTCTCTAAATAAATCCACTTCTTACTTATCACTTTGTCTCTCACTGAATTCTTTCCGTGACGAGACATCAAGAACCTGAGCTTCATTAAGTCCTGAGACCAGGTATGTGATCTCAATGAAAAGACCGTGGGGTTCAAGTCCCAATCTGGGTTCTGGCTGGGCTTGAATCCCGGCCTGTAGGTTCAAGTCTCATCTGAGTTGCACGGTTTCAGCAGGACCTCAAACGGAAGTGGATGCATCTGCAAGACTAGATCCTGGATACTGAGGCCCTGAGAATCTAGTGTCCCAAGCCTAGCATGGAAGCTGCCTGTCTTTGAGAAGCTGGACCTGGAGATAGAAACAATGACCATAGTGGACTGAAGATGAGGACTGTTCATGTTGTGATTCTTGGGTGACTTAAAGAAAGGAAAAGAATCTAGGACCAGTTGAGATTGAATTTTCTAGGGTTCTTATTTAAATTGAATTAGAGAAAATAAGGAAATTGATGTTGTCTTTACACCTGAGTTTATCATTATAATGTCATTCCAGCTACACAGAGAGAAAGAGCCTGGAGGATAAACAAAATAGGTTTTTTCTTTTCTTTCTCTTCTTTTTTCTTTGGAGGAGGTTGGAGGTTGGATTTTGGCTCACATGTTTTAACTTTATATACTTACTTATTTTTGTTTTAGTTTTAATGTGCTGTTATGGGCTGAATTGTGTCTTTCTCACCCCCCAAATTCATATTTTGAAGTCCTAACACTCAGTACCTCAAAATGTGACTGTATTTGGAGATAGGCCTTTAAAGAGGTAATTAAATTAATTAGGTCATAGAGATGGGCCCTAGTCCAGTATGACTGATGTCCTTTAAGAAGAGGAGATTAGGACACAGACACACAGAGGAAAGACCACGTGAAGACACAGGGAGAAGATGTCCTCAGAAGAGGCCTCAGAAGAAACCAACCCTGCTGACACTTTGATCTTGAACTTCTAGCCTCTGGAATTGTGAGAAAATAAATTTCTGTTGCTTAAACCACCCAGTCTGTGGTACTTTGTTATGGCAGCCTGAGCTGACTAATTCATGGATGTTGTCTTAAGTTGGGCTTCCTCAGATGCATATGGGTATTTATGTACCAATAGTTTATCTGGGAAGTGATCCCAGGAAGCTCCAAAAGAGAGAGGGGACATGAGAGGGAAAGGAATGAAACCAATCCAGAGCTGATGGGGACAACCGGGGCCCAGTCCTGCTGTGGGCCTCTGAAGACCATGCAGAACACACCTCAGATTGTCCCACGTGGGGGCTTGAGCAGGCTGGGTTATTCACTCTCCATCTCCCATTTTTCTGGGGGGAGTGGTTGGCTTACATCCTCCAGCTTAGTCTCACCCCGTGCAGTGGTGAGCTCACTCCTGCAGCCAGGGAAAGCTGGAGGGCAGAGGGCTAGAGGAGCTCGCAGTAAGAAACTACAGGTGTGCGTGCAATAGTGAGTAAGTGGTTTATTTGCTTTTGCAATAAGAACAATGAAGCTTTTAAAAAGTGGGAAACTGATTGTATTACTGGGAGCAGTTTTATTTACCTTTAACACTATAGCAAAAATGAATGCCAGATTCAGACTGGAATTTGGCCTAGAAAGAACAGCTGCCTTCGCCAGGCAGGGTGTGAGATGTGATACGGTACATAAGCTTTCAGTGCCCCGTGGCTTCCTGCATCAGGCCCACAGTGCCAGCCTCACTGTCATTCTCAAGTTCCCAGGAATTGTGCTTTGTTGGTGCTAAAGGCCTTTGAGGCTCCTTTCAATCAGTGACATATTGATTAAAATAAGAAGTGAGACTCCTTTCTCTCTTAAGCTGGATGAGTGTGAATAGCAAAATTTATTTTCCTTTTATCAAAACTAAAACAGAACTCTCAGTGTCCTGGGTCATCTAAAGACAAGTGCCTGCTTATCCTTTCCTATTGCTCAATGATATAGTAATTATTCAGTACCTCCTCCCCCTACCCTGCCCCCGCTGTGCCATGAGGACCAAAATAGATAATTCAGATAAAGTTCTCAGCAAGGGGCCTGGCTGATAACTGCAAACATCAAAGGCAATTGATAATATTGGTAATTTGTATATTTATTTCATGTAACCAGAAATCTCTGGTTAAATAAACTTTGTCCCCAGGTGCGTTTCACATGTGAGTGGGCCAGGATTGCGACTGTGGATCTTTTGTCCTCTGGCTTAAGTATCTCCAGGTTGAATTGGTGGGAAGTTTTTAGTTAAAATAAAATGTCCTAAGAGAGGTGGGGGCTGGCCTTGGAGGAAGAGAGGAGAGGGGAGGGGAGGAGAGGAGAGGAGGGGAGGGGAGGGGAGAGGAGAGGAGAGGAGGGGAGAGGAGGGGAGGGGAGAGGGGTTGGAATCAAGGCCTGGGAGAAACAGGAGCCAGATTCCAAGCCAAGGGCTGCGGGTGTTCCTGGGAGCTCCCTCCTTGCACCAGTCTCCCCAAGTCCCCCTCCCACACTCTCTGCTGGTCGTTGCCAGTGACTTTGACAGACTGGTGGGACAAGTATAAATGACTAATGACATAAGAAAAGTTGCTTGGCCTCATTATAAGTCCAAAAAGTGGGAATTAAAACAACAGATCATTGACTGTGGGTCTTAAATAGGGGAGGGATATGGTTAGAAAACTTTCTAAATGAATGGTCCTTGACTAGAGTCCTTATTTTAATGTAGCATGTAATTCTCTGGATAAATCTCAGAATGAGATTTCAGTCTTAAAAAAACACCCAAATAACAACATTATACTGACAGAAAGACGTGTTTCGGTAACAAAAAAGAACATAGTATACAGTACTGAAAAGCCCAATGCCTGACATCAGATACACCTTCCACAGATATTAGCTATGATTATGATTATTGCCACCTAATAAGCATCTTTCCAATCCAGTGCCTCACTCTGCACTGCTCAGAATTCTGTTACATGGGAGGGTAAAGCGTGATGGAGACTCTATAGGGATTTGGTGGGGAGAAGGGATTGAAGTCAAGCTCACAATGCACACTCACATCAAGTGACTCCTGTTGCCCCTTGGACACGTCTGCTCCCCCAAATCCCTTTTCTCTGTCTCTCTCTCTCTCTCCCCTTCCTTTATGCAAGCCTAGCTTTGCTGTCTCCTGCCTTAGGAGACATGTAATGTGTTATGTAATGTGAAGGCCACAAAAATTGGCCTGAAATCCTTATAGTCTAGTAGAGGAGATATAAATTGATCTAAGTTATAATTTATAATGAATAAATTTTGTTTGTTAATTAATTAATTAGAATATAAGATGTTGATTACTGTGATATACCAGCGGTACAAACAACAGGAGTTCAAAGGAGGGGAGGCATCCTAGGGGAGTAGCCTTAAAGGATGAATTAGGTTTTGACTGAGAACAGTGGGAATGGGTACTCGTGCTGGAAGAACAGCTTGAATAGAAGCACAAACGTGGCAGAACCCAGCGTCTGATCTTCCCAGCTAAGGAAAGTAGTAGGTTAGTGAAAGGGGTGGGGATGCTGATTCAAATCCCAGAGGGCCTTGAATAACAAGCTAGACGATTTAGGCTTTATTCCCTAGGTCAATTTTTTTTTTTTTAGGCCGCTCAGCTCGGGTTGTGGTGGCTTATGGGACCTTAGTTCCCTGACCAGGGATTGAACCCATGCCCTTGGCAGCAAAAGCATGGAGTCCTAACCACTGGACTGCCAGGGAATTCCCTCCCTAGGTCAAATTTTTGAGTAGCTTGTCCAAGCAATATTGGGGCTATTGGTCATCTAGTGGTTGTCACAAATGGATGGAACAGGGCAGACACGACGCAGGAGGTCAGTGAAGAGGATCTTCCCATCAGTCTTCAGCTCTCAGATAGTCATATCTCAGTGTGATTCTTGTCTCCTCAGAAATGTTTAATTCTTCTCCACTGCCCACAGAATAAAGAACCAACCACTTAAAATGGTATTCAGGGCCCCTGTGGTAGTCAGTTCAGGCCCCATAACAAAATACCGTAGATTGGGGGGCTTAAACAACAGAAATTTATTTTCACATAGTCCTGTAGGCCAGAAGTTCAAGATCAAGGTTCTAGGTGGTTCAGTTTCTGGTGAGGACTCTTTTCCTGGCTTGCAGACAGCTGCCTATGTCCTCACGTGGTTTCCTTGGTGCCTGCATGTGGGGAGGTAGTGGAGAGAGAGCAAGCTCTTTGATGTCTCTTCTTAAAGGACTCTCTAGTCTTATTGGATCAGCACCCCACACCTATGATCTCATTTAACCTTAATTCCTTAAAGGGCCATCCCCAGTATAGCCACATTGAGGGCTGGAGTTTCAACATACGAATTTTTGGGGGTTCACAAACATTCAATCCATAACAGCCTCCTATGAAACATAACTACTGTCCAGTCCTTGCTATATTTTAGGTTCTGTGCAGAGTACTCTACATATATTATTTCCTTTAATCCTCACAAGAACTGTACAAAGTAGGTATTTTGTTGACTATATTTTACAAATGAGGAAACTGAGTATCAGGGAGGATAAAAAATTTGTTCATGGCCACATGGCCTTTAGGAGTGGAGGCAGAATTTGAAGGAGAGCTGCCTGACTCCTATGCTTTTGCCTTTTGAATGGTCCCCCCCGAGCACTTCCATCTCATCTGCTGCTCTGTCCTTCCCACCCCATCCTCTAGTCTCATCGTATAACTCAGCATTCTCTCCACAGGATGTATTTCCTGCAGCCTTGCATTTGCCTATGCTGTTTTCTTAGACTGAAATGTCTTTTATTTTTCCTTTTGATTCATTGTTCAAGTTTCATCTCAAGGGGCAATGCTTCCATGAAACCTTCCTATGTATTTATTTATTTATTTTTTATTGACTCACATATGTGTGAAACCTTCCTATATATTCTATTGTTTTCTAATTAATTAATTAATTAATTATTATTATTATTTTGGCTGCATTGGGTCTTCGTTGCTGCACGTGGGCTTTTTCTTGTTGCGGTGAGCGGGGGCTACTCTTTGTTGCTGTGCGTGGGCTTCTCATTGCAGTGGCTTCTCTTGTTGCAGAGCATGGGCTCTAGGCACGCGGGCTTCAGTAGTTGTGGCACATGGGCTCAGTAGTTGTGGCTCGTGGGCTCTAGAGCGCAGGCTCAGTAGTTGTGGCACACGGGCTCAGTAGTTGTGGTGCACGGGCTTAGTTGCTCCACGGCATGTGGGATCTTCCCTGACCAGGACTCGAACCCGTGTCCCCTGCATTGGCAGGCAGATTCTTAACCACTGCACCACCAGGGAAGTCCTCTATTGTTTTTCATTTGGCCTCACATTCTAGTTACCTGTCTAAATGTCTGTGTTTTCCCACCCCACCTCCAGATTTTAAGTATATTTTGAGGTATTACACATCTGTAATTTCCATCACGCCCAGCACATGGTAAGTGCTTTAATAAACATTTATGGAGTGAAGGTCCAGGTGAGAAGTACTGAGGTGTGAACCAGAGGAGTGACAATGGAAGTGCAAAGGAGAGGATGAATTGATAAGATTTGGTGATTTTCTTTAATGTGGGGACTGAGGGAGGGGTAAGAGGCAAGGATCACTTGAAAGCTTTTCTTGGGAAGAATGTCATTGTTATTACAGAAGCCAGGAGATGTTGCTACTTGTGGGGCAGCACTAATAGGGGCAGTAGTAGCGATCATGGTAGCTACCACTAGCTGAGTATTTGAATCAGCCACCATGCCAAGCACTTATCATATATTGCTCATTTATTTCTTACAATAATCTTGTCAGGTGAGCATTATTAGTCTTAATTTATAAATGATGAAATGGAGGCTCAGAGAGGCTAAGCAAATTGCTCAAGGTAGTGCAACTAGCAAGCAGCAGAACTGAGATTCAAATTCAAGCCTGACTCCAAAGCTTGTGTCCTGAAGCACTATGCCCCTGAAAACTGCCTAGTGATGATGACTGAGCAAAGTTCATTGCCATGTTGGTTTTGTATGACACAGACAGTTCCCTGCACCCAGATAGAAAGTTCCCTGTCCAGCCCCTGTAGCACTGCAAAGTTATGGGAATGAACATGAGATGTTCTGAGTGAGGCCGCAGGTGTCTCCTCTCCTTCCCTCTCTCCTCTCAGGTGTGTAGGCTGCTTAGTACAAGTTCTCAGAGCTTCTAGCCTTGTTGCATTCATAGACTTGACCAAAGAGAATCCCAGAAAAGCTAAGAGATGTCATCTCTTCTACTTATTTGGCATAGGCAGGGAAGAAAAGGTCCCAACATATCTTGTTAGTGTCACCTGTAAACAAATACCTTCGTTAATAGCAGCATCAACAACTTCTCCTGTGAGTGTGGGGTAGGTGCTTGCATGGAAGGAGATATCCAGGCCTCAGGGTCGCATATCCCTAATAACACAAGAGCTTGGATAATGGAAATAAAGGCTTCAAATTTGTCAATGGCAATACTTATGTTAGCTCTGCATAAGCTGATAGGAAGTGCAAAACTGGAGCATATTTTGCAGAATTCTGTAGGCAATGACCTCACTGGGCTCAACATAATTGCATTTTAAAATTTTATACCTGAAAGGGCATTAATTAGGCCTTATGAGTAGAAGCAGCAATTTAAGTGGTTTGACAGAAGTGTGAGGAGGAACTAGAGAAGATTTTAGTAGGTAATGATGGAAGAGTCAGGGGATCGGTCTCTTCTGAAAACAAAATGGATTGGACCTGTTTATTATGGCAATGTAAGGGAAGAGGGAGGATTGTGACGTTCTTCCTGTGGTATGAAAAGAGAAATGTGTAACAGGTTTTCATCATGTCTACCTAGGTCAGCATCTAAGGGGTTTACGTAAGTGCTTAGAAGGATGTTGTGGCAGATGAAGACAGTAGAACAATAGAATATGGGAGGAGTACTTCTTCTTGGCAGATTTTTAAAGAATAAAGTAAATGGAAAGCCTTGTTTCCTAGATCACATAGTTTTCTTGTAGCTCTGTGTTTTTATAAGAAGGTGTGGACGTTCTCAGTTTAACTTGTATTTGTCCTACGTTCAGAAGAAGACAGCTTTAACTGTATTCTCCTGCGTTGGAGAGTAATTTAGCATTTTTCCTCCTTCAAAGTGAAATATGAGCTTTCAAAAAAAAAAAAATCCTACCCTTTAGTTGTTGCAGCATTTTGATGTGCTTTTTTATTTTAATAATTTTTAATGTAGTATATTAACTTTGAATATAAATATTCCCACACACATGCCCACTGGTGGTAATAGTCTATGTTTACCTTCTCATTTGTACATTTTTTTGGGGGGGTAATGCATTCTGATAACTCATTAGGATACATGGCTGGAAAATTCTCATTTTAAAGTAGAATAGTTGTTAAGCAACATTAAAATGTAATTAGAATTCTTCACTGCATTTCATTATGAGGTTATTCTGTAATTACTCAGCAAGTCCTGGTGTTTACTAACGCAGAAGTGACAGCACATAATACTGCTAAATTATGGCCACAGCACTGGAGAAGACAATTGGAAAATGGGGAACAGGTAAAGGCATTATTTAAAGAGCCTCAGGGGAAAACACAACCTCAGAACACAATCCTTATTTTCTTTTTAACTACCTTCCCCATGTCCATCTAGGGCAACATATAGCTGTAGATCTCCTCTATCATAGCTTAAGTACCCTACGTGTAATGTCTCCAGTTGGAATTTTCACATTTTGCGTGAGATCCTTTTCTTGCAAGAGTAGGTACGAAGTGGGACTTGGTAGATATAGTTCGAAATGGCTCAGATACATTATATGTGGGGAGAAAATAAACCTCCAAATAAACTGTCAAAAACTGAAGTTTCTAAGAAGCTTTATGCTTTTTAAACTATCATATTTTATTCTTCTTTAATTGTGATACAGATAATTACATTACGACCAGAGAACATAATGCTGTTAGAAATGTACCCTGATCCTCCACAACATGGCAGGGGTGTGTGGGTGGCAATTTTCATACATGAGCACATTAAAATTCTTTTTTCTTTAAAAAATTTCCCTTTTTGCAGATCTCATAATTTTGCTGTTAATTTGATTCCCTGCTTCCTCTTCTCATTATGCCCAAGACTGCCTCTGTACACTCAAAGCAAATTGAGGCAACTATTTTGATAATTTGGTTGAAAATTAGTTTTAACAAAGACATTCAGATAATAGGTATGATTTGTGTCTGTGTGTGTGTTTGTGTGTCGGTGCTGGAGTTGGTCTGGTGCGGGGTATTGAGGTGAAGGGATGAGATAACATCTATGGAATAGATTATCTTGATAAATCACGGTCTCTCCTCTTCATTTGCTTGTTCACACTAGAGTAGGAGAGCACACATTCTTGCCTTGTTCCTGATCTTGGGATGGGGGCTGGGGGACTACTCAGTCTTTCATCCTTAAATATGATGTTAGTTATAGGTACCTGTATTATTTTGTAGATATCTTGTGTTGGTTTGCTAGGGCTGCCATAACAGAGTACCACCCACTGAGTGGCTTAAACAACAGAAATTCATTTCTCACAGTTCTGGAAGCTGGAAGCCTAAGATCAAGGTGTCAGTAGATTTGGTTTCTTCTGTGACCTCTCTCCTTGGCTTGACTGCCTTCTTTTTGTGCCCTCACATGGTCTTTCCTCTGTGTGCACATCCCTGGTGTCTCTTTGTGTGTCCAAATCTCCTTTTATAAACACACCATCCAGATTGGATTAGGGCCTACCCTAATCTTCACTTTAACATAATCACCTCTTTAAAGGCCCTATCTCCACAATGCAGAGTACTAAACACTATAAGATCACGGCCTGTCACCTTTGAGGCGGCAGGCCTATCTCCAAATACAGTCACGTCCTGAGGTACTGGGGGTTAGGGCTTCCAATTATGAATTTTGCAAGGGACACAATTCAGCCTGTAACAGTACCTTTTATTAGGTTGATGAAGTTCCATTCTATTTCAGTTGCTGAGAGTTTTTGTCATGAATGAATACTGAATTTTTTCAAATGATTTCTTTTGACATAAATTGATAGGATCATGTGGTTCTTCTTCTTTAGACTATTATAATCATGGATTACAGTGAATTTCTGCATGTTGAACAAGTTAAGGTGCATAGTTTTTTATATATATGCTGCTGGATTCCATTTGCTAATATTTTGTTTTGTATTTTTGCAAAAATTTTCATAAAGTATATTGTTTTCTTTTTTTTCACTTTAACCTACCTATGTCATTATATTTGAGGTGAATTTCTTGTAGACAGAATATAATCTCATGTTTTTATTCTTTCTAAATCCATCGTCCATCTGGCAATCTGTCTTTTAATCAATGTATTTAGAACATTTAATGTAATTATTGATATATTTGGATTTGGATGTACCATGTTATTATTTGTGTTCTGTTTTTCCCCTCTGATTTTTATTCCTCTGTTTCCCTTTCCTTCCTTTTTTTGGGTTATTTGAACATAGTTTAATATTCTATTCAATGATGCCTTTCATGAGCAGTGTTAGGACTCTTGGGATACTAATAGATTGAAGGCAAAATTGGGATGTCAGTCAAATATGTCATGGAGATCCCAGCCTCTCCTTTCCACAGCCTTTGCCAACTTCAGTGGCCCTAGAACACTCACTTTTTCATGCAGAAGGATTCCTGCATCCTTTTATACCTGGGGTGGATAAATTGGGTCCAGTCATATGTATCAACTATTATTAGAGTGCAATGCTGAGAGGATTGTTATGTTCAGAGGGAAATTGTGCTGGGTTCTATTAGTGATGTCTGTCGTGGTCTGGGAAAAGGGCAGTGGCAGCAAATATTCTGTTGTATTATTTGCCAACCTTTCTCCTCTTCTCACATAAAAATATTATCTGGAAAAATGTCTGCTATTGTCAGGTTTGTTGTTTTTTTTTTTTTGGTATAAATTTAAGGTAATTTGCTTCCCTTACATCACATCTGCTCTACCATCACTCTACTCTATAATTGTGGACTAAAGACCTGATCATCTATTAAAGGAATTTCTGGGGTCAGTGAACAGTTGTAGGAAAGTTGTGGAGAGAGGAAAGTAGTGGGTGCTGGTGGGTAGACTTTCCTTGAATCCTGCCATGATTCCTTTTACATCCAGTAAGGCTAATCATGTCGCTGTGTGTAATAACATGGGAGCCTTCCTTGACTGGAAGAGGAGATTGACAGACTCAAATGGCAGGCCAAGCAAATGATATGATGCCAGCCACGACACAGAATTTCTTAACAGGGTCGGTGGCTGCTATTACTGCATTGAAAAAGACACACAGCTTGCAAGAGCAGCCCAAGGAGTCTTGACCTCCATACAGAATGGGAAAAGCATCTGACTGGGAAGAGACTGAGCTAGACATACGTGAACCATCTTAGGAGAGTAATTAGAAGTATGGGCTTTGGAATAACACACACTTGACTATGAATTCTGGATTTACGACTTATTAGTTGTGAGACTGAGGGTAAGTTGCTACTTCTCTGATACTTGGTTTCCTCGTCTGTTAAAATAGGATAATAACATTTACCCACTTCTCTCTCTGGGTGATGCTGGAGACCACCTGACATAATGTGAAATAAAAGATGCCTGGCACAGGCAGTAGATACTCAGTGAATGTTAGCTTTTTATTATTCTTAGGTTGTGTTATGGGTATCAATAGTCACTGCTTACCTTGCTTCTTCTGACAGGGTGCAAGCAAGGGCAAAATCATGGGTATGACCTTTCTTGGATGGGCAAAGGAGTCATCATGTTTTTCATGCTGAGACTATATCAATTCCTTATGTCTAATGTTACCAGAACTAACAATGATTTACTTTTTTAAAAAGTGCCATGAAATTCAGAGCAACTCTTAATTGTGAGTCTCTTTCTTTAAAACAAAAATTTCACCTAAGCAAATGCTAATATTTCAAGAAAATTCTTTGAGGGATTTTAATTGACACATATAAATGCTGTAGTTCAATTTGCATTTAAATAGGCATCCTTAATATTTCCTTTTAAATGGGCTTTATTTTTCTCTTGTGAAACTAAAAATTGATTTCTTCTTTTTAGCAAAATGTGTGCCTACTAGGGTTCATGGTTAAGAGATGTGGTACAGCTGTTCTTTTATTTTTCCCACTCTCTGGAAATAGCCTTATCAGAGCAAGCACAAGTGAACAATAGAAATAATATTTTTTTAAAAAAATGTGTTTCTGCAAGAGATTGATTGGTGGTTTAACAAAGACTGACATCAGCATGACATTCTCTCCATGAATCCACAAGGCTGCACAAAAAAATCTCCCCTATTTACAAGTAGAGTCAACCTTCCATCTCTGATTTTTGCTTGATGCCACAGTGTCTCTCTTAAAATACATTGCAGGGACGGGCTTTCTTTGCCATTTTATACTGGGATGGGAGAGTTCCCTGAGAAAGCCTCTGGTAGTGGAATTTCGGGAAGTAGAGTCCTCATCCGCAACTTATTACCAAAGTAACTCTTGAACAGGTGTTTGGCACATGTTCCCAGTCTCCTGAGAATGGGAACCACAGTGCAGAGCTTGGAATTTATTGAGGTTCTTTACTCAAGTCTGACTTTAGGTCTGCTAATGATCTGTGACAGGAAATACTAGGGGCTCACCCAAATCCACGTTCTCCTCTTCATTCTGGGCACACAGCTAGACTGTGTTTCCCTGCCTCCCTTTTAGTTAGGTGTGGTCATGTGCCTGAGTTTTATCTGAAGCTGATATGTCCTCCTTCCAGGCTTGGTCCATCTAAATTTCCCACAAGTTCCTTTCTCTTTTCTCCTTCTGGCTTGTTAGAATGAGTTGACTCCCAGGGCAAACTTAGAAGCCACCTGTTGAATACGGCAGCACCTCCATCAGCTTGGGCTCCCTGAATGACTATTTGGCCAACCTGCTCACTTGCTCAGTCCTGTTTCATGAGCAAGAAATAGACTTCTATTGAGTTTGAGCCATTATACATTTGGCGGCTTATTTGCTATAGCAGTTAACTTATCCTAACTATAACTTGCTCTTTTCCTACACTTTCAGTCACAATATATATTTTAACAGGGCTGTGAGTGCTGCTGACACAGGGCCAGTACTCCTTTAAACAACTGGTATAACTCTTAATCCTCATGCATCCTTTTCTCTGGGAATCTGAGGTCTAGGTTATTGTCCAGTGATGCTAAAGCAGTTCTTTCTCAGAATGTATGACATTTCCATCCCACCAATCACTTTGAGGAAACTTCTCTTCTTGAAAACAGTCAGAACAATTCAGTTGTTCAACCACTCATTCATTTCACCATTTGATGAGTAAATTATCCATTCACTTGATTATCTATTCAAAAAAATATTCAAGGCTTGGAAGGCAGTTTACAAGATTAATAAGATACAACAAAGCAGCCTATGAAAACCAAACTGGGAGTGAAAGAAGAAAGAAAAACAAGGGTAGAATCAACAAAATGGAGCCAGAAATATTAGCTAACATACATAAGGGCTTGTCTCATTAGCCCCTGCCCTCTCTGACATCTTACTCCTGAAGCTGCTTCTGGCTGCTTCCTCTCACCTCCTTCTTCGTAAATCCTAATTTCTTGGGAGACCATTTCTTTAAACATATTCTGATGGCCCCAAGTTTCCATCTCTTCCTATGGGATCCTTGGTGGCATGATTTCAGTCAGGCCGCTGGACAGTATGGTTTGGGAAGCCTTAACTTGGGAAGTCATTTTTCTTATGACTCATGGGGCTGAGTATTTTTTCATAAACTACAGTTATTTTCCATTTATACTTTTTTTAAAGATTTTTTTGATGTGGATAATTTTTTAAGTCTTTATTGAATTTGTTACAATATTGCTTCTGTTTTATGTTTTGGTTTTTTTGGCCGTGGGGCATGTGGGGTCTTAGCTCCCCGACCAGGGATTGAACCCGCACCCCCTGCATTGGAAGGCGAAGTCTTAACCACTGGACTGCCAGGGAAGTCCCTCCATTTACACTTCTCATCTTGTGAGTTTTTATTCTAATATATTACTGATTTTTCTATTGAGCTTCTTTCTTTATTGATGTATAGGTGTTCTTTGCATATGAACAATATTAATCACATTTAACATGTTACAAATATTTTTCCCAGTCTGCCTTTTGTCTTTTGAAAAATATGTATGCAAGTTACATAATTATTTTGAATTGTTCATTTTTCTTTAAACCTTTATTTTTTGAGCAGTTTAGATTGACAGCAAAATTGAGGGGCATATACAGAGATTTTCTATAAACTCCCTGTTCCCACATACACATAGCCTTCCCCATTACCAAAGTGGTACATTTGTTACAACTGATAAACTTACACTGACACATCATTATCATCCAACATCCATAGTTTACATTAGGGTTCATTGGTGTTGTTCACTCTATGGGTTCGGACAATTGTATTTACCATTATAATACCACACAGAGTAGTTTCACTGCCCTAAAATCCTCTGTGCTCTGCCTATTCATCCCTCCCTTCCTCCAACCCTTGGCAACCACTGGTCTTTCCACTATCTCCATAGTTTTGCCTTTTTCAGAATGTCATATAGTTGGAATCATGCAGTATGTAGCCTTTTCATATTGGCTTCTTTCACTTAGTAATATGTATTTAATTTTCCTCCACTTCTTTTCATGGCTCAATAGCTTATTTCTTTTAGTGCTGAATAATATTCTATTGTCTGGATGTAACACAGTTTATCCAATCACCTACTGAAGGACATCTTGGTTGCTTCCAAGTTTCGCCAATTATGAATAAAGCTGCTACACATGTCTATGTGCAGGTTTTTGTGCAGGTAAATACCAAGGAGTGTGATTGTGGATCATATGGTAAAAGTATTTTTAGTTTTGTAAAAAAACCACCTAACTGTCTTCCGAAGTGGCTTACCATTTTGCATTCCCACCGGCAATTTGTGACAGTTCCTATTGCTCCACAAACTCACCAGCATTTAGTGTTCTCAGTGTTCCAGATTTTAGCCATTCTAACAGGTACATAGTATATCTCATTGTTGTTTACTTTGCGTTCCCTAATTACATATGATGTGGAACAGCTTTTCATATGTTTATTTTTCATCTGTATATGTTCCTTGATGAGGTGTCTGTTTAAGTTCTTTAGCCCATTTTTTTTTTTTTTTTTGTGGTATGCGGGCCTCTCACTGTTGTGGCCTCTCCCGTTGTGGAGCACAGGCTCCGGACGCGCAGGCTCAGCGGCCATGGCTCACGGGCCCAGCCGCTCCGCGGCATGTGGGATCCTCCTGGACCGGGGCACGAACCCGCATCCCCTGCATCGGCAGGCGGACTCTCAACCACTAGCGCCACCAGGGAAGCCCCTCTTTAGCCCATTTTTTAGTTGAGCTGTTTTCTTATTGTGGAGTTTTAAGTGTTCTTTGTGTATTTTGGATAGTAGTCCTTTACTGGATGTGTCTTTCTCAAATATTTTCTCTCAGCCTTTAGCTGGTCTCCTCATTCTCTTGACATTGTCTTTTGCAGAAGTTTTTCATTTGAATGAAGTCCCTCATCGATGATTTCTTTTGTGGATCATGCTAATGGTGCTATATCCAAAAAGGCATCAACCATACCCATGGTCATTTAGGTTTTCTTCTATATTATCGTCTAAGAATTTTAGAGTTTTGCATTTAAAATTTAGGTCTATGATCCATTTTAAGTTAATTTTTTGAAGGGTGTAAAGTCTTGATTCAATTTTTTTTTTAAAATGTGGTTCTAGTTCTGGGCTCCCTATTCTGTTCCATTGATCTAGTTATATATTCTTTTGCCAGTTCCACACTGTCCTGATTACTGTAGTTTTACAGTAAGTAAAGTTGAGTAGCATCAGTCCTCCAATTTTGCTCTTCTTCAATATTGTGTTGGCTATTCTAGGTCTTTTGCCTCTTCATGTAAACTTTAGAATCAGTTTGTTGATATCCATAAAATAACTTGCTGGGATTTTTATTAGAATTGCATTGAGTCTGTAAATCAGGTTGTAAAGAACTGACATCTTGACAATATTGTCTTCCAATCCATGAATATGGAATCTCTCTCTCTATTTAGTTCTTTGATTTTGTTCATGAGAATTTTGTATTTTTTATCATATAGATCTTATACATATTTTGTTAGATTTATACCTAAGAATATTATTTTGGGGGTGCTAATATTAATGGTATTGTGTTTTTAATTTCAAGTTATACTTGCTTATTGCTGGTATATAGGAAAATGATTGGCTTTATCTATTAATTTTGTATCCTGCAACCTTGCTCTAATTACTCATCAGTTCCAGGAGTTTTTGGTTGATTCCTTCAGATTTTCTACACAGGTGATCATGTCATCTGTAAACAAAGACAGTTTTATATCTTTCTTTCCAATCTGTATACCTTTTACTCCCTTTTCTTGTCTTACTACATTAACAAGGACTTCCAGTACAATGTTGAAAAGGAGTGGTGAGGGGGATATTTTTGTCTTGTACCTGATCTTAGTGGGAAAGCTTTGAGTTTCTCATCATTAAGCATGATATTTTTACCAGTGAAATGGCAATTCTTTGGTTCTTGTCCTCTCGAGGGAAAGAATTCAGTAGAGAGTTGTAGAGCAGTTTTAAGCAGCAAGAGTTTTATTGAGCAAAGCGAAAGTATGCTCTCGAGAAAGGATGAGAATGGGCTGTCTGGAAACCAGAAGAAGCCCTGCAGTGAGCGTAGGGTTGGGTTTTTTAGAGTGGTGGCAGTCCCTCCCCACATCCTATGTCATCTGACTCACAAGTTGATTGACAGTTTTAGGTTTTATCAATATAACCTTTCCCTTAGTGGGCAGGTGCTTATGCATAAGCACCCAAGCAAAACCACGGGGGCGAGTGGTGGTGGTGGGGATACCGTAAATATGGCATTATTGGCCCCGGGTTACCTTGAGTCACCTTTTAGGTCTTGGTGCACCTGTACCAATCTGTGTTGGTGGTTTTATCTTGCTTAGTCCTGATAAGGCTGGAAATTAAGTGGTGGTCCTTGACTAGAAAAAGGAAGATTTCTGGGCATGTTCTGATTACCAGTGTCCAGGTTGGGGAGGGAAAGATGAGAGCCCTTCCAGAATGCAGCAGGACCCACTCATGTCTGACTAGCTACCTAACAATATTAGGTGTAGTTTTTTTTTTAACAGATAATCTTTATCCACTTGAGGAAGTTTCCCTCTATTCCTAGCTTACTGAGAGTTTTTGTCATGAATAGGTTTAGATTTTATCAAATGATTTTCTACATCTATTGATTTAATCATGTGGTTTTTCTTTTCTTTTCTTTTTTTTTTTTTTTTTTAGTCTGTTGGTGTGATGGATTACATTAACTGATTTTCAAATGTTGGATCAGACTTGCATACCTGGGGTAAGTCCTACTTGGTGGTTATGATATTATGATTTATAGGAAATATATATTTGGTCTTAGTCCCTATTCTGCCACAGAAATCCTAAAACCTTCAGAATTTCCTAGGTGATGAGAGTGATAAGGGTGACTTTTGTTATGTTAATGAGGTCACTTTTGGAAATCACCTAAGGATGGGTGGGGGTTTGTTGCTGAGGAAAGCAACCATGTGATCAGAGGGTTGGAATTTTCAGTCCCACCCTTCAGACCTCTGGAGAGGAGAGAGGGGCTGGAGATTGAGTTCAATCACCAATGACCAATGATTTAATCAACCATGTTTGTATAATGAAGCCTCCATAAAACCCAAAAAGAGGGGGTTTGGAGAGCTTCTGGATTGTAAACATGTGGAGAATTAGGAAGAGTGGTGTGCTCAGAGAGCATGGAAGTTCTTTGCCCCTTCCCCATACCTTGCCCTATGTATCTCTTCCATCTGGCTGTTCATGAGTTATATCCTTTGTAATAAACTGATAATCTAGTTAGTAAACTGGTTTCCTGAGGTCTGTGAGCTACTTTAGCAAATTAATCAAATCCAAGAAAGGGGTCATGGGAAACTTATTTATAGTCTGTCTGTTGGAAGCACAGGTCACAATCTGGACTCACAGTTGTCATCTGAAGTGGAGGCAGTATTGTGGGACTGAACTCTTAACTTGTGGAATCTGATGCTATCCCTGGGTAGATAGTGTCAGAATTGAGTTGTCTTAGAATTGAGTTGAACTGTAGGACTCCCAGCTGTCAGAGAATAGCTTGGTGTGGGGGTAAAACCTGCACATCAGAATTGGTATTGTGGTACAGAATTATTTTTATACTTCTTTGGATTTGATTTGCTAATATTTTGTTGGAGATTTTTGCATTTATTTTCATGAGGGATATTGGTTTGTGGTTTTCTTTTCTTGTAATGTCTTTGTCTGGTTTTGGTTTTAGGGTAATGTTGGCCTCATAGAATGAGTTAGGAAGTATTCCTTCTGCTTTTATCATCTGAAAGAGATTATAGAGAGTTAGTATAATTTCTTCCTTAAATGTTTGGTAGAATTCATCAGTGAATCCATCTGGTCCTGGTGTTTTCTTTTTTGGAAGGTTATTTATTATGGATTCAACTTCTTTAATAGATACAGGCCTGTCAGATCATCTATTTCTTCTTGTGTGAGCTTTAGCAAATTGTGTCTTTCAAGGAACTGATTCATTTCAGCTAAGTTATCAAAGTTGTGGGCATAGAGTTGTTCATATTATTCCTTTAATATCTTTTTCCATGGGGTCTGTAGTAATGTCCCCTCTTTCATTTCAAATATTGGTAATTTGTATCCCCCGCCCCCCCCTTTTCTTTTCTTAGTTAACCTGGCAAGAGGCTTATCAATTTTACTGATCTTTTCAATTTTACTACCTTTTGGTTTTGTTGATTTTCTCTGTTGATATCTTGTTTTCAATTTCATTGATTCTTTACTCCAATTTTTATTATTTCTTTTCTTGTGCTTACTCTGGATTTAATTTACTCTTCTTTTTGTAGTTTTCACAGTTGGAAACTTAGATTGCTGATTTTAGATGTTTCTTTTTTTCTAATATGTGTATTCAATGCTATAAATTTCCCCCTAAGCAGTGCTTTTGCTGCATCCCACAAATTTTGATTATTTTTGTTTTCTTTTTCATGTAGTTCAAAATATTTTAAAATTTCTCTTGAGATTTCTTCCTTGACCTATGTGCTATTTAGAAGAGTGTTGTTTAACCTCCATGTATTTTGGGATTTTCCAGGTATATTTCTGTTATTAATTTCTAGTTTAATTCCAGTGTGGTCTGAGAACAGACATTATATGATTTCTGTTCTTTTAAATTTGTTAAGATGTGTTTTATGGCCCAGAATGTGGTCTGTTTTGGTGAATGCTCTATGTGAGCTTGAGAAAAATGTGGGTGTCCTGCTGTTGTTGCAAGAAGTAGTCTATAGAGGTCAATTATATCCAGTTGATTAACAGTATGGTTGAGTTTAACTACGTCCTTACTGATTTTCTGCCTACTGGATCTGTCTATTTCTGAGGGGTGTTGAAGCCTCCAACTGTGATAGTGGATTCATCTATTTCTCCTCGCAGTTCTATCAGTTTTTGCCTCATAGAGTTTCAGCTCTGTTTTAGGTACATACATGTTAAGAATTGTTATGTGTTGTTGGAGAATTGACTCCTATCTTGTTATGTAATGCCCTTCTTTATCCCTCGTGACTTTATTTTTTTTAATTTTTTGGCTGCGTTGGGTCTTCGTTGCTGCGTGCGGGCTTTCTCTAGTGCAGCAAGTGGGGGCTACTCTTCGTTGCGGTGTATGGGCCTCTCACTGTGGTGGCTTCTCTTGTTGTGGAGTATGGGCTCTAGGGCACACGGCTTCAGTAGTTGTGGTGTGCGGGCTCAGTAGTTGTGGCTCGCGGGCTCTAGAGAGCAGGCTCAGTAGTTGTGGCACATGGGTTTAGTTGCTCCATGGCATGTGGGATCTTCCCAGACCAAGGGTTGAACCTGTGTCCTCTGCATTGGCAGGCGAATTCTTAACCACTGCACCACCAGGGAAGTTCCCTGATAACTCTCTACTTTGAAGTCTGCTCTGTCTGACATTAATATAACCACTCCTGCTTTATTTTGATTAGTGTTAGCCTGGTATATTTTTCTCCATTCAAGTACTTTTTTTTTTTTTATTTTTTTGCGGTACGCGGGCCTCTCCCGTTGCGGAGCACAGGCTCCGGACGCGCAGGCTCAGCAGCCGTGGCTCATGGGCCCAGCCACTCCACGGCATGTGGGATCTTCCCAGACTGGGGCACGAACCCATGTCCCCTGCATCGGCAGGCAGACTCTCAACCACTGCGCCACCAGGGAAGCCCCATTCAAGTACTTTTAATCTGTATGTGTCTTTATATTTAGAGTGGATTTCTTGTAGACAACATATAGTTGGGTAGGTGATTGATCCACTCTCACAATTCCTATTTTTTAATTGGTGCATTTAGGCTATTGGTATTCAAAGTGATTATTGGTATATTTGGATTAATGACTACCATATTTGTTACTGTTTTTTATATGTTCCCATTTTTGTCTTCCACTCTTTTTTCTGCTTTTTGTGGTTTTAACTGAGCATTTTATATGATTACATTTCCTCTTCCTTCTTAGCATATCAGTTATACTTCTTTTTTTATTTTTCTTTAGTGGTTTCCCTAGAGTTTGCAATATACATTTACAACTAATTCATATCCACTTTCAGATAACACTATTCCCATTTATAGGTAGGTTGAGTACCTTATAATAACAAAATAATATTAATTCTTTCCTCCTATCCCTAGTATCATTGCTGTCATTCATATATACATCTATATATATATACACACACATATATACATACATACATATATATGAATATATATAGGCATATACAAGCATATAAATATACATAACTGAATACACTTTTGCTATTATTATTTGGTTAGATCAATTAAGAATAATAAAAATGGGTGAAGGGGATCAAAAGGTACAAATTTCCAGTTATAAAATGAATAAGTCATGGGGATGTAATGTACAGAATGCTGACTATAGTTAATAATACTATATTGCATATTTGAAGGTAGCTGGGAGAGTGGATCTTGAAAGTTCTCATCATGATGGGGATGAATGTTAACTGGACTTACTGTGGTGATCACTTTGCAATATATACAAATAACAAATCATTACACTGTATACATGAAACTAATGTTCAATTATACCTCAATAATATAGTTTTACTTTCACTTTTCCTTCTTCAGTGCTCTTCCTTACTTTATGTAGATCAGAGTTTCTGACATATTTTTTTTTCTCCACTCTCTTCTTGCTTGCCTGGTTTCTGAGAAATCGGGTTTAATTCTTATCATTTCCCCTCTGTAAGTAAGGTGTTTCTTTTTCCCCCCTCTGGCTTCTTTCAGGACTTTTTCCTTTAGCTTTGATTTTCTGTAGTTTGAGGTGGGCTGGAGTTGGGTATTTCTCTTTTACCATGTGGAAGGCTAGAGCTGACTCAGAAAGGTGATAATACTCCAACAGGTTAGATTCTGATTAACTAAGTTTCCCCTGAGAGCAGGCCTTGTTAAGAAGAACAAACTGTTCTGGCATATTTCTTTTTCCTTTTTCTTTTTTAAAAATATTTATTTATTTGGCTGCACTGGGTCTTAGTTGCAGCATGCGGGATCTTCGTTGCTGTGTGCGGGATCTTTGTTGTGGCATGCGGGATCTTTTAGTTGCAGCATGTGTGCTCTTAGTTGCAGCATGTGGGATCTAGTTCCGTGACCAGGGATCGAACCCGGGCCCCCTGCATTGAGAGTGTGGAGTCTTAACCACTGGACCACCAGGGAAGTCCCTGGCATATTTCAATATGGTTCCTATTTCCTTCCCATTGCCAGAGCATGAGGGGATTTTCCTCTTAATTTACTGTGAGGACCTGGTAGAGCTTCTGGGGTAAATCTTACAAAAGTCCCCCTGTGACTGGGTCCCCTGATGTTTTACTCTCAGACTTGTCCATACCTAGCCTATAACAACTTGTCAATTACAGTTCAGATTTTCTTACCTGGCACTGTTCTTTTGGAGGTTTCCACTTATGAGTCTCCTCTGGTAAGCGGTGACACCCTGTATTCACCTGTCTGTGTCTCCAGTCTTGTGAGTAGCTATTTGCTCTGTGTCCTCATCTTTCTTAGAAATACTAGAAGAGTTATTTATGTTTCAGTCTGTTCTGCTTTTTACTTGTTAGAAGGGAGTGGCAAATTCCAAGTTCCTTACATGTGGAATAAGAAACCAGAGTCAAATTATTATTTTGCACTTCCTAAAATGTTCCATCACAACGTAAGATTGAATACTATAAAACTCCTGGAGGAAGACATAGACAGAACACTCTTTGACATAAATCGCAGCAGTAAGTTTTTGGATCTGTCTCCTAGAGTAACAGAAATAAAAATAAACAAATGGGACCTAATCAAACTTAAAAGCTTTTGCACAGCAAAGGAAACTATAAATAAGATGAAAAGAAAACTCTCAGAATGGGAGAAAATATTTGCAAGCGAATCAACGGACAAAGGATTAATTTCCAAACTATATAAACAGCACATGCAGCTCAATATTAAAAAAAACAAACAACCCAATCAAAAAATGAGCAGAAGACCTAAATAGACATTTCTCCAAAGAAGACATACAGATGGCCAAGAGGCACATGAAAAGCTGCTCAACGTCACTAATTATTAGAGAAATGCAAATCAAAACTACAATGAGGTATCACCTCACACCAGTCAGAATGGGCATCATCAGAAAATCTACAAACAAGTGCTGGAGAGGGTGTGGAGAAAAGGGAACCCTCTTGCACTGTTGGTGGGAATGTAAGTTGATACAGCCACTATGGAGAACAGTATGGAGGTTCCTTAAAAACTAAAAAGAGAATTACCATATGACCCAGCAATCCCACTACTGGGCATATACCCAGAGAAAACCATAATTCAAAAAGACACATGCACCCCAATGTTCATTGCAGCACTATTTACAATAGCCAGGTCATGGAAGCAACCTAAATGCCCACCAACAGACGAATGAATAAAGAAGATGTGGTACATATGTACGATGCAATATTACCCAGCCATAAAAAGGAATGAAATTGGGTCATTTGTAGAGACGTGGATGGACCTAGAGACGGTCATAGGGAGTAAAGTTAGTCAGAAAGAGAAAAACAAATATCGTATATTAACGCATATATGTGGAATCTAGAAAAATGGTACAGATGAACTGGTTTGCAGGGCAGGAATAGAGACACAGATGTAGAGAACAAGCATATGGACACCAAGGGGGGAAAGTGGGGGCAGGGGTGGTGGTGGTGGTGGGATGAACTGGGAGCTTGGGATTGACATATATACACTAATATATACAAAATAGATAACTAATAAGAACTTGCTGTATACAAAAAATAAAACAAAGTTCAAAACAAACAAACGAACAAATGGAACCAAATTAAACTTAAAAGTTTTGCATAGCAAAGGAAACCATAAACAAAATGAAAAGAGAACCTAAGAACGGGAGAAAATATTTGCAAATGATGCGATTTGCAAATGATGCAACCAACAAGGGATTAATTTCCAAATGTACAAATGGATCGTACAAGCTCAATATCAAAAAAACAAACAACCCAATCAAAAAATGGGCAGAAGACCTAAATAGATATTTCTCCAAAGAAGGCATATAGATGGCCAACAGGCACATGAAAAAATGCTCAACATCACTAATTATTAGAGAAATGCAAATCAAAACTGCAATGAGGTATCACCTCACTGGTCAGAATGGTCATCATCAAAAAGTCTACAAATAATAAATGCTGGAGAGGATATGGAGAAAAAGGAACACTCCTACACTATTGGTGGGAATATAAACTGGTATAGCCACTATGGATAACGGTGTGGAGGTTCCTTAAAAAACTAAAATTAGAATTACCATATGATCCTGCAATCCTACTCCTGGGCATATATCCAGAGAAATTTATGGTTATGGGGGAGGGATATATTAGGAAGATGGGATTAACATATACACACTATTATATATAAAATGGATAACCAACAAGGATCTATTGTAGAACAGAGGAAACTATAGTCAATATTTTATAATAACCTATAAGGGAAAAGAAACTGAAAAAAATATATATATGGGTCTAACTGAATCACTGTGCTGTATACCTGAAACTAACATGACATTGTAAATCAACTATACTTCAATTTTAAAAGTTTTTTTAAAAAGTCGCATCACAAGAAAAAAATTTTAACCAAGTATGGTGATGGATATTAACTAGACTTATTTTGATTATTTTGCAATGTATAAAAATACCAAATTATTATGTTATACATTGGAAGCTCATGTTATATGTCAATTATATCTCAATAAAAATATAAACAAGCATGTTCAGTTATATTGCTCTAGTTTTAGCAAATTTTTGTGTATAGTATTTTATAGTATAAAAGAAAATAAAATATTTTTTAAATTAACAAAAAAACAAGTAATACATTATATAGTTCTAATAAAATTCAAAGAAAACAGATTATATAAGAAAAATATCCCCTTTAATCTTCCCTCCTGTTGGGGGAAGGGAAAAAACACTTATCAGGAAAAAACACTTATCAGGTTGGTGTGTATACTTCAGGATATTTAATATTTTATTTTCCACACATTTACAGTTAAATATTCATATAGGAATCATATACATATATATGCAAAATTAGGACCATGTTGTATATATTTTTCCATGACTTATTTTTTCACTTACTGTATATTTGGAGAATTTTCCATGTTGTGTGTCTATATCTACATAAAAAATTACTGCATAATATTCCATTATATTGATGTAGTGAAGTTTATTTAACCATTCTTTTCTTTATGAACATTTATGTAATTTCCAATTTTTTATTATTGTAAATGATACAACAAAATTCTTCGTTTTACTTTGAACATTTTGGGAAGCATTTCTCTAAGATAGATATTTAGAAGAGGAATTGCTGGATATTTTAAACATTTAGAGATTTTTTACAAATCTGATGGGTAAAAAAATATCCTTTCCTCGTTTTAAAGTAGAATTTCACTGATTTCTAGTGAGATTGAGCACTTTTTCACATATTTATTGGCCATTTGTAACTTTTGTATTCTGCAACATTAATCTTTTGCTTTATATGTTATAAATATTTTCTTCCTGTTTCTCATTTGTCCTTTAAACTTTGCTTATGGTGTCTTTTATGGTTAGGTTTTTCTGCTTTATGAAGTCAAGTCTGCCAATCTTTCATTTTTTCACTTTTGGCCTAAGAAAATCTTCTTTACCACAAGCCCACAAACATATGCTCCTAGTTTTCCTCCACATAAAAATGTATAGATGAAGTGGACACAGCCTAGCTGTTCGGTCAACTCTTGCTCTTTTCCTTCTGAGCACATAGCCAGACTTCATATTCCAACCTTCCTTTCAACTGGGTGTGGCTGTGCTATTGAGTTCTGGCTGACAGAATGTGGACAGAGGCTAACGGAATGTGTGCCATTTTCCGTGACTTGCCTGTGCCATCTTTTATACTATTTTTCCTTTTGGTTGTCTGTAAGGAATATAACCCCCAGGGAGAAATGGGGAGCTACATTTTGAAGATGGTGGAACCACAATATGGAAAGTGCTAGGATTGGAATCACCTCTTGGAGAGGAGCTACACAATCAGAAACATGTGTTTTGACTTTTAAGCTGCTGAGATTTGGGGATTTATCTGTTACAGCCACTAAATACTTTAACTAATATATATTTCTGTATATACTTCTAATATCTACATTGTTAATACAATTGATAAAATAATTTATTCTTATGCTTGGTATGAGATAAGGATCTAACCAAATTACCCCTCTCCCAAAATGGACAGTCGATTTTGGGGGCTAATTTGTCTTTTATCTATGTAAAATGTTACCCTATGTAAAATGTTATTGTACCTTTGACTGTACCATACACAGTTGGCAATTTTCAGTCATTTGTGATCTCTAAAAACAGCAGTTTCAGTCCATTTAGTATTAAATTCTCTTGTACATATTAAAATGTTTATAGACTTTCTATCCTTGCCCATCGATGTTTCTTCACCAGTAGCATACTGTTTTAATTATTGTAGCTTTATAGTATGTTTCATATCAGGTAGGGCAAGGTGAACTTTAAAATCAGTTGGCCAAGTTCTACGAAAAATCCTGTTGAGGTTTTGAGTGGAATTGCATTATATTTGTATAGATTAATTTTGAGAATCAACATTTCTATAATATGGAGTTTTCTCAATTGGGAGTGTGACCATAAACAGGCAAGATAAAATTTGTCCACAAATAATTAAAAAATATATGAGTCACAGCTCTAGGGAAGCCAGAGGTTTAATGGCAACTGCTTGTCTCTTTCTAAACTATGGACATGAAGGGAAATTTACTCACCAGGGCCTTCTAAATTTTAACCTGTACCTGGTCTCCTCTGGTTTTTGTGAGAGAGAAAGGCTGCTGCTATGTATTTATTTATAAATTTTCTGCATCTCTCTACTAGGGTATAAGTACCATAAAATTAGGACTTTGCTTCCTTTATTTACTGTAGTATCTCCAGTGCTTGGAACAGAGCCTGAACCATGAATTCTTAAAAATTTAAAAAAAATTTTTTGTCAAAAGGGGAAATAATGAATATGAGGACTCTAGCCCTTAATGAGGTTGGTAATTTGCATCTAGCATCTGATACATAAGATGTAGGTCACAGCATAAAGGTGCTTGTTTCTTCTGGTTCTTATTATGTTCCCATGGCTGCATCTATTTAGCCATGCTTAATTGTTATGAAATGGTAATATATAAAATGGCTGTGATGATTAAAACATTCACAAGCATGGCCTTAGAATAAAAATTGCAATGAATGAACAAGGTTACTCACTGAAGCACTGTTTGCAGTAGCAAAAGATTGGAAACAACCCAAATGTAAATCAACAAGGACATAGTTTACAAAAAAAAAAAACAACTATGGCATATTCATACAATGGAATAGCATACAGCCGTTAAAAACAAAACAAAACCAAAGAAAAATTGATATGAAAAGATCTCCAGGATAAACTGCATTGTTAAGTTAAAAAAAAAAGTGTAGAGCGGACTATATAACATGCAACCTTTTGTGGAAAAAAGAAAAGGAAATAAAAATACATGTTCATGTTTGCTTCTAGATCCAAAGAAACTCTAAAATGATTAGAAGAAATGAATAAAAGTGATTACCTGTTGGAGTGGTGATGGGAACTGGGGTGAGTGTGACACTTCTTACTGTATATATATATATATATTTATTTATTTTTATTTTTATTTTTTGCGGTATGCGGGCATCTCACTGTTGCGGCCTCTCCTGTTGCGGAGCACAGGCTCCGGACGCGCAGGTTCAGCGGCCATGGTTCACGGGCCCAGCCGCTCCGCAGCATGTGGGATCTTCCCAGACCGGGGCACGAACCCGTATCCCCTGCATTGGCAGGCGGACTCTCAACCACTGTGGCACCAGGGAAGCCCCTTACTGTATATTTTTATATATTATTTGATTCCTGTACCTTGTGAATATATTGCCATTAAAATTAAATAAAATATAAAATATAAATGATGATAACAATTATATTTCATGTAAGAAATACACTCAGTCTGTTAGTTGGTACAATAAAGAAATGAAAATTGTTTTGGATTTGTACCCATTTGGGGGAATTGGTCTTTGGTATAGCTATTAAGTGTTTGCAGAAATAACATGTAAAGTTATGTAAGGTGACAGCAGCAGCAGCCAAATCAGAGTTCCTTGGTTGGTCCCATCTCATTCAGGAGGCTTTCTGGACCAGGCAGTTAGGGTTAATGTGCTTTTGTTCATCTTCTTTTCAGATTATAGGGCTCAGGGTACATCAAATCATTTTAGTGAAGCTTCTGTTTTGATGCAAAGTGTTTCAGCCTTGTCCTCTTAGTTCAAGTTAAATCAATTAAACATCTCTTAATAATTTCAAGGCAAATTGGTTTCAGAGAACTAGTAAGTGACTTGCCCACAGCTCACTTATTCACCAAATTAATTAAACTTGTTAACAAATGTAAAGTATAGAATTTCAAATATTGAGCAGTCTTGGCTGCCTTGGCCTGGTTCATTCATCTTCTTCATTAATATTAACTACTCTTTCCTGTGTGGTTAAATTTATGTTGTAAACAAAGTTGAAAAGGCTTTGCTTATGGTACATTTTAAAAATCAGATATATCTTTACCTAAAAAAAAGCATCATCATCAAAAGTATTATTGATTATGAACTGTATCAAGAGAATTTACATAAATTCGACCACTATCTTCTAGGGATTTACAGTGACAGATTTAATTTAAAATTGAAGCTAAATAATATAGATTCAATAGTTATTGTGAAAGTTCTCTGTGAAGTGCACCATACAAATGTATGGCATTTTGGGGCCATGCACTGTAATATAAAAATAATATTTTAAAAAGAAAATAACAGAGGATGAATGGGCAATTCAGGTTGGGGAAGATGGATGAAAGTAGTTCTAATAAACAGTCAGCTTTCAGCTAGATAAAAAGGCCCTATAAATGTTCAGGTTATTAACTGATACTCACCAATCACTTGGTAATCATGTACCTAATAAGAGTAAGCACTAATGGCTCAAGAAACTGCGAGTCAAATTATGAAGTTTTATTAAGATGTTTTCTCTGCTTGTCTTCAATTATTTAAATCCAGTCTAGTTTTCCTTCAAAAGTCTGGAGCTCCAGTTAATTTATGTGACTGGACATTTAAAAACAAATGTCCTCTCTACCTGTATGTACCATGATTGAGAAAGGGTACTGTATGTTTCCACAGTGCTTTGTTGAAACACAACCATTTTTCTAAACTTATTAAAATAATGTGCAACGGAAAGAGCCTTGTTCCTGGGCACTGAAACTTAGACAGCCTTCAAACTCCCATTTTCCTCACTCTCCTAGCCCACCTACTACTCCAGCTCCCTCTTCACTAGCTGTAAGGAAGCTCCCTTTCACTTTTACCTAAACTCCTTGGCAGTTGGACACAAACCAAGATCCCAGATCAAAGAAAGTCTAAGAGAATGAAGTATTCAGGGTCCATAATAATAATACATACAGGTATCCCTTGCTTTTCAGAAGTTCGCTTTGTGCCACGTCACTTTTACAAAAGACCTACATTAGTACCTGTTTTTGTTAACTAAAAGAAATCTGAGGAGTATTTTTGCTTTTACAAAAACTGGTGAAAAGCGAAAATAGCATCAGTGTTTTTTTGCAGTGAGCCATTATAGAGGCAGCATGTACCCCATCTCGAGCAGCAGAGTAGCACCACAAGCTCCTTCCCCAGGAACTACACTCTGCCTCTCAGCTTCAAGCTGCCATCGCTTTGTGTCTGTGAGCATCTGTGCTTTATCTCCATTTATTTTGTGCATCCCTGTCAGCAAGATGTGTCTTAAGGTAATTGATTCTTGCTTTACACCATTTCTGCTTACGAAAGTTTTGATAGGAAATCTTTACTTTCGGAGAGTGGGGAAACTTGTATTCAGCTTCTTGGATAATTATCATAGAACTGTCCCTAAACCTGGAATCTCAGGGGCCATTCAAGAAATAATCTCTTTCTGGTATCTGGTTGTCTGGGACTTATTTTATTTTGATGTGCAGCCCCTAGATATTATTCAGCATTGTTCAGGAGCCAGGTACAGCTACTTGTAAAAGGATGCATGATGAATAGCCTGCTACCTTTCCTGGTTGGGGATCTGGGACCTATAGCCACCGTCAGGCCTGACCACCATCTAACCTTCTCCCTCTCCATCTTCTACTCTTCCTTTTCTTTCTGCCTCTGATCTTCTTTCCTTCTCTATATTTATTTTCCTATGCAAAACTTACCTTTCCTTCAAGGCCCCAGTTGTATATCACCTTACTTTGAGAAAAAACACATTTTGATAGAACGAGCATTTAGGAATTTAATAACTTACCAGTGGGAATGACTCAGGTTAAAGTAATTATGAGCATTCCAAGTAGAGTGACTTTTTCCTTACGGGGTAGGTATTGTCTCATTAGAGTGGACAATGTACACATTTTAATTTCTTACTGTCTACACTCAGGGTGCAGTTATTTCTTAATTACCTACATGAGAGGCATCAACCAAATGAATAATTTGAAAACTGGCGTTGGAATGCACAGTACAATTTTTTTCTCCCAGAAGCTTGTTTTACTAATTACATTTGGTTTGAACGTGTATTAAAACAAATACTTCTCTAGAGTACATACAAAACTGCTTCTAAGGAGAGCAATCTAGAAATAGTTGGAACATGGGCAGAGGCCACAGGAAAATGAAAAATGCTCAGAATCAGAAGATTCAACATTTAGTCAATTATTTATTTTGTCCTTGCTATATTCCAAAGCAGATTTTGAGGTGGAAAAATAGCTGTGGCTCACACTGGGAGGATTATGCCTTTTGAGGCCCAAATATGATTCTAGCTCTTGTCCAGTGTAGCATTTTGCTGTCTGATGATAACAACAACAGTAATCACTCCTGGATGGCCCACAGTGTCAAGGAATGTGCTAAATTCTTAACATAGTTTACCTCATTTAATCCTCAAATTACTTGTTGTCCTAATTTTACAGATCAGGCTCAGAGAGATTAATTATCTTGCCCAAAGTCACACAGCTAGTACATGGTGGAACCCAGTTTTTGTGGCCTCACTGCCTGTGTTCCTAACACCTTCACCCTATTGCCTCTGATTTTGTTGACGATAAGCTATGCAGCTATGACTGCTTTCTATTAAAAACATCTGGGCATTTTTAAAGTGGCTGTCAGAGCCTGAAGCACTGTCTACATTGAACAGGAAAGAAGAAGGCTTTGTTGATGTCAAATTCTCCCATCTGAGAAAGGGGTTGTAATCATCTTACCAGGACAGTTTTGAGAAAACAAGTGGAACCCCAAACCTTTGATGATTGCCCAGACACACTGGTTCCAGAAAAGTGTAAAGTCTTCAGATACCTTTATATCCTCATGGTCTTGGCTTGACCAAAGGACCTGGCTGTGGAACTCCTTACCTAGAGTTGCTCCTTCCTGTTCACCATCGCATTCCTTGCCTTGTACTATCTGCTGCTAAATGGATCTCCCTCAATCAGCCATGGGCTGCGCCTCAGCCCTAGGATGGGAAGTACCTCTTGGTGGGCCTTACAATCCACGCTACTGCGTAGGCTCAGCTGTCCAGGTGGTCCATCTTGTCATTGTTCTCCCAGTTCAACGTCCTGAACTTAGCTACCACCCATCCTCCCCAGTTACGGTTGCTGAGGATGTAATAGTGTTTGACACCATCTGTGACCTTTGGCACAACTTCAACTCAAATGTACCCTCTTGGAGGAAAGTTCCTTAGTGCAAAGTCTTTACCTACACCTCTTTTTTCCATCCTGCTGCCTTCTATCCTCCAACTTCCTGTATCTTAATAGTCAAAGGCCAATAAATATTAAGTTTTAGCTCTTAGCTAATATCAATGTATCCTATAGTGGTGAGGTTTTTGGTAGTTACTCAAAATTGTTAGTCGATTGTATGCAGTTTTGTTTTTTAACGGGGGAGAAAGAACCGAACTTACAATAGCATGAATCTTCCTTAGCACGCACTTCCCTGCTTTGTGGAAATGGCTGTAACGATGCACAGTATCTAAATCATGTAGTGCAAATCACTACTTTGTCAAGAAGCAGGGACTTAATGCATGTGTTATTTTAAAATTGTTTTCAGCCTGAGATTGGCATACTTAATTGCTTTTTAAGTACCCTTGTTAAAGCATCAAGGATACTGTTGATGGTGTTTAAGCATCTTTGGGTGGGCTGCTGCCATTAAGAAGCAAGGTTGGCATTTTCCTCTCTAACCTCGAACTTGATGGTTTTAATATCTGGGCTATTAAATTTACACCAGGAAGAACTGGTGGATAAATCTTTTACCAAGCAATTTAAGTAAACAACAGAAATAAAGAAAAGGGTAAAGCTTTTAGCTTTCAGATAGCATATCCTCCAAGGACTGTCCTCTATTTTTGCGGTATTGCACGGAGTTGTTTGAAGCAGAAGATGCTATATTTGAGGTTGATTTTTTGTGGAATCAGCTTCTGAATTCAACTCTGAAGCGAATGCTTTGGCTTCAGGTGTAGTGTTGATGAATTACTGAAGAAATTTCAATTGGAGGTAAAAATCCTAAATATTCTTTATTTCTTTTTTGGAGGACAAGAATAAGTCCTTTGGGGAAAAAAAGAAAACAAAATAAAACTGACTTACTTTGCTTTGTTTAAAACTATTGCTTTGGTTTTTTCCCCACCCTAAGAGTCCAAGGGCCCTGTAAACATTCATCCTTCATTCAGCAAACATTCATGGGCCATCTACTGCTTTCCAAGTACTATTCCCTGTGCCAGGAAGTATGGAGATGATATTCCAGAAGGACACATCCCTGGGAGCTTCTCTGTACCCATTCAATGATAACTTACCTAAAGAAACTTTGGCTGAGACTAAAATGTCTTAGGAGAGTTGTGAAAAATAAAGATACAGAGTTTTTTCTTTGATACGCATTTCAACATGGAATCTATTTGAAGATGCGTTCCCATTTCTCTGTGGTAAGATATACAACAAAGGAACACAGGGTGTTTTTGGAGAACTTGCCTGCTTCCTGTTGTTGAAATAAAGTCTTATATGAAATAAAAGCACTATTCAAGTTTGGGATTATTGGTGACAAAGACTGTGTTATCTGTGACAGAGAAAATATGCAATTTCCCCCCTCAGGCATGATGTACATTTATTAGAGTGTTTATCAAATAATTTGGTTTTGCAATACATTATCAGAAATTAGTGAGGTTGGTTATGGACTTAATTATGCTTTTCTAAAAAATGATTTTAGTCTGCTCTCAAACATTTTGAAGTGGACCTTTCTTATACTCACCAAATTGTATGAAAGCACATTGCCCTCATCGCATAAGGGTCACAGGTGGAACGTAGCAAGGCTGAAATGAAGGGTAATGGAAAAATCCAGTACTTGTGTTTGCTACTTAAATGTCATGGCTGGGTAAATGGATTTATCTACTTCCTAGCGCTCGGCTTCTACTACATTAGTGTGGCAGCAATTAGAGAGGAGAGGTTGCTCTACAAATTGGCTTGGCGAACCATGTAGTTCATCTTTTTATTGTGGAAAACAGAAAAAATTGCTTCTAATCAATCCACTTCAACTTTTAGTCTAAAAATTATTTACCATCCCATCAGCTGAAAGCACCTATGAAATGTTCTATTTGAATCAACTGAAGGAAAGAGGTATTTGTATCAATAAGCTGATTACGGTTATGGGGGCAAAATCTTACTATGGAAGCAATAAAGAGACCGCATTATTATTGAGGTGTCCTTGCCAAATTGATTAATGCTTTTAGGAGAATTAATCTACATTTCAAATATAATTGGGCTCTTATTAACTAAATCAGAAATGTACCACTTCATGGCTGTGATGCTCAAAAGAAACAGGTTTTCTTCCAGAATAGAACATTATTCATTTTGAACTTTTTGTAATCTTTGCATCTGATTCACATGATTGATTAATCCCTCTGCTTTGTAATTGCCCTACGATGTAACATTTGAGGGTGCTTAGATGAAAGTTTATTATTCTTAATTTTTTCAGAGCGTAAATTAACAGAGAACTGATGTGATGTACAAGGAAATTTGACTCATTTCTACTTTGCCCATCAGCACACTCAAAGATTTTAAGAAGTGAATAAATGAATTACATTTCTAAATGAAATATAATCATCAGTTTGAGGTAGTACAAACTATAAGAGTATTGTCCTTTAAACTGTGCCTTACATAGCCAGCTTCATTGGGAAAACATGAAGAATCAGACAGCCTGTGCTGGAAACTGGGATGTTGTAGGCTGAGAAACCGTAGCCTCATTTGAGAAGAAACGTCACTCCCAGCTCCAAATCTGGTAAACATTGTTTGGCGTCTCAAAAGCCAAAGATTTCTAATGCAGCAGGAGTCCAAATTTCTGAACCAAAAATCTTAGCAGAGAAGACCAAAAAATCTGTTGAAACAAACTTTTTTTTTTCCCCCAACAAGTTCTAATTTTTCTCATTGGTGAAACTAAAATCATCTAAATTTTAAACATTTTTTTAAAGGTTGGTTCTTTAAAGAGGAAACTCTCTTCTTTTAGATGAATGTTAATTTCACAATGGAGGATTAGGCGATGTCTGCAGATAATGTCATGTCTTATTTGGGGTAGTGGTTTAAATTCCAGGCTTGCCTTTCAAAAGAAGCCCTTTAACCCTTGTAAAAAAAAAATAAATAGGGCTTCCCTGGTGGCGCAGTGGTTAAGAATCCGCCTGCCAATGCAGGGGACACGGGTTTGAGACCTGGGCCGGAAAGATCCCACATGCCGTAGAGCAACTAAGCCCGTGCACCACAACTACTGAGCCTGTGTTCTAGAGCCCGTGAGTCACAACTACTGAGCCCACGTGCCACAACTACTGAAGCCTATGCGCCTAGAGCCCATGCGCCGCAACAAGAGAAGCCACCTCAATGACAAGCCCGCGCACTGCAACGAAGACCCAACGCAGCCAAAAATAAATAAATAAATTTAATTAAAATAAATAGAACTCCATCTGAGAGGCCTCCCCTTTTGTGTTTTCTCCCTGACTTCCCCTTGTGCCTCCAAACAGAGACTACTTATGTGCTGGTTTATGCTTACAGAGAGATAGGAAGGAGCAGCTGGCTTTTGCTTTGATTTGAGCGCCATTCCTCTTTCTCATATCCTCTCTTCTTACCAGGGCCACATATGTTATTAACACTCAAATAAAGCTTGCTACCTCTTGCAATTTAAGAGGGTTTAGCCGAAGTGGACATTGTGCATTTGGTGCATATGAGACAGCCTGTATCCTGTTCCTTTAGTCCTCTACTCTCACCCAGACAGGACTCATTAGAAAACCGAAGGGCTAGGGTTCAGGAAGCAGGGAAGAAGAAAGGATGAGGGAAGGACTCCCAAGTGCAGTGCTTTATGCAGACTTAGGCCTCTTGGGTAACCTCATCCCTGTGGAAGGATGGCTGCCTAGAGGATTTTACATGGGGGTCCTGCTACTTGCTGGTTAGACCTGAACGTTGCCTTCCAGGCTTCCCCTGTCTTCAAGGGTTGTTTATATCTTTTGAATTTAGTTCCAAGTCACAACATCTCAGGGTCTCTGTTCCCTGCAAAGATGAGAAGATTGACTCAATGGATGACCTTCTTGGGTCCCTTCCAGTGCTAACATTTAATAACATTTAATCTTGCAAGTGCAGACCACCAATGTATCAAACATTCCAGAAAATACAAGGTGTGGATAATCAGAATTGAAAGGAAGGTCCCAAATCCACAATAGTACATGTTTTCTTTAACATTCTCTCCTGTGTACACACAGAGCTCAAGTTTTATTTGCTTCCAAGTCAGTCCTGCCCAAAGACCTGGTTCGCTCTCATTAAACAGTTCAGACACAAGCATCCCCCAGGGCAACAATGAACTGCGCATGTTCATAAATAAAACCGGTTTCCCACATTAAGAAATGACTGTTCTTTCTCACATCCTTGCTGAAATGTTTTGTTTGCTGAGAAGTGGGTGAGGGGGTGGGCAGAGAGGGCTATGAGAGGTTTCATGGGAAAATGTGCAAAAATATAAACAAAGATATCTGTGCTATTCATCTGCTAAGAGAGACTACAGCTAACTTGTATTTGTTTTGTAGGTTCCTTTCTTCCTTCTTTCCTTCCTTCCTTTTTTTCCCAGAAGAAATATCTCTGGCAGCAAATGCTTAGGCATCTGTAGAGGTCAGAACCTCGGTGCAGATCACTGAAAAAAAGGTCACGATAATATGCCTTGGGAATTCATTCCACTCCCCACCCGCAAAAGGTTTACTTTATTTTGTATTTCTCCTGGGTTAATTAAAAAATGAAAATAGTAGTAACATTATTGTCTAGCTCCTCCTCTCACACCCCATTAAGAGGGAGCTAGGTTGGGCAGGGGAGTGGTTGACACAGTTGATGACCACAGAGCACGGAAACTTCAGGGGGCTAATTGGAAGTCTCTTGGCTGGTGCGGGTCCTAAACCTTTCCTTAGACAGGAAGCGCTGTGAACCGGGAAACTGACCTGCACCAGCCAGGGACTGTCTGCAAACCACTATAAAGAGGACGATGTTCTGTGAGCTTGGAAACCCACGACACCTGGAAACCACAGGAATTAGGCCTGGCAGTTTTCGCTTCTTGAGGGCAAAACAAGGTCTCCAGTGCTCCAGTTAGAGCGCTTCTCTTTTCCTGCCCTTTCGGAGCCTTAACGTGCCTGTTCCGCCCGGGTGCAAGTTACTCTGGGCAGACCCTTCTTCTGATGTTACGGATCAGTGAAGGGGAAGAAGGAGGGAGAAGCTTCCCGGCCTCAGGCTGAGCGGTGCCAGAGAGACCTGACCTCCACCCAGGCACTTACCCAGCCCCTCTCATTGGCTAAAAAGAAAAAATGCTTTTACATACCGAATGGAGACAGAGGGTGGGATTGGGTTTGTCGGCCTAGGAGGAAGAGGAGGGGGCTTTACGAATTTATGATAACCTGAGATTGAAGGATTAATGGTTTTTCCTTGCCTTTTTGGAAAAAAGACTTGGAGCCTTCCTCCTCTTTTTGTTCCATTGACACTTCCAATTTTACATTGTGTGTGATTTCAGGTGAGGGACATTTCCTTAAAAACAAACAGCAAAAAAAAACACAACAAAATCTATATATAAAATTAAGTAAATAAATCACATGGCGTATTAAATTTAATTGAAAATCGAGTAACATTTTCCAAGTTTCACTATGGCAGCATTTAAAGGATTTTTTAAAAAAATTTATTTATTTATTTATATTTTTGGCTGCCTTGGGTCTTTGTTGCTGTGTACGGGCTTTTCTCTAGTTGCAGAGAGCGGGGGGCTACTCTTTGTTACAGTTCCCGGGCTTCTCATTGGGTGGCTTCTCTTGCTGCAGAGCACGGGCTCTAGGCACACGGGCTTCAGTAGTTGTGGCACTCAGGCTCAGTAGCTGTGGCTCATGGGCTCTAGAGAGTAGGCTCAGTAGTTGTGGTGCATGGGCTTAGTTCCTCCACGGCATGTGGGATTTGCCCCGACCAGGGCTCGAACCCGTGTCCCCTGCACTGGTAGGCGGATTCTTAACCACTGCTCCACGAGGGAAGTCCCTACTAGCAGGATTTTAATCTAACATTTAACCTAACAAAATCCTGTGATGCTCCTTGGGCGTGGTTTTACTTTTGAAAAACTTCCTTTTTCCATTTGGTAGGAAATTTCTGTGTTTATCATAAGCTTAATGCTAAGGATGGAGAATTCTGGTGAGTTTTATTTATTTATTTATTTATTTATTCATTTATTCATTCATTCATTCATTCATTCATTCATTCATTTATTTGCGGTATGGGGGCCTCTCACTGTTGTGGCCTCTCCCGTTGCAGAGCACAGGCTCTGGACGCGCAGGCTCAGTGGCCATGGCTCACGGGCCCAGCCACTTCGCGGCATGTGGGATCTTCCTGGACCGGGGCACGAACCCTTGTCCCCCGCATCGGCAGGCGGACTCCCAACCACTGTGCCACCAGGGAAGCCCCTGGTGAGTTTTATTTTAATTAATTAATTAAATTTGAATTTTATTTATTTATTTATTTATATACATCAGGCCCTTATTAGTTATTTATTTTATACATATTAGTGTATATATGGTACTCCCAATCTCCCAATTCATCCCCCCCACCCCCGCTTTCCCCCCTTGGGGTCCATACGTTTGTTCTCTACATCTGTTGTCTCCATTTCTGCCTTGCAAACCAGTTCATCTGTTCTGGTGAGTTTTAAATAGTATTACACTATTTATCATATGCTTGGAACCAATTAAAATTTATGTTTTACATATGTCTATGTATACATATGTGTGTGTGCATCTATATGAATACATAGAATCTTAGAATTCTAGACTAGGGCTGACAGTGGCCTTCGTACCCAGTGAGCAGCCCAACTCACTCACTTGACAAATGGAGTAATCTCACAAAGCAATTCCTTGTCTTTTCTTTGGAGATAGTGCATTTCTGTTCTTTCTGCAGTGGAGTGTTTTCTAAGAATTATTTCAAGCCAAATCATGTTGATGACATGCCAGCAGCAGTATAGTGTTTAGGTGACTTCAACTCATGCTTTTGAAGCATTTAGAATTAATTTTAACCTCCACATTTCTGTTTTCCAAAGAAACATACACACATACACTCACGGGTTCAGAATTTGCTTACGGGCAGTGTTAACCAAACAGGTGCAATGAGTTATCTTGCTTATTCCTGTTCTTTCCCTGTATCCCAAGACAGACACTGGAGGTGGGTGGGCTGCAGGCTGTTTCCAAAGGTCTATGAAGCATTTTAGAATGTATGAGTTTGTGATGGTGATCTTGGGAAGGGGCTGTTTAATGAGGAGAACTCCACAGTGAGTGGAAAAACTTTCTGAGAAGATTTCTCATTTCTCTGCAATTACTGAGCAAGTGCCAGCGTCCGTTTCTTCCTCAGGCTCTGGGGACCACGAAGAACTCTTTCGGGAAGGGAATCTTTAGTGGACACACTCTCACATTTCTCCAAATATTATAAAGATATGGTGATGCTGAAATTTACACACATAGGTTAGGGATGATGGTGAGCACTCAAATTTCCTAAATATTCTTTAAAATTTGTAAAATACCGTTAAGCTCCCTATTTAAAAAACCATTTTATGCCAGTGGTTATAGCTGTGGTGTTGTCAAATAATCCTTTTTCTGTGCAACTCCTGTAACTGTCGACATTAATAAGAATAATCATGACACAACTTACTGAGTATATATTCTATTCCAGACACAGTGCTAAGTACTTTACATGCATTATTTCATTTAGTATTTGCAACAGTCCTATGAGGTAGGTATTTTTATTTACAAATGAGCAAATTGAAGTTCAGAGGGGTGAAATAAGTTGCCTGAGCTCACATTGGTAATAAGAAGTAGAACTGGGAACCATACTGACTCCAGAAACAGAGTTTTCAATCTTTGTTAAATCATTTTGTTCCAGAGAATTTTTAGATTTCATTTACCTGGTCAAATTAGAGCAACAGCTTTTAGTTTTCAACTGTGTTCTAACACATTTTTTTCTTATTTTGATATAGCTTTAACATTTGAAGAAAAACAATTTATTTTCATAGTAACAGACATTTGCTTAGTACTTAGTTTCTAAAGCCCAGTCCTATACTTGTTCTCACTAATCCTCATGTCCATACTGCAAGGCAGTATATGGAAAAGATCCCTAGACCACTAGCATCAGATTTAGAGTTTAGAAACTGAGATGCTAGTTTAAAATGCAGATTTCTGGGTCCACCATGGACTGGGATAAGAATCTGGGCTGTCAGATGGGACTCAGGAAATTGCCTTCTAATAACCTTTCAAGTATATGAATGAATAGAAAGAGAAACATGAATTTTGGAATCAAACCTTGATTTCTATCCCAGTTTTAGCTCTTTTTAATTGTATGAACTTAGGCAAGCTGTAGTGAAGATTAAATTGATATTGTGTGTAAACACAGTAATGTTTAAGAGTACTAACAGTGATGAAAACTAATGCTTTTGGAGAATTTACTATATGCCAGATACTGTGCTAAGCACGTTACATCTGTCGATTCATTGAAGCTTCACAGCAACCACAAAAGGGAGAGCTGTCATTATTCCTAATCTACAGAAGAGTAGGCTGAAGCACAGAGATTGAGCCAGGATTTGGTAGCAGGGAGTCTGGCTCCAGGACTGTGTCCTTAACCTCAATATCGGCTGTCTCTCATGGTAGGTATTTACTGACTGTTACTTCCCTTAGGACCATCTTATAAAAATGCCAGCAACAAAAACTGATAAAAATGCTAGATGCAAAACAATGAGAGCTTTTTCCTTTTGGCCCAGAACATTTAAGCACTATATGGTACATTTCTCTTTAAGATTATTCATTCAGTCCAGGATCAGAGGTTTGTGTTAGGTAAGACCTGGCAGAGATCTGCTTGGGTTATCTGATGGCTTGGATTTTGCACAGGATTACTCAAAATCTAAATCGTGGACTTGCAAAATCAGCATCACCTGGAGGCTTGTTAGAAAGGCAAATTCTTGGGCCCCATCCAAGACCAATGAACTAAAATCTCTGGGCATGGGGCCCAGCAATCCGTTTTGACAAGTTCTGCAGGTGACATTGATGCATCCTAAGGTCAAGAACCACTGGTTTACAGCATGGAGCCAAAAGCTTTTTTTAAATTTTTATTTTAGGGTCTATAAAGGAAGTAAAAATGTTGACATGTCTTTACTCTGACAATTTAGCTAGAATTATGGTTGTTCTTGGGAGACAGGGTATTCATTGAGGGAGCAGAGAATGTCTCTGTTCAGGCAATACTAGTATTGGACATACAAATATACAAATCAGACGTAGTCCTAGTGCCAATAAGGTTGCAGTCTAGTGAGACGGAAAAGATGGGTACGTCAGACCAGAACATGGTGCAGGCAGGGCTATGATGGAGCATGCACAAAGCACTCTTTAAAAAAAAATTAATTAATTAATTTTTGGCTGTGTTGGGTCTTCGTTGCTGCGTGCCGGCTTTCTCTAGTTGTGGCGAGCAGGGGCTACTCTTTGTTGCAGTGCGTGGGCTTCTCATTGTGGTGGCTTCTCTTGTTCTGGAGCACGGGCTCTAGGTGCCCAGGCTTCAGTAGTTGTGGCTTGGGGGCTCTAGAGCGCAGGCTCAGTAGTTGTGACGCACTAGGGCTTAGTTACTCTGAGGCATGTGGAATCTTCCCGGACCAGGGCTCGAACCTGTGTCCCCTGCATTGGCAGGTGGATTCTTAACCACCGCGCCACCAGGGAAGTCCACACAAAGCACTTTTGCTGGAGCTGAGATCGGGCAGGGGGGTTATCACCAAGGTTAATCTTAGTGGGGCCTTGAAGGGTAAAGAGACTTGCCCTAGATAGAGGTGGTTAACAGAACTTACTGAAAAATTCGGACTAACTTCATTTAAGGGTAGAATAACAACAGTTATGAGGACTTTGCCCTCAAAGCAGGACATAGTGGGGGAACTACTTCTTAGTGGCTATGTATAACACTACACTGTGGATATGGAATCTAGGTGCAGAGGGTATTTCAGAGTGTAGAGAAGTACCTAACCTACACCAAATTGGGGGTTAGGTCAGCTTAGGGAAGGCTTCCTGGAGGAAGAAGTCAGATACCCAGAGCTGAATCTGAAAGAATGGGTATAAATTACACAGATAAAAGGTTTTCCACATTTCTAGGGCAGCTGAGTCCAGAAACAATATGTAAAGGACAGTGCTTCCCAACTTTTAGCAAGTGATAACTCTTGAGACAAATGTAACTTTTGCAAGGCACCCTGGGGCAATGCAATACATTTGTGGCACGCAGGTTGCTACTCCCTGGTTTAGGGAGTGTAAGCTGTTTACAATAACCAGAGTGTATAGGAAGAGGCTGAGAGGGAGGTTTGGAGAGCTAGGAATGAGAGGTGGCAGACATCATCTTCTCAGGAATTATTTCAATGTATGAAATGAGATCAAATAGCCACTTCAAAGGAAATTAAATTTATTAAAAAAAATTTTTTTTTAGCCAGTATTTCTTACAGAGCCCTGGGAGGCAGCTGGCTTCTCCTCCAGCAGGTGAGGTGTTGATAGTACTTTTTTCTTGCCCCTTTGGGTGTGTCAGGGAAAGAGGTTTTCTCCTCTCCTCAGATGCATGGAGGAGGCTGTGCGCTATTGCAATGAGATGGTAAGACTCCAAAGGAGCAAGTGCCGGAAATCGTGGTTTCCACGAATGAAGACTACACTATTCATTTTCTCTGTGTGGGATGAGAAATGTCAAACCTTGCTCTGTTGAAAACGCCTTTGATCAAACTCATCTGGGCTTTCATTTTAAAAGCCACACTTTCTGGGAAATAGAATTGCTACAGTTTAAATATAAATCTCATCTAAAAGTTATATCATGGGAACTATGTAACTTAAATATTTGTATTCATTTCCCTATATGTATCTCTTTTCTTAGACTCAGACCTGCCAGCCAGGTTTTATAGGGACACTCTATCTGCCCAAAAAAGGAACACTTGGGCCTTGGCCACTAGACGATTTCCTCTGCCTCCCTTCCATGCTGGGCCTTCTTTTATAAATCTGAGCACAAGAGAGCAGAAGCAGCAGGAGAAGTGATAAGATTTATATTAGAAAAGCTCTAAAAAAGTTTTTGATGGGGAGGACAGAAATGAGGAGAACAAATTTTAAAAATATTTTTAATTGCTTTTTAAAAATGGACTAAGTTTCTGAGAATGTGTGTCTGTGAAGCCCTGAACCACAGGGAGCTGGAGTGTCTTTGGGCTGTAGAAGCATAATTTTACTTGAGCTTCAGAAAAGCATGCATTTGTCAGCCTTTTAGAACTCATTGTGTCCTTTGCTTTTCACCATAAGGTCACTGGTAAGATTTAAAAGAGATGGTTGGGCAAAAGAGAAGGGGGGAAGGACGTAATCCAAGAGCTTGCAGTAAAGGTTCTATGGGGGCATATTTTCCTGAGGGTGGTGAAGTAAATGAGGGGAGAGGCTTCTAGAATAACTTTAATTTCTTGCATTAAGTTAGTCTGTAAAATGATAGAGGATGATTTTGTTACCAAATTAGATGTGAGGCCCCCCTCTTGGAGCCCTAGCTGAACTGAAGCCCCCCCTTTTCTTGGTCAGGGAGTTCTTTCCTGCCTGGGTTCATGAAACTGAGTGTGGTACAAGCCAGACAGTCTTTAATTCTATGGCCAGAGAATGGAGAAGGGGAACTCATGCTCTAAAGGCACCTTCTCCCCGGAGGAAGAGAGTAAGGGAATTCCAAGGGTTAGGAGGCAGACAGGTCATCAGGCTCTAGCAAAAGGGTGGAGATTTCCAAGGGCAGCTGGGGCATGCGCAGTCTTCCACACGGCATGAATTGTGCCTAGCAGAGTACAAATCCCTGCTTCAGGCAGAGATCTTAGCATGATAGTGGAGCAAAGGTAACTCTTGATACCTCCAGGTTTCATCTGTGCAGGCACCTTCCTGTGGTCAAGTCAGAGCCTGCTCTGGGGGGCTGACCACTGCATATCTCTCAAAGCATGTATCTCTCACAGGACAGCTGCAAAGCACCTCTGCCAAACACCAGGTACTTTTGAAACAAACACAGAGATAGATCAGGCAAGTGTCCTTCAGCTCTCAGGAGATGGTATAGAAACACAGATATAAATCAAGGCAAGAAAAGTGGTGACCCTTAGTCCACTTTGCCTGCCATCTTGGAGGTAGCTGGTTCAGTCTGGTTTTGTCACTGGCCTTTGTGGTATCCTGTTGATAAAACACAACTGGCCCATGTGGTTAAAAAAAAGAAAAAAGTTTCCGTGCCTGGGCCTGAGCTGCACAGCATGGGTGACAATTTCATGTGTTCTATTTTTTCCTACTTTAAACTAGAAGTTGGTATCAGAGTAGAGATTTCTTCTGAGGAACAGAGGACAAAATCTTCATGTTGTGAGGTCAAGTTTGGGTGAGAAGGGATGAGAGGACTGAACAGAGAGGATGGGATTTATATCATTAGCTTTTCAAAACAATTATGGTAAAATATACATAATATAAAATTTAGATCTTAACCATTTTTAAGTGTAAAATTCAGTAGCATTAAGTACATTCACATTGTTGTGTAACCAATCTTCAGAACTCTTGCATTCCCACCAATTTTGTATGAGAGTTCCTGTTGCTCCCTATCCTTGTCTGCTTTTGGTGTTGTCAGTGTTCTGGATTTTGGCCATTCTAACAGGTGTGTAGTAGTATGTCATTGTTTTAATTTGCGTTTCTCTGATGACATATTATGTGGAGCATCTCTTCCTATGTTTATTTGCCATCTGTATATCTTCTTTGATGAAGTGTCTATTAAGGCCTTTGGCTCATTTTTTAATTGGCCTGTTTGTTTTCTTATTAGTGAGTTTTAGGAATTCTTTGTGTATTTTGGATAGCTGTCCTTTATCAGATGTGTCTTTTGCAAATATCTTCTCCCTGTCTGTAGCTTGTTTTCTTCTTCTCTTGACTTTGTCTTTTACAGAGCAGAAGTTTTAAATTTCAACCATTAATTTTAACTGTTAAAAAATTCTAAACTGAGGAGGCAAATCATGGTAAAACAGTTCTTGATGAAAGACGCCTTGGTTGTTCTGTGGGGAGTCCTCCACTTGAAGTGGTACATGCTCTCAAGTCTTAGCTAATTCTGGCCATGTCTTATATTAGCTAGTCCAGTCAAAATCCATCTATTGGCTTCCTAATGTGCTGTGGCACTGAGGAGTTTGTTCCTTCCTTTCCAAGCTTCAGAAAACCTCCCTCTTTCCTGAGCTTCTTTCAGACTCTGAGCTTCCCTTTCTCAGGGCACCCACCCCCCCGCAGGCTGTTTCCTCACATCCCCAGAGTGCCTTTCCTCAGCTCACACAGCACCTGTGTCAAGCCCTCTGTTAAATGCATAGAATTAAATGTATCTGACAGTTAAGAGTCAGACTCTGTTGGATGGAGAGGTTACTTAAGAAAAGTTTAACTCTGCTTCGTTTAGAGCCGTGAGTCTCAGCGGTGGGGAGGGGGTGAACGGGAGGGGATGCAGGCAGGAAACCTCCTTCACACTCTATTTGTCTTCCCTGCCCAGTTTATGACTACTGCTATTGGTGTGAATATGATGTAGCTTTTGTTAGGTCCAAAAAAATAAAACCAAACCAGACAAACAAAACACTGGTTATAGGGGCAGTTGATTAAATAATTACTTTTTGTCTTTTTACAGATATAATAAACTTGTTCTTCTAGAGGCAGAGATATCAGGCTCCTATTGTATCTCTAGTTTGTTCCATTTTTTTTTCTGCAGGTCAGTCAGAATCTTTCCCCAGTATTTCAACATCAGGGCTTTCTCCAGAGCCATAACTTACTTCAGGGCTGTGCTGTCATGCCAGACATGAGCTTTGGGGAATGAGGCAACAGAGTGCTGGTCCCAGAGGCCCTGGAACTTGTTTTCTTGACTAGTCCCTGATGTCAATCAGCCTTGTGGTCATTTACTATCTCCTCAAAAGGTAGAGTGGGGCACGCACAGCTGCCTGACCTCTGGGCTGGATAATGTGCCTGCCTTTGTAGCAAATTAATCAGCAAGGCAAAGGCAGAAGCAGTTTTCTCCCCCAAGTGATTTCTTGCCTCCAGAAAGTTATTATCTTCCCGGGTGTACCCAGTGACTCATGACTTGTCAGCACCATTCAAAACATTATTATATCTGACCACACGACACAACACATGCACTCTCACTTACAGTTCATGGTTTCTTTGCACGCACACCTAATACCACCCAGTCAGTTGCCACCCCTTATATGCACGCTCACATTGGAGGTGTGCAAGTTGGTAAGACATACCTGGGATTTACTTACTTCTGAAATAAGCAATACAGTGTTCTTTGGGGTCACAAGATCTTAAATGAAAGCAAATTATTGCTTTGTTCAAAACACAACAGAGATTTACAGAGCAACTGAAAGAAACCTATAGAACTCACTGCAGAGATCTCTAGGTAATTAACTCAAGTGTGAATAACAAAGTAAGCATGCCAATCCTTTTTTGCCCCCAAACTGGTAAAGTTTTCAAGGCTGCAGGGTTAGATGTGTCCCAGCCCATTTTTCTCTTTTTGTCTGGATTGATTTTCTTCCTAAATATTTCATGTTGTCCTCTGTGTTTGGCAAGCCCAGCCGTCTGCTCTCTCTCTGTTAATTTGTGCTATTAAACAGTTTGCAAGGACTTCCTTTCCAAGTACCTCAATGTCAAGCTATTTCTATTACTCCTAGGATTTGCTGCCCTTACTGCCATATCTTAGGAGTTCACTTTCTTTCTTTTCTGTTTGTTTTTTCTCTATTTCCCATGTCTTATTCAACTCAGGCTCTCCAGTACCTGGCACAGAGGCACATAACAGGCTGCTAACAAATGTCACTGAATAAATGCATTGAATGGATGCTTTCTTACTTAAGGCCGCATCTTTTGGTGTGGTCTACTCTGGGTCTTTCTCTAGTTTATTTATTCTTTCAATGGGAGTCAGGTTACTAAACTGTTTAGACAAAAATAACAGATCCTCATCATAAAAATTTGCCCCCCAAATCCAAGATATTAGAAGTTTATAGATGATAATGTATATCACATTTTTTTATCTCACAGCAGGTTGTGCAACTTTGTTTTTTATTTTTCAAATATTCATCTTTTGATTTCTAATAATTGCTTAAATATTTGCTTAAATATTTGCTTAAATTTGCTTAAATAAATAATTGCTTAAAACACACAAACACTCTCAGTTCAGTTCTGTGGGGCGTGCACATCCACAAGCATTTGAAGTTTTGGAGTAAGTGTCCAAATTAACCAGCAAAGGATTATAGATCTTATTAGAAGTGAGGTCATCACATTGGGTGAAAACAGATGCAATTGACTTCATCATGGCTTACCTTGGACCCCAGAGTCCCTAACAGGATGGGGTGGTTGAGGCATCTGGTTCCTATGAGGTAGGCTCTCACCAAGCCTGAAAAGCTCAATTCTTATTTTTCCACTGCCTTTTTGTTGACATTCTCAATCTCTTTTTTATATTCCTTTTATCCTTCACTCCCAATTGATATGCTTTGATTATTTATTTATTTATTTATTTATTTAATTTTGACTGAGTTGGGTCTTCATTGCTGCGTGCGGGCTTTCTCTAGTTGTGGCGAGCGGGGGCTACTCTTCGTTGCAGTGCACGGGCTTCTCATTGTGGTGGCTTCTCTTGTTGCAGAGCACGGGCTCTAGAGCGTGCGGGCTTCAGTAATTGTGGCACGCGGGCTTCAGTACTTGTGGCCCGTGGGCTCTAGAGCGCAGGCTCAGTAGTTGTGGCACATGGGCTTAGTTGCTCCACGGCATGTGTGATCTTCGTGGTCCAGGGCTCGAACCTGTGTCCCCTGCGTTGACAGGCGGTTTCTTAACCACTGCCCCACGAGGGAAGCCCAAGTGCTTCAATTTTCATGATATTTACAAACATTAGGTTCTCATAGCTCTTAATCCAAATACAGAATCTAGAAGCCCACATCTTACCTGGGTATGGAAAGCAGAACCCAGGGCTTTCTGTAAAATGTTTCTACCTCCAGGGTCCAGTGTTGTCAGAAGCCCACTTCACCAAAAATTTTACTGACTTGACAATCTCTTGTCACCAAAATCTTATAGGTTGTCTGTATTAATCATAGACTCTTTCTACACTAGCTCTTGACAAGGGGATTAAAATAGTGTCCTGGTCAGCTCGGGCTGCCATAACAAGATGCCACAGACTGAATGGCTTAGACAACAGTAATTAATTTTCTCACAGTCTGGAGGCTGGAAGTCCAAGATCAAGGTGTCAGCAGGTTTGGTTTCTCCTGAGGCCTCTCTCCTTGGCTTGCAGAAGGCTGCCTTCTTGCTTTCCTCAGATGGCCTTTCTCTGTGCACATGTCTCTTCCTCTTCTGGTAAGGACATTAGTCCTGTTGGATTAGGGCCCCATTCTTCTGACCTCCTTTAACCTTAATTACCTCTTTAAAGGCCTTTTCCCCAAATATAGTCACATTAGGAGTACAGGCTTCAACATATGAATTTTAGGAAACACGATTTAGTCCATGACAGAATACTGAACCATTGTTAACCAATTTGGAATAGCAGATTTTTCTGCTGCAAAAAAATTTTCTATCTATTTGTTATAAAGTGGCTAAGTGCTTGGGTTCTGTAGCCAAGATATCTGTCTTCATACCCTTGCTCTGCCACTTGCTAGACATGAGGCCTAGGACAAGTTACTTATGTTCTCTCTGCCCAGTCTTTGTATCTGCAGAATAGAGATTATAAAAGTATCTAGCTCATGGGGTTGTTATGAGGATGAAATGAGTTAAAACTTGTAAAGTGCTTATTATGGCTAATAACATGTAAGAATTGCTGAATGAATGTTAGCTATTTTTGTTAGCAAGAAATGATACTTCCAGTTATGGACTGAATTGTGTCCCTCCAAAATTCATATGTCGAAGCCCTAACCGTCAGTACCTCAGGAAGTAATGGTGTTTAGAGATAGGGCCTGTAAAAGGGTGACTAAGTTAAAATGAGGCTGTTAGGGTGAACCCTAATCAAATATGATTGGTGTCCTTATAAGAAGAGGGAGAGACCCCAGGGGCACACGAGCACAGAAGGACAAATCATGAGAAGAGGCATCTAGAAGGTGCCCATCTGCAAGCCAAGGATAGAGGCCTTAGAATAATCCAACCTTGCCAGCACCTTGATCTTGGACTTCTAGCCTCCAGGACCATGAGAAAATTAATTTCTGTTGTTTAAGCCATGCAGTCTGTGGTATTTTGTTATGGCAGCCCAAGTAAACTAATACACTCCCTAAAAAGAATGAGCCTGAAAATGTTCAAACTATTTCCTCCTAATTGAAGAGAATTAGGAAGCTGCTCTTTTTTGCTATGATGACAACATCCAGATTAGTCACTCCATCAAAAGGAGTGATCTCATGAACACTCAGAAGAGGGTACTGTGAGTTTTCAAAAGAGAATCACTTTCTCTTATTGAAGATACTTCTGTCACACATTTGTGCTCTTAGGTGAAATGTGTTCAATTACCTTTTACGTAATCCTTCCAAAAGGCAAATATAACTGTTGGAATGCACATAGTATCATATATTCTAAGATTTTTCAGAACTAAAAACATTGTTCTAAGACAGCTGATTTAAGATTTTTCTTTTTAATTACTCTTTTAGAATATTCCTTATCTTTAAAAGAGTGCTTCTAGTTAGAGCAAGGTTGAAGGTAGGCAAAGGATGCCTTGCCTTGAATAGCACAGCTATGCAGTGAATGCTGCCTGGCTGGTCAGCAGGAGCAGAATACCAGTAACTAGGCCTCCAGCACTCACGCTGCTCTTGACTTCATAGCTGTGACCAAGTCAGGCTCGTGTTCTTACAGTGGCCTCATAACACTCCAGTCCATGTCTGGAGAGCAAGCAAGGATATTTGTACACATCATGCCATGTCATGCTAATGAATCTTACTTATGAATCTTAGTTATTTATGTCTAATAGTCTTCCTGTTTCTTGAAAATCCCGAAGACTGAACTTCCAAAGGCAACTTTAAGTGAGATACATGTTTACATCACAAAAGCCTCTATCGTTGGGAGGAGAAAATATTGTTTTTGGCAGTGTAACCAGGGAGACAGAATCCTCCACTCAGGGAATAAAACAAGCCTTTCCTTTATGATGCTCCCTTTTTTGGTCCCACTGAGTTAGGTGTTGCAAACAGGCCAAATTTGGTTCACAGATGGGTTTCGTTGGACACACATGGTATTTATGCAGGTTTTCAACTTGAGCATGTCTAGACAAAGTATGCACTTTCCAATTTGGCACAGTTGCTGACACTCCCTGATGTCTTACACACAACATGCTGGTTCCCACGAATTTATGTGACTTGTCTGTCTCCTAAATGCATTTAGCTCACAGCCCTTGTTAAATTGTTCCCTGGCCACAGTCAGAGATGTTTCCTCAACACAGAAAAAAGTTGGTTTTTTTTTTTTTAAGCTTTTGTTGTTTACTACATGTGGATCAGAGAATACTTTCATCACATTTCATGCATTCTAGATATTTGAGGAATTTGGAACACTGCCACCATTACAAATTTTACTATAGTCAGCAGAAAATGGACTTTCATCTCCTCAGTTTCTTCTAAAACTTGAGAAATGAGTTTTAAAATTATTTTTACTATTTATTTTATTTATTTAGGCTGCATCGGGTCTTAGTTGCGGCACACAGGATCTTTTTTTTTTTTTTTTTGCGGTAAGTGGGCCTCTCGCTGTTGTGGCCTCTCCCGTTGCGGAGCACAGGCTCCGGACGCACAGGCTCAGCGGCCATGGCTCACGGGCCCAGCCGCTCCGTGGCATGTGGGATCTTCCCGGACCGGGGCATGAACCCGTGTCCCCTGCATCGGCAGGTGGACTGTCACCCACTGCGCCACTAGGGAAGCCTGGCACACAGAATCTTTGTTGAGGCATGTGGGATCTTGTTTGTTTCGTTACAGCATACGGTCTGCTCGGGTTTCTCTCTAGTTGTGGCATGCAGGCTCCAGGGCACGTGGGCTCTGTAGTTTGCGGCACATAGGCTCTCTAGTTGAGGTGCATGAGCTCAGTAGTTGTGGCGCGCGGGCTTAGTTGTCCCGCAGCATGTGGGATCTTAGTTCCTTGACTGGGGATTGAACCCGCATTCCCTGCATTTGAAGGCGGATTCTTTACCACTGGACCACCAGGGAAGTCCCAAGAAATGAGTTTTAGTATTATATGTCACACCTGAGTTATTCTTAATTTTGAGACTAGATCTGAGCTATTCAATATGGAAGCTGTGAGCCACAGGTGGATATGGAGCACTTGAAACGTGGCTAGTCTGCGGGAGAAAATGATAATTTGAAAAGATACATGCACGCCAGTGTTCACTGCAGCACTGTTTACAATAGCCAAGACATGGAAGCAACCTAAATGTCCACTGACAGAGGAATGGATGAAGAAGATGTGGTACATATACACAATGGAATATTACTCAGCCGTAAAAAAGAACTAAATAATGCCATTTGCAGCAACATGAATGGACCTAGAGATTGTCATACTAAGTGAAGTAAGCCAGACAGAGAAAGACAAATATATGATATCACTTCTATGTGGAATCTAATAAAAAAATGATACAAATGAAATTATTTACAAACAGAAAGAGACTCACAGATCTCGAAATCAAACTTATGGTTACCAGAGGGGAAACATGGGGGGAAGTGATAAATTAGGAGGATGGGATTAACATATACACACTACTATATATAAAGTAGATAACTAATAAGGACTTACTGTATAGCACAGGGAACTCTACTCAATATTCTGTAACAACCTATATGGGAAAAGAATCTGAAAAAGAATTGATATATCTATATCTATATCTATATCCCTGAATCACTTTTCTGTATACCTGAAACTAACACAACATTGTCAATTAATTATACTCCAATAAAAATTTTAAAAAAAGGACATGTGGGGCTTCCCTGGTGGCGCAGTGGTTGAGAGTCCGCCTGCCAATGCAGGGGACACAGGTTCGTGCCCCGGTCCGGGAGGATCCCACATGCTGCGGAGCGGCTGGGCCCATGAGCCATGGCCGCTGAGCCTGCGCGTCCGGAGCCTGTGCTACGCAACGGGAGAGGCCACGGTGGTGAGAGGCCCGCGTACCGCAAAAAAAAAAAAAAAAAAAAAGTGGAAAAAAAAAAAAAGGACATGTGGCTAGTCTGGCTAGTCTGAATTGAGGTGTGCTGTGGGTGCCAATATACAATGGGTTTCAAACTTAGCACAAAAATAATGTAAGATATTATCTCATTAATATACTTTATATTAATACCTTTCATAGTAACTACTTTAAAATGATAATATTTTTGAGATGCTGGATTAAATAAAATATATTATTAAAGTTAATTTCACCTGTTTCTTTATGTCTTTTAAAATGCGGTTACTAGCAAATTTTAAATTGCATGTGTGGCTCACCTTGTATTTTTACTGGACAGCACTAGACTAGAAGTTAACCAAAGTGAATTCTTAACTACATCAGGTTTATTAAATTTATGATACCATATGTTGAATTTATTAATAACCCTTCTGTAAAACCAGTCATGAATGACTATTTTCAGTTTCCAGAAAGAGGCCCTTTCTGGGGGTGGTGTTAAAGATGAGTTGCTGTACTGACAGGGGAGAAATCAAACTGTGCTGGGAAGATTTCATATTCAGGGAACAGGTGAGCACAATAGGCCAGAAGAGTTTGGGCAGGAAATTAGTTGTCCCTTGGGTGTGTGACATGATTTATCACCTTTGTCACTCATATTTCTCTATCATGCAGCTGATGGACTTCTTTTTAATGTTCTTATTTATACACACACACACACACACACACACACACACACACACACACACACACGACTGTGGCTGGAAGCCTCTTCTATCTTGGCATTATTATCTTGGCATCTAATGAAAATTCCTTTCCAGTAGGAAGGGACCTTGGTTTTCTTTTAAAGTTCTAGTGGCTGTTAGAGATCATTCTTGGACTTTCTTTCTTGGTACAGAAATTAAAGAGACCAGAAAGTTATGACATTAACACTGAATAGTGTATGAGGGAAAAATAACCAGGCCAGGAGAAAAGACCTATAAAAGTAGACATTTATGTTCCCCAATGGCATGGCTGGGTCCATGCCAATGACTCTATGCTGAAAGCCATCATTCTATAAGCTTTATCCACAAACAGAAACACAAGCACAAAGCTTTTTTAGAGTAAAAAATTAATGAGTAACTAAGAATCATCACATATTTAAGGAAATATCTTAAAGTGAAAATATTTAATATGAGAGACAGATGTTAAAACAGAAAAAGAAACTCAAAGGAAACAAAGACAAGGCAGAAGGTAGAATAAAACTTCAAAAAGGCTATAATCAATATCCTCAGAGATAAGATAGCATTAGTGAAATAAAGGCAGGATGCTATAAGAAAGGAAAATTTGGAGACCAAGAAAGAGCTTTTAGAAATAAATAATGTCAAGATGAGTAGTTTAAAAATCAATCAAAGAGTTGGAAAAGAAAGCTAATGAGTCTTCTGGGAAGGAGAAGAAGAAGAAGGTCAAAGAAGAGAAGGAGGAGGAGGAGGAAAAGAAGAAATGAGAGGCTTCCTAAGAAAACAATGTTGGAGGCAAAATGGAGATATGGGTGTGATATTTGAGTCATAAACCTAGGGAAGCAGGAATGAGTACAAAAGGGACGTGAAGCAAGGGAAGACGTCAGTAGATGTAAAGTGATGCATTACCTGTCTGGTTGTCACTTCATGACAATCCAAAGAGGCAAGCATGTTGATCAGTAGGTAGGTCCGCTCATCATGCAAGATTTTTCCAGATGGGCTACAAGGAGCCAACCATATATGGGAACAATCTATGGGAAAGAGAAAGGAGAGGGTATTTTTCTGCCCATATCCCTTCTACCTCTACTTCCCATTGCTCTAAGTTCACACCATGGAAGTTAACCCCTCTGCACATCCAGATTGTATCATTTGGCCCCTTTGAAAGCTACCAGAGATGCCAGATCCCACACTCTACAGTGTGGTGTTTCATCTAAGTCCTGAAGTGAAGGGAGGAGCAGGGAACTCTGGCGTACCTGTGCAGCCGTGGTCATAGGGGAGAGTCTGACATTCCCAGGGCAAGTGACCAGTTAGCTCCAAGAAGTAGAACTGGCCAGTGGTGGTAGCCAAGGTGAAGAGGCAGCCAAGAGATGAAGAAGTACATAAAAGTTGTGCCTGATATATTGAAGAAAAAGAAGGCTATGTATTAATATGTTATTTAGATAAAGATTTAGAAGTTCACAAATCTTGAAAAAACTCATAGAGGAAAAATGTAAGTGAAAACTCCTGTAATTTAGGGTGTAAAATCTTTTCAAGTATGACATCAGTGGCAGAAAGCCATAAAGGAAATGATGGATAGATTTAAAACTTCTTTTTAATAACAACAAACACCACCTACCCAAAACATTTATTTTATTTTATTAATTTAATTTAATTTATTTATTTTTTGGCTGCACATCACGTCAAGCGGGATCTTAGTTCCCTGACCAGGGATCAAACCCATGCCCCCTGCAGTGGAAGCATGGAGTCCTAACCACTTGACCACCAGGGAATTCCCCTACCCAAAACATTTAAAATTAGATTTTGAAAAAATAAAACAAAACTGGGTGGTAACAATATATAACACATAATAAGTATCCTTAAAATATAAATAACTCTTACAAATAAATAAGAATAAATTCTCAATAAGAAAATGGGAAAAAGTTATAATTATTCAATTTACAAGATAAAATATTACCAAAAGATAATTAAGAAATGAATAGTTAACATTCTAATAAATAAGTAAATATTTAAATGAAATACCATTTTATTTTCCCTTATTGGTCAGTAATAAAACAAGCACCAATACCTAGTGCTGGGGAGAGGGCTGGGTAAATGTTCACTCATTGGTGGTAGAATTGTAAGGGTACAATCTTTCTGAAGAGCAACTTGGCAATACATGTTAAAAACATTAAAATACATGTACCCTTATAGTTAGAAATGTGATTCAAGGAATTTATCCTAGATTAGGACACAAAATATATGTATGTCTGTTTTTTTCAGATTTTATCATATTGTCAACAACACAAAACATAAAAATCCAACAGTAGTGTACTGGTTATGTTAATGAAGATATAGCCAAATATTGGAATACTATAGTCATTAAAAAGGCACTTTTATATTTATAGACATACAAATATATTCATAATATATTGTTAATTGAAAAAACCGATTATGATATAGCCCTTTTTTTCCCTAAATACTTACATTTATTTGGTGTACATGAAAGAAAAACAAGAAAAAAGCATAAAGAAAGGTAAATTTTATTTGCAAAATTTTTGCAAAGGAGTTTAGACTTTAGAAGAATTGGCCTGTGGAATAAAAAAGTAGGACAGATATTTGAAGAAAATCCCCACAATGTTACCAAGGTTGCAGTTAGTCTAATCATGGTAGGAAGATAGTTTTCTCACACAATTATCATATCTACATGAAATATCATATATTTGTAGATGTCAGCATTGCAAAAGGCAGGAATAAAGCTATTTTTGTTAGAAATCAGTAGTGATGAGATTCAGGACACACTATCCCCAAATATGGCACTTTAGCATAGTGAATATTTTAAGCTGAAGGAGTTTGAGAAAATAACAGAAGCAGGAAGGTCACTCTGACCTTTCCTCCCTGCCCTTCTCTTCTTAGACAGGTCACAAAACCCTCCTGAGAGAGGTGTCTTCCCTAACGCAGAGGAAAGGAGCATCCTTATCTTAAAAGACAAAGGGATGCTGAGAAGACTCCTAACCAACAGGCCTTGCTATATTTCCCCTAGCTTACGACACTTACCTCATACTCTCTAACCTACCATGTTCTTCCACGACTGTCCACTTTTCATCAAACCTAGCTTGAAAATACTCAGGTCTAACTGTTTCTTTGGTCTTCATTTCCTTATGAAGGCTCCTGTGTCACGTAAAACTTATATTAAATACATTTGTATGCTTTTCTCCTGTTAATCTGTCTTTGTCAGTTTAATTTTCTGACCTAGCCAGGGACCCAAAGGAGGTTGAGGAAAACTTTTTTCTTCCCTACAGTAGCATACAGGAAAGGGATAAAAGTTTCACCTATTGTGGGATCTATTGCTAGATAGTGATTCTGTATTTTTATTTGTTTCAGAGGTCAAAGTGCTTGCCCCCCCAGCCCAATCTCATAATAGCAGTAGGCAAAATGCTACTTTGGTTTCTCACACAGAAAAATGTGTGGTAGAATACACATCACAAGGTTAAATACAATTACCTCTGAGAGATCAGGTTACAGATAGTTTTAATTTACATTTTTGTCTTTTGTGCTTGCCTGTATTTTCTATTTTTTCTGTCATAATATTACAGCTTGTGCAAAAACATTCTTATTATAAAGGCAATACATTCTCTGTTAAAAATATATATTCTCTATTAAAAAATATGTTAACAGAGAATATACCTGTAAATATATATATAAACCACTGAAAAGAACATTGAAACTGTCTATAAACTAACCACCAGAAGTATCATTTTGGTGTATTTGCTATGTCTGGTATATTTTCTTTCAGTAATTTCTTCCCTTGTTTATTTGAGTCTATAATTTGGCTTATTTTCTCTTAGCAAATACAGTATATGTATATTCCATTGTTATTACATTTTTTCATAAACTTTTGATGGCGTCATGAAATTCTATATACCACATTTATTACCTACTATTGGACATTTGGATTATTTCCAATTTAGGGCTATTAAATTATTTTAGTTCATAATGAACATCTTCATTACATAAATCTTTGTGCTAGGTTCAGATTATTTTCTTAGCTCCTTGGGAATAGAATTACCATATAAAAGGTGGGAATGTTAAGACTATACATGTTGCAGATTGGTTTCTAGCAAACAGGACACTGAGGACTGGAACTAACTATCCCTCATACAGTTTACTGTCTACATTCACATGACTTTACTATTCCACTGTCCTCATTAACATTTTACTGTTCAAAGAGACTCTAGCCCAGACAGATAAGTTGATTGTTCATTACCGGAACTTCCTGAAAGACCCACCAACGCTTCAACGGAAAGCACCTTAAGATTCTTTGAAACTTTTCTTCAAAATGCTCACCTTGCTGTTACCACCAATGCTGGACTGTTGTATCATTATTCTCACTCAATCCTAATCAAGCCCCTCCTTAAACTTTAAACTTCTAATATTTGGTAACTTCCAACCTTGCCGTCCTGTACCCTAGACAAAAAGTAGTGCGGAGCTGATGTTCTCCCTTACCTCAGCAGGCAATTGACTCAGTTTTGTCTTAACACTTTATGCTGGTGACAGTCTATACATTTTCCAGAGTATAAAACCCAGAGTGGGAAATCAGGTTTGCAGCAACATAACCAAAGCAATGGTACAATCAGATGTTCACCTAATCAAGCAGCCAGCTCCATCCATGGGAACCTAATCAGGTTAGGTTACACCTAATTTTACTAAGTGTAAAGGAGGATTACTGGTAAGAACACTGTGTATCCTTTTTACCAGGAAACTTCTGGTTTATGCCTATCGTCCTGATAAAATTATTAATAGCACCCCTTTCACTCTTAGAAGTGTCCTGTCTTAGGGTATGCATTCCAAGGAGTTCTTTATGTCAAGCAGGAACTATTCATCAGACTTCATTCTGACTCTATGCTAGTCCTCCATAATATCACCAATAATATTTTATTGCCAATAAATATAGCTCTCAGTTTTTAATTGCCTATAAGGCCAGGCCCTGGGCTATGGGCTTCATGTGCATTTTTGAGCTCATGTAATTCTCACGATCGTCCTCTGAGTTAAAACTATTATTATCACTATTTTATAGACCTATGCAGGATAAAAATCCCCAGGCACAACACCCAGGACTCCGTACTTTTGATAGCTCCAGGGCAATTCCAACGCATCTGTCCATGGTCGGTAGTCTGGGAGCCATTTTGCCCATTGTTACAGGAGAGGTGATGACGGGTAAAAGAGACGTCCTGCCCATAAGGGGCTTGAAGCTAATGAGGCTTTTAGACAAGTGCATAAATGTCCAATAAAGCCATATCAAATGACGAAACTGATACAATTTTGTAACAAGTTGGATGTTCTTTATTCAAGGGAAAACAATCCATGGATTGGGGGAGTACAGCGTCTAACAAGCAGTGGAGCACTCTTCCTGAGGGGTTTTGGGCAAAAATGAGTTTTGTAGTGTTAGAAGAAGCAAAAGGAAACAGGGCATGATTGGCTAGGAGGTTGGGGATTTCCTTATAAGGTGAGCAGGTCCTAGTTTTTAGGATAAGGTGAGCTAGCTGAGTGGGAGGATTGTATCAATAATCGGTGTTTGATAGGTGTTTCCTGTAGATGAGGCTGTCTTCGGTATAGATTTGTGACATGGGCGGGACCACTGGGGTGGCCTCCATTTTGTGGGTCCCTATATATGAATTAACTTTATCAGGTATAAACTGCTATGAAATTGACTCAAAGTACAGCTGTGGTGTCTAAGAGTTGTGCTATTTGTGTGGAGATGGAAGGCAGGAATTTCTGCTATTTAGATGCAGAAGACTTTGGTTATTAACTTCTTGTTTGATTTTTAAAACTTCTGTTACATATAGCCCTACAGAATCGTGGAAAAAGGAAAATTATTTTAAAATATTCAAACCCAAATCGCTTTGATTTGGATCTCTTCTGGTGGAGCAAGGTCTTCATATGCCCTTGGGAGGAAAGAATTCAAAAATTGGATCTTAATGGAGCTGGGTTTATGGAGAGAGGAGAGAGTGGGTACAACGAATGAAATGTTTGTGTAGATAGTAATGAAGTATTTACCTATAGGCCCATGCTGTTGTATGTGCTCTTCCACAATTTACTTGGTACTTGAAAGGAAAAATGTTGCCATGGCAACATTGTTACAAACAAGGCGGAATTGCATGCAGATGAATCACGACTTCATATGCAAGACAAAGAAGCAAATGTTATCCTATTAGAGCTGGCTCTATAAATTACAGCAAACATTTTAATGAGACTTTCTCAAAGAAAATGAGGGATGTGCACAGGAGGGTAGAAGCTGTGAATTATATTTATTTCCGTATTATTATTGCATCAGGGCACAGATCTGTTGCCTCAGCCTGACATGTTGGTGTCCCAGCCTTTCCAACAAGACATGGGTTGAGATGGTCTCTTTCAAACGTGTAGTCGAGGAGTACACACACACACACACACACACACATACATGAGAGAAACATGACAAGAAAATGTCTTCTTACCTGAAAGAGTCAGGTAAATAAATCATTCCCTTCAGGGTGTGAGGTAGAGTGACCATGCACGTGGTTCCAGGGCACTATGGTGAGCTTTTCTGCAGGGCAGGAAGCTTGAGGGGGATCCTGCTTGAGGGAGTAAATTTGAGTGTCTTTGTGATTCTTTGGGAATCTTTGAGATGCCGTGTGCAGGTCCTACAATCATGTACTGATGTACTCTAAATTAACTGGTGTAGGATATGATGATATGTCATCTGTTGCTTCAAGTAGGCCATGTCCTACGACTGGGGAATTATAGTGTTGTGGGCATTTTATTTCATTTTGGATACAAAACTGTGAGTACTGATACGCTGCTCTTGGCCATGAGTCTTATCTCAGTGATTCTCAAACTTAAGCCTGCATCAGAATTGCCTGGAGGACTTGTTAAAACTCAGATTACTTTCCACTCCTGGGTATATATCTGAAAAATCAAAAACACTAATTCAAAAATACACATGCACCCCAGTGTTCATAGTAGCACTATATATAATTGCCAAGATGTGGAAGGAACCTAAGTGTCCATCAACAGATGAATGGATAAAGAAGACGTGGTGGGCTTCCCTGGTGGCGCAGTGGTTGAGAGTCCGCCTGCCGATGCAGGGGACGCAGGTTCGTGCTCCGGTCCGGGAAGATCCCACATGCCGCGGAGTGGCTGGGCCCATGAGCCATGGCTGCTGAACCTGCACGTCTGGAGCCTGTGCTCCGCAACGAGAGAGGCCACAACAGTGAGAGGTCTGCATACCACAAAAAAAAAAAAAAAAGAAGACGACGTGGTATACACACACACACACACACACACACACACACACACACACTGGAATATTACTCAGCTGTGAAAAAGAATGAAATTTTGCCATTTGCCACAACATAGATGAACCTGGAGTGTATTATGCTTAGTGAAATAAGTCAAATGGAGAAAGACAAATACTGTATGATATCACTTATATGTGGAATCTAAAAAATACAACAAACTAGTGAATATAACAAAAAAGAAACAGACAGATACAGAGAACAAACTAGTGGTTACCAGTAGGGAGGGGCAAGATAGAGGTAGGGGGATTAAGAGGTACAAACAATTAGGTATAAAATAAGCTACAAGGATATATTGTACAACACAGGGAATATAGCCAATATTTTGTAATAACTATAAATGGAATATAACCTTTAAAAATTGTGAATCACTATATTGTACACCTGTAACTTATATAATATTGTACATCAACTATACTTCAATTTAAAAAAACCCTCAGATTGCTGAGCTCCCTCCTAGAATTTTTGAATTTGCATTTCTAATAAGATACCATGTGACACTGATGCTCTTGGTGTGGGGACAACACTTTGAGAAACACTGCTTTATCCGAAATTCACCTGCTAGAGAGTATGGGATCATTGGTCTTATGGTTTCTTTTTCCCTTCCCACTAAGGGCTGGGCAGTAATCTGGGGGGTCTCCAGTGGATAAGAAGGTTGAAGCTGAGACTTCTTTGTTTGAGATAGGTTTGGTAAATAAGAGATTAAGAAAAGGAGTTTCTTTAATCTGTTCCTAGGCAGTGCAAGAGGGACTATTTTCTGGATTTTTCTGTAATTGAGGAATATTGAGAATAGAGGTGTGAGGATGTGCTACTCAGCATAGTTCTCCACTGGCAACATTGGCATCAGAGGGCAGCTTCTTAGAAATGCAAAATTTTAGACTCTACTCAGGCCTGCTGAATCAGTTAGCATTTAACAAGTTCCCCAGGTGATTGATATGCACATTAAAGTCTGAGAAGCACAACTCGGGCCAAGATACCTGAGTTTTACCTCAAGTTCTGCTCTACCCAGCTCTATGACCCTTACTGGCCTTCTGAGGGTGGGCTGGGAGTGGATTAGTGACCTGCAAGTTTCCTGCCAGCTCTGGGTACTTTAATTGTGAGTCAAAGCCTGGCAGGTCTGGACTTGCTCTGCCATTTCAGGAGGCTTCTGAGAGGTGTGAGCCCCAGGCCTCTGAGGTCCTGATGTTCCTTCCCTGTCCTCCCCTGTGGGCTGGTGTGAACCCCATGTGCTGAGGACATGACCTCATTCCATGTTCCTGAACTTCTGGGAATGAGCCCAGTGCATAATCTCCTATGAATTAAACTATGAGCAGTCTGGGGAAAGTGCCTCCAGTCTGATAGCAGTGTCTGATAAGAAAGCCCTTGTCCTGAGTAGCCTTTAGGAAAACAGCTGGGTCAGGCTCTGCGCCTTAGCTCTCGGTAAGTTACACATGATCACAATATGTACTTACCTTTCTTTCACACAGAAAATATCCCCCAAAACTAATAAGACGCTGTCTTTAGGGAATTCGAAGTTTCCTACCATATCAAAGAGTTAAAATAAAACCACATGCATTTTCAGATATGAAACATGAGTTAATTAATGTGAAATGGTGAGGAAAGATGTCTGGTGGCCCAAATTAATATACAGGATTTCGTATGGGAATGTTTAATCTGCTTGATAGGATAAACTGTTCGTAAAGACTTCAGACATGCCGGTTTTCACATAAAGCATATTTTCTCAAGGCCAGCTCTGTGATGGTGCAACTTACTCTAGTTCAGTGTTCACAAGGATTGCATTTTATATCCCTTTCATAGTCTATCATCCTGGCTTTTTACTAATTTAAGTCCACTTTCTCTCAAATCTGCCCTCAATGAATTAAGCATGTTTTGGCCGTGAGATATTCATGCTTGCTGTTGGAGGAGTTTATCTGATTGTTAGACAAGGTTTCTTCTGGTTGTTTTGTTGAGAGGAACTTTTGATCCTTTTTTTTTTTTTGTATTGGCCCCAAACTCTTATTTCCCTCCTTAAGCAGGCTCTTTCCTGTTCTTTTGTCCTCTGCCAGTTGGTTTCTACAGTCAAAGGATCTTTGCTTGCAGTTTCTTGATTGGCATCCTTTGCCAGGCAGGTATAAAGTCTGTTGGAGCAGTTTGGCGGGAGAAATGCTGGCCTGGAATGGAGGCAGAGCCCTGGTGTTTTTAGGGAAGGAAATGCTGCAGACAATGGAGCTGGGTTTTCTATGGACTGGCTCGGGGTCAGAGGTGAAGGGAAAACATATCCTTGATGGAAAGCCTTATACCTTGCGGCCTCAGTGGTTTGTCTACAAAGCTATCTGTTGGGATGGGAGTAGGAATTATGAGAAGGGAGAGTCAGCTCTGCAGCCAGGCCCCTTACCACATTGTTTTGATTCTGTTAGGGGAACAGCTACTTCTGTTAAAACAGGTCAGATTCTAAAAGTAATTTTGTGTGTTGGAAGGGAGATTTTTTTGTTGTTGCTTTCTCTTTTTATGTCAGCACTGCGTATATATGTTTCTTTGAAAGGCAACTAGGGTAGTCTTGCATAAAAGCTTGGAGGGAGTGCAAAATTTATTGTGGCTTTGTTTGGAATAGCAGGATCCTGGAAACAACCCGAATACACACCACTATGGAATTACTTAGATAAATTGTAGCATGTCCATACCAAGAAATATACAGCCTTAAAAAGTACTGAATAAACAAAAGACAAGACATATCTCTATATACAGCTATGACAATCTCCAAAATACACAGTTAAGGGTAAAAAAGTAAGAAACATGAGGTGGTAGGAATAGAGTGTACGGTAAGCATTCGGGGAGATGGGGCATGTATATGGGTATACACACATGTATAGGTATAGAAATCTCTGGAAGGATGCAAAAGAAACTGGTAGTGCTAGCTGCCTCTGGGAGAAATAAGCTTGAGAGATTGACTGTTTCTGCTAAATATCTTTTTGTTCTCTTTGGAATGTTTTACTCTGTGTATTACAGATTTAAATAAACCACCAACCAACCAAAATCAGAGATAAAGATATACTCAACCACCAGAGGAAGAGCAATGTGCAGCTTTGCTGCGGGGCGCACCTGGGGGCTTCCAAGAGGAGGTGCACCTTGTCTGGCCTGACTGTATACTGGCAAAGGGGCTGCGCCCACAATGCTCCCACCCTGAACACCTTGCACCTTGCTCCCCAGGCTAGGCGGCCCCACGAGGACCAGAGCTCCACCTCTGAAGTCCTCTCTCATGGCCACGTCCCTGCAGGTTGCTGACTGAGGTCTGGGGGGGACCAAAGCCCCGCAGAGGCCAGCTCTGCCAAATGTCCTCTTCCGTCCCACTCAACGGTGGCCCTCAAGCCATTCATTTTCAGTTTATGAAAACACTGGGGTGGGTTTAGCTTTTCCTCTGGGAAACAAAAAACCACACAAAGGGATCCTCTTACAAAATAGTGGGCATTTAAAACCGGTGCTGCAGCTGCAGGGACTGTTTCAGTCTCAAGCATTTTGTTTTCTGAAAGCCCTTTAAAAAGGTGCTGAAGAGGGAGCCCTGAGAGCTTTTGGAAATGGAGGACTTTGAAAGCCTGTATTTATCTGCTCTTTGCTCAAAATCAGTTCCTCTGGGCAGAGCTTCCCAATCTTTTTACGTCATGGCACACAAAAAAAATGACATTATTTGAAGAGCATTAGGGGTAAAACCAGAGGGAATTTGAGAGCATTTCTATCAGGCTTATTAAAAAATTAGCTTTTTTATGTTATAGAATTATGATAAAAGTATGTTTATGGTATTAGAGAATATATTGTATTTTTTTAAAACTTCCAAATAAAACCTTGTTCAAATTTTTAAATGAGAAAATTGAGCTTATTTCCATGAATGTAACTTCTTTTATTATGGAAAAATGTCAAACGTACAAATAAATAGAGAATAGTATAATGACCAACTCCTCTCCATCACATATCTAGGACCTAGATTAAGCAGTCATCAACACTTTCAGATTTCATCTATTCCATCCTTCCTTTTTTGCCAGAATCTTTAAAAGCACATTCCAAGCATCATTTTATTTCATCTGAAATTACTTCAGTATAAATCTCTAACAGATAGGACTTAAAAGAACAACCATGATACCATTATGACCTTAAATAAGTTAAAATAATTTCCCAGCATTATCTAATACCCAGTCCATGCTTGATTTTCTTCATTTGTCTCAAAAATGTCTTTTTACCTTTGGTGTGAGTCAAGATTAAAACAAAATTTGCGATTGATTAATATGTCTTTTAAGCCTCCTTGCATCTATACATGGATATAGCTTTTCTTCTGTATACTAAATTTTATTTATTCTTAAATTATACCCTGTGTATTTTTTAAAATTGCTTTATTGAGGTATAATTCACATACTGTGGTAGGCTGAAAAGTGACCCCTTTTACCCCCTGCCAAGACATTAGGTTCTAATCCCTGGAACCTGTAAGTGTTACTTTATATGGAAACAGAGTTTTTACAAATGTAATAAAGTTAAGGATCTAGAAATGGGGAGATTATCCCGGATTATCAGGGTAGGCTGTAAACGCAGTCACATGTACCTTTATAAGAGGGAGATTTGACACACTGTAGGCCACGTGAAGACGGAGCAGAGAGAGATTTGAAGATGTTGGCCAATTGGAGTGAAGCTGGAGGAGGCAAGGGATGGATTAACTCTTCTTGGATCCTCTGGGGGAGGGAACACTGCACTGCCAACGCCTTGATTTCAGCCCATGATACTGACTTTGGATTTCTGGCCTCCAGAGCTGTGAGAGTACACATTTTTGTTGTTTTAAGCCACGAAGTGTGTGGATTTGTTATGACAGCCACAGGAAAACGAGTACACATACCATACAAACCACGCATTTAAAGTGTACAATTCAGTTGTTTCTAGTATATTCACTGGGTTGTGCAACCATCAACACAATCAATTCTAGAACATTTTATCACCCCCACAAAGAAACCCCGTGCCCACCAGCAGTCACCCTTGTCCCCTCCACCCCTCAGCCTTAGGTGACTACTAACCTACCTTCTGTCTCTATAGATTTGCCTATTCTCGACACTTCATATAAATGGAATCACACAGTATGTGGTCTTTTGTGTCTGACTTCTTTCACTTAGCTTAACGTTTTTAAGACTCTTCCATGTTGTAGCATGTATCAGTACTTCATTCCTTTTTATTGCTGAAGAAGAATATAACTTTGTAATATCAAGTTATAAGCTTAAAATATCTGTGAGAAAACCCTGATCAACACTTTTTTTTTTTTTTTTTGGCTGCACTGCGCAGCTTGTGGGATCTTAGTTCCCCAACCAGAGATTGAACCCAGCCCTGGCAGTGAGAGTCCTAATCACTGGATTGCTAGGGAATTCCCAATACTTAAAAAAAAAAATGGCTATCTTTTCAAAATATTGGTAGTCACCATTAAAGCTTTGTACAAGCTAGTGATTAAAAATGCTTAATCTATTTTTAAAGCCATTCTAAAATTTATAACGGTTGAAACTCTGTTTAAAGAATATAACATCTCATTTTTGCTCTTTTTGACAAATGCGATGTTGGAAATTCTTGTGATTATGTGAGTGAGTTTCAAGTCCAATAGAAGTTTATCATAGCAAGTGTTTCAAGATAATGATGAAGCTCTGTTAGTGCTTGGACACAACTAAGAGGGCATGGTAGCCACAAGTGGGAAGAAGGACAAGATAGATGTGAAGACAAAGAGTGGGGCCATGCCTAAAGCTGGTGTGCCAGCACCTCAGCTCAGCCTTCCTTGACCTACTGAATGTTTGCCCTGCTCCTTCCCTAGCAGTGGCAATAGCCCTTGATCACGGCAGAGGTCCCTCAGTGGGACGCTGAAACAGACAGCTGGATGGTAGGGCATCTTCTTGGTCTCTCCCATCCTATTGTGGTGGAACAAGGACTCTGAGTGTCTCTTGTGTTCCTCATAGTTCCCACCCCAACAAAGCCCACTCCCCTGGGGCTGTCCTTTGAGGACCCCTAGACCAGACTGTTCCAAGTCAGAGAGGTCCAGCAGCTCATGGTCCTCCATTCATGGCTCACTCTTGGGCACACCCATTGTAAAGCTCTGCACTAGGATGGCCATGAACATTTGCGGCCAGTATGTGATGGGAAATGGCAGGAGGGCACATAGAGTCACGCTTGGTCTTATAGTTGTGTCAAATTTCTATGGACCAGAGATTGTGCTACGGGCCTCTCATCTCTCTTCCTTCTGAACTTTAGTGTCTATTGTGCTTATCTTATCCTTACGTTGGCATTGTATGTTGGGAGTTTGGGAAGCAGACAACTTGTCATATTAGATAACAGATCTTCTGATCCAGAGGAACTGTATCCAAGGAGCTGTACCTGAGGAAGCCCATCTTAGGCAAAACTAATCTATGACAAGAAAAATCAGAGCAGAGGATGCCTCTGAGCATGGGGTGAGACTATGCTTCCCATGAGTGGGAAGTGGGCACAAGAACTTTCTGGGGTAAGGGAGATGTTCTGTATCTTAATGGTGATGATTGCATAGGTGTATACCTTTAGTAAAACTCATTAAATTATAAACTTAAGTACGCACATGCATTTTGCTCTGTATACATTTTGCCTTAATTAAATTGCCAATGTAGAAAAGCTATATGGATTAGTGCTTCCTGGACCTCATCACTTAGGTCTTAGTTCAAATGTCACCTCCTCAGAGAGACCTGCCCAGACCAGCTGTGGTTGCCCTTGTTCTCAGTCTCTATCACATAACTTTTATTTTCCTCATAGTGCTTATCTATACCCCAAAGCACATTTTAAAAATGAAGTAATCAATTAATTAATTGCTCAGTTGGTCCTTTGCCTCCCACTACAGTGTAAGCTCTATGAAACAGGGACTATGTCTATTTTGCTCACTGCTTTTTCCCCAGTGCCTGACATGTCAGATTTGCCCAATAAAAATGTGTTGTTATTGAGTAAATAATGGATACAAGGGCAGAAAAATTAAACTGACTAATATAGAGTAAGTTCCTTCTGTTTGTAGAACAGGGATGAGTAGTATACAAGGGAGCTTACCATCATCAAAGGAACCAGTCATCCAGTTTTTTCATTCCTTTGATAAAAATTTGCTAGGTGCCTTCTGTGTGCCAAATGCTGGACTGAAGCCTTGCAAAAGAAGATAAATACAGACAGATTATTAGTGGGATTAAGACAAGCGTTTAATGGGAAGGGACAGACATGCTGGCTACTGGAAAGGGGGGAGGCTCCTTGAATCCCTACAGGCTTTGTATCTAACTTTAGGTCCATTTTATAGATGAGTAAAATGAGTTTTTCTTTCAAGAGTAGTAACCACCTATTAAAGAATGAGACAACCAAAATCAGAGCCCCAGGAGACTAGTTTGGACCTACCCAACAGGAGGTGAAGAGGGTCTGTGCCGTGGGAAGGAAGAAGAAATGATGGATGAAAGATACTCCCCCCACAATAGTAGCTTTTATTGTATATTCCCTGCAAGGAAAGTCAGGCCTTAGCCATTACATTTTATTTTTTTAAAGAAACATTCTTTTATAATTGCTTTGTAAGATTTATAGGATTGCCATGCAATTTGTGCTTGTGGAAGAATTTTAGGCAGATATTTTCAAAGGTTACTCATTGATTGATTAATTGCTTCCCAAAGAGTCTATTGAATAGAACTTTATCTAGAAAATGCCTTCCTTAGCCCTTACAGTCACCCTCTCCCAGAAACCAGAACTCACCACATTCACACTCACTAGCCCTCTCCCCCAGCACTTCCTGATCAGTGAGAGTTCACACATTTCCTTCCCAGCAGAACTTTGGGACTTAAATAGACACTAGTCAGCTTGGGCGGCATTATGAGCAGCCCTTTAAGGAAGTAAGCAAACAGCTGGTCTCAGACTCCATGAAGGAAGAGTAAGAGAAAGCAAATTTAAATTTCAACAGGAACAACAAAAGCTGGACATAAATGACAGCTGTCTAATTCTGGAAGATTTCCTTAATTGGGCCTAAAAGGAGCATTGGAGTAGGCAGCTATGTGTGGAATGATTTGGGTGTATTTCTGCCTAGAAGCAAAGAAGAGATTTATGATTTCTTTATTTATTTTTTAAGTTTATATGTTTTTGGATTATGAAAGTAATTTGCTCATTGTTTCAATTCAGAAAATATAGAACAACACATAGAAGATAAATATTTCTCCTAATCCTGCTACCCAGTCATAGCCACTATTAAAAGTTTGATGTATTTCCTTGCAGTTGTTTTCATATATATGAAAAATATATTTTTTTCATAAATACAATATGCATAATTTTGCATCTTGATTTCTCTCATTTAGCACCTTCCCAAAGCCCTTTTTTTTTTTTTTTTTTTTTTTTTTTTTTTT